>NW_026526680.1:0-458445 GCF_024362965.1 Panthera pardus | reverse complement strand
GGGCTGGGTCAATATCTGCAAAACAATCAATACGATTCATCACATCAATAAAAGAAAGGACAAGAATAATAAAATCCTCTGAATAGATGCAGAGAAAGCATTTGACAAAATACAGCATCCTTTCTTGATAAAAACCCTCAAGAAAGTAGGGATAGAAGGATCAAACCACAAGATCAAAAAGCCATATGTGAATGACCCAAGGCTAATATCATCCTCAATGGGGAAAAATGGAAAGCTTTCTCCCTAAGGTCAGGAACAAGACAGGAACGTCCACTCTCACCACAGTTATTCAACATAGTAGTGGAAGATTTGAACTCAGCAATCAGAAAACACAAAGAAATAAAAGCATGCAAATTGGCCAGGAGGAGGTCAAACTTTCACTCTTCAGAGTTGACATGATACTCCTTATGGAAAACCCAAAGGGTTCCACCAAAAAACTGCTAGAAGTGATTCATGAATTGAGCAAAGTTGCAGGAGAGAAAAGCAATGCCCAGAAATAGGTTGCATTCCTATACACCAACAATGAAGCGACAGAAAGGGTAATCAAGGAATCGATCCCACTTACAGTTGCACCAAAACCCATAAAATACCTAGGAATAAATGTAACCAAAAAGGTGCAGAATCTATACACTGAAAACTATAGAAAGCTTATGAAAGAAATTGAAGAAGACACAAAAAAAGGGAAAAAGATTCCATGCTCCTGGATAGGAAGAAGAAATATTGTTAAAATGTCGATACTACCCAAAGCAATCTACATATTCAATGCAATCTCTATAGATATAACACTAGCATTCTTCCCAGAGCTAGAACAAATAATCCTAAAATTGGTATGCAACCAGGAAAGACCCCAAAGAGTCAAAGAAATCTTGAAAAAGAAAACCAAAGCAGGAGGCATCAAAATCCCAGACTTCAAGCTATACTGCAAAGCTGTATCATCAAGGCAGTATGGCACAAAAACAGTGCTGGCACAAGAACAGATGCTCAGATCAATGGAACAGAATAGAGAAACGAGAAATGGACCCATAAGTGGATGGCCACCTAATCTTTGACAGAGCAGGAAGCAATATCCAATGGAATAAAGACAATCTCTTCAGCAAGTGGTGCTGGGAAACTGGAGAGCGACATGCAGGAGAATGAACCTGGACCACTTTCTTACACCATCCACAAAAATAAACTCAAAGTGGATGAAAGACCTCAACGTAAGACAGGAAGCCATCAAAATCCTCGGGGAGAAAGCAGGCAGAAACCTCTTTGATCTTGGCCGCAGCAACGTCTTACTCAACACGTCTCTGGAGGCAAGGGAAACAAAAGCATAAATGAATTACTGGGACCTCATCAGAATAAAAAGCTTCTGGACAGCGAAGGAAACAATCACCAAAACTAAAAGGCAACCGACAGAATGGGAGAACATATTTGCAAGACATATCAGACAAAGGGTTAGTATCCAAAATCTATAAAGAACTTATCTAACTCTACACCCAGAAAACAAATAATCCAGTGAAGAAACGGGCAAAACACATGAATAGACACTCCTCCAAAGAAGACATCCAGATGGCCAACCGACACATGAAAAGATACTCCTCATCACTCATCATCAGGAGAATACAAACCAAAACCACGATGAGAAACCACCTCACACCTGTCAGAATGGCAACCATTAACATCTCAGCCAACAACAGATGTTGGCGAGGATGAGGAGAAAGAGAATCTTTTTTGCACTGCTGGTGGGAATGCAAAGTGGTACAGTCACTCTGGAATATAGTAATGGAGGTCCCTCAAAAATTAAAAATAGATCTACCCTATGACCCAGCAATTGCACTACTAGGCATTAATCCAAGGGATACAGGTGTGCTGTTTTGAAAGGACACATGCACCCCAATGCTTATAGCAGCACTATCAACAATAGCCAAAGTGTGGAAAGAGCCCAAATTTCCTTTGATGGATGAATGGATCAAGAAGATGTGTTACACACACACATACACACACACACACACACACACACAATGGAGTATTACTCGCCAATCCAAAAGAATGAAATCTTGGCAAGTGCAACTATGTGGATGGAGCCAGAGAATATTGTCCTAAGCAAATTAGTCAGTCAGAGAAAGGCAAATATCATATGACTTCACTCATATGAGAACTTTAAGACACAGAACCGATGAACAGAAGGGAAGGGAAGCAAAATAATAGGAAAAGAGGGAGGGGGGACAAAAGAGACTCTTGAATATGGAGAACAAAGAGAGGGTTACTGGAGGGGTTGTGGGAGGGGGTTGGGTTAAGTGCGTAAGGGGCATTAAGGAATCTACTCCTGAAATCATTGCTGCACTATATGCTGACTAATTTAGATGTACATTAAAAAAAAATTAAAAAAAAACTAAAAATAACCTTATCTTAAGTGTGGCTAGCTCCTCATGGCCCTGAAAACCTTGATTCCAAATTCCTTAGAGGCTTAAGCTGTCCTTAATCCCCACTAACTAAACAATATATAATCAGTCACTTCTCACAATCCCAAGATAGCTCTCTTTGTCCACAGGTCCTGTCACTGGGCTTTAATAAAATCACCTTTTTTGCACCAAAGATGTCTCAAGAATTCTTTCTTAGCCCTTTGCTCACAAACCCCATTAAGAGGAAATGATCCTTTGTGCTTTAAACGATAGTGCTGTTTCTACTGACAGCTTTACTGAACTAAAGATTGTTCTTGAAACTAAGGTAAGAAAAAATTTCAAGAGAAGCAGTGATTGCAGAAGGAAAAATCGTTAACTACTAAAGGCACAAGTATAAAAGAAGTGCTCCCAAATAATTTGAGATGTAATGCACTAATGTGTGTTATTGACTAACAAATACACATGGAAAGACTCATAGGTCTCTAAGTGGTCTTGTGGTTGAGGATCATGTGGCTTTGTTTTCAAGATAAAGATCATGACACATTACTTTTTCAAAAGAAATTATTAAATCCCAGCTGGTTAACATATATGTAGTCTGGTAATTCATTCAGGAGTAGAATTTAGGAAATCGTCACTTATATACAACACCTAGTGCTCATCCCAACAGGTGTCCCCCTTAATGCCCATCACCCATTTGGCCCTCCTCTCAGCCAACAGCCCTCCAGCAACCCTCAGTTTTTTCTCTGTATTGAAGAGTTTCTTCTGGTTTGCTTCTTACGGTTTTCCTCCCTTTATGTTTTTAGCTTGTTTTTCCTTATCTTCCCCTATGTTTATCTAATTTGTTTCTTAAATTCCACATATGAGTGAAATCTTATATTTCTCTTTCTCTGACTGATTTTGCTTACCACGATACACTCTACTTGCACCCACATTGTTACAAATGCAAGACTTCATTCCTTCTGATGGCTGAGTGATATTCCATTGTAGAATATACCGTCTTTACCCATTCATCGGTGATGGCCATTTGGGCTCTTTCCATGATTTAGCTATTATTGAAACTGGTGCAAAACATTGGGGTGCATGTGACACTTCATATTAGCATTTGTGTGTCCTTTGGGCAAATACCTAGTAGTGCCATCATTGTTTCTAATTATAGGGTAGCTCTATGTTTCATTTTTTAAGAAACAGCCATGATGTTTTCCAGAGTGACTGCACCTGCTTGCATTCCCACCAGCAGTGCAAAAATGTTCCCCTTTATCCACATCCTTGCCAACATCTGTTCTTGCCCAAATTGTTCATTTTAGCCATTCTGACAGGTGTGAGGTGGTATCTCATTGTGGTTTTGATTTGTATTTCCCTGATGATGAGTGATGTGGAGCATCTTTTCATGTGTCTGTAGGCCATGTGGATGTCTCCTTTGGAAAAGTGTCTGTTCATGTCTTTTGTCTCTTTCTTCATTGGATTATTTGCCTTTTGAGTGTTGAGTTCCATAAGCTCTTTATAGATTTTGGATACTAATCCTTTATCGGATATGTCATTTGCAAATATTTTCTTCCATTCTGTCGGTTACCTTTTAGTTTTGCTGATTGTTTCCTTCGCGGTGCAGAAGGTTTTTATCTTGATGAGGTCCCAATAGTTCGTTTTTGCTTTTGTTTCTCTTGCCCCTGAAGACATGTCTTCATTTAAGTAAGAAGTTCCTGTGAGTGAGGTCAAAGAGATTGTTGCCTGTTTTCTACTCTAGGATTTAGATGGTTTTGACATTTAGATCTGTCATCCATTTTGAGTTGTTTTTGTGTATGGCATAAGAATGTGGTCCAGGTTCATTCTTCTACATGTTGCTGTCCCGTTTTCCCAACACCATTTGCCTTCTGAAGAGACTGTCTTCTTTCCTTTGGATATTGTTTCCTGCTTGGTCAAAGATTAGCTGGCTGTACATTTGTGGGTCCGTTTCTGGGTTCTCCGTTCTGTTCGTTGATCTATGTGTCTACTTTTGTGCCAGTACCATACTGTTTTGGTGAAAACAGCTTTGTAGAACAGCTTGATCCAGGATTGTGATGTGTCCAGCTTTGGTTTTCTTTTTTAACATTCGTTTGGCTATTCAGTGTCTTTTGTGGTTCCGTACAAATTTTGGGTTTGTTCTAGCTCTGTGAAGAACGCTGGTGTTATTTTGATAGAAATTGCATCGAATGTGTAGATTGCTTTGGGTAGTGTCAGGATTTTAACAATGTTTGTTTTCCAATCCATGAGCATGGAATGAAGACGATGACACATTTCAAGGAAACTGGTACTGCTGTGGAAAAAGCTGTTACCACTTTTCAAAACAGGAGAAAACTTGGGAGAGGAGCATGGTGTCATGCCAAGATCTGCAGTCCAGTCTCCTGAAGATTGATACTAAAGAGGAGCAAGTATGTCTACTTTCCTAAACCTGATGTAAATGCTATGAGTATGCAAAGCATGTCTGGGGTTCAGACAATTATTTCGACTTCCTCCGGTATTATTTGGCATGTTGCTTTGAAGCACTTTGTTAACTGGCGCAGATTTCTCTGTGGAAGAGACATAGGTGTAACAGTGACCAAGAAGAACCATTGTTTTAAATCAAGAAGAACTGCTCTTCTGGGCATGCCATGGAATGATTTTCAGTCTTTAGTATTGTATATATTGCATCTTAACACTTAGTATGCTTCAGACGGCTCAGCATTACCTTCTCAGGGCTAATACAGGGCAAAAGAACAACGGCTTCAAGGGTATGAGCACTCTAAAGAGATAATTTCTCATTGTACTGAGTTCTATTGTTCCTTCATCAGTATATGGGAGGGATTCAACTTCAAAGGAAAGATGAGTCTCTCCCTTCATGGCCATGGGAAAAGAGGTTGAAAAATGAAGAGGTTGAATGTAGCTAGAATGCTTCTTTTTATTTACTTATTTTTTTTTAACATTTATTCACTTTGTAAGAGACAGAGAGAGACAGAGTGCGAGTGGGATTGGGGCAGAGAGAGAGGAAGACAGAATGTGAAGCAGGCTCCAGGCTCTTACCTGTCAGCACAGAGTCCGACGTGGGGCTCAAACTCACATACCGTGTGATCATGACCTGAGCCAAAATCAGACACTCACCCGATGGAGTCACCCAGGCACCCTGGAATGATTCTTTGGAAATGATTTTTTTTCCTTTTGCTTATAATCCAGAATGACAGAGAGAGCATCTCTTTTCTAGAAGAGAAAATGTAGATCACATTTGCCATTACTTTTAATGTTTGGCAATATGAAGTCAGTAGAATGGATTCTGTGGGGTTCCTTCTAATGATTCCATAAATAGTCCATGTAGGCACTGAGTTCTAGTTACACGATCTAGTTCTAGCAGTGATATTTCTATTAGTGTCTTGTGAAGGATGAGTTAAAAGCCCTATGTTTTCAAAAAGGAAAACAAAATAAAACCCAAACCAGGCCAATACTCAGGGGCATGTGGTTGGCCTAGTTGGTGGGCCATGTGCCTCTTGATCTGTGAGTTCTACCCCACGTTGCATGTAAAGTTTATCTAAAAAAAAAAAACCAAAGAAACAAACAAAAAGAGCCCTGTGTTTCTTGTTTATAAAATTCTTATTAAAATACTGATATGAATATGAATGATTCACTCATAAGTATGAGAAACAAATGAAGTACACATTAGCACATTGGTTCAAGCAAATTTTAAAAATCAAGGACCAATAATCCAGGACCTAATAATCCAGGACCTAAAAATCCAGGACCTAATAAGTACCTCGATTATTTTCAACCTCAGCTGTTATCAATCAACTTCCAAATGGTTGGAGTTTTCTTCTTTCACACATTAAGTTTATTTTTAATCCGTATTTCCCCTGTCATTTCCAATTCAGTGTTCTTCAGTTTCAGTCCTGCCATTGAAGTTTATGGACTTCAGAGTTTCAATGAAGCTTCTTATACTTGTTATCCCTGTGTTTCCAGGAACTATCTAGAGCCTTTGACGTTCCCTGAGACTTTTGCCATTGTTTAGAGCAAAATCTGAGTTTCATAGTCTAGCACCTCATTTGATGAGAACTTGGCTGTCAGTATCTGAACTGGGCTGTTGATACACTCTCTGAACTGGAGATTAGCTTTGCTACAGAAAAGCATTACTCTTACACTGATGGTTTAGGATTTCCCATGTTTTGCTGCTTTACCAACCCAGGAGTGTAATGACAGCAGGGGCTTAAGTCCATTGGTACTGAAATCTGAAATTGGCTTTGATACCTATGCATACCCCTAGCATCTAGCAAAATTATGTGAGTGAAAGAATCAAGGGACATTTAACATCAGTGTTGATTTGGAGACTTAGAAATGATAACATCTATTTGGTCGCAGTTCTATAATTCCCATTCGTTTTCCTTAGGCACTAACTATACACTCCTCAAATTTTTCTGATACAATGTAATTACTGTGAAGAGATATTGATGCATGTGTGTGTTTTTGGGTGCCTTTGTGTTAGAGAGAGAGAGAGAGGCTGAGAGAGATTCAATTACATTGCTTATAGCAAAGGATATTAACTTGTTACTTTCCATTCAATATGCCAATTGGAATAATGATTACAAAGAACTTACAGAATTTTTATGGTAGAGATATTGTAGACCCTGCATGCATTATTCAGTGCCCACACTGTTAACACAGACTGTATGATATCCACTGCATACAGAAGGAAAATTCTCACGGCAGTTTTATTTCCTTAGGTGTGTAGAGCAAATTAATGGGATACAGAGTTTGACCGCTTGTAGCTATAGTCTCTTCATTTTCACTGCTGTATAATATTCCCCAGCGTGGCTAAGAATCTCTAGAAGATGGAAGTTTGGGTTGTTTCCACCTTTTGTGGTTAGGAATAGTCCTTCATGAATCATTCTTAGACGTGTCTCAGTGCAAAACTCTCTTGTGTGTCCTCACTTCTCTTGATCACAAATCATCGTAGGAGTGAAATCATTGGGGACAGGGTTCCTAAAGGTCCATTTTCATGCGATATTTTAAAATTACATTTCAAAATGATTTTAGCAACATTTTGAAAGATGGATTTGATATCAACCATCCCACAAACTTGGTGCTGTTATTTTTAATTTCTGCCAATTCAATACTAGTAAAATATACCCTGGTGGCTTTGATTTGAATTTTCATGATCTCTAGTGAGCTTGGCATCTTTATTTCTTGGCTATACTCCCCAATTATTTGAAATATGTTCTCGTTTGTTGTGCTTTTTCTTATTGTGTAATCTTTTCCCTTGTTTATTTCTAAAAATACGTATTTTTGTTCTGTAAATTATTGCATATATCTCCAGACAAGGCTTGTCTTTTCACATGCTTTTTTTTTCTTAATTTTTTTAACGTTTATTTATTTTTGAGACAGAGAGAGACAGAGCATGAACAAGGGAGCAGCAGAGAGAGAGGGAGACACACAATCGGAAGCAGGCTCCAGGCTCGGAGCCATCAGCCCAGAGCCCGACGCGGGGCTCGAACTCACGGAGCGCCAGATCGTGACCTGAGCTGAAGTCGGACCCTTAACCGACTGAGCCACCCAGGCGCCCTGTCTTTTCACATGCTTTAAGGTGTCTTAGGATGAGGAAATTTCCTGACTTTGCCATCATATTTATCTATCTACTTTATCGTATGGGAAGATTTGTTTATTTCTAAGTCCATCCTGCCCCTTTGCTGATATCTTGGATCCAGTCACAGAGACTTGAGTGATTCCTTCATTGAAGCATTTCGACTCCTGTGTCTTCTCTACCCCATGGAGAAATGAGCCTGCCACTTCCATTTATCATAAAAGTGTTTGAAGATAAAAGTGCCCAGTATTTTATTGATGAGTCCTCTGTGGGTAAGATGTTTTCACTGATGCTGTGAATAATACTAATAATTCCAATTTTCTCACAGGTCCTTATTCAATCAAAAAACACAATCATTGGATTGGATTAAGTAGGGTTCAAGAAAGCAGGTATCCCTGGCAATGGCTGGATGGCTCACCCCTATCTCAGAAGCTGTAATTTTTCATTTCATGGCCTTTCTCCCTTTACTGCTCAGTAACGGAGTGGTAGGTTATTGGTGAAGAGGAAAAGATCCTTGGGGACTTAAGGAATATTGTTCATTCCATTTGATCTCGCTTCTTAGATTGGCAACCGAATGCAAATCTGAGACCTCACTAGACCCAAAGAGCATGATCTATTCCATGTTCTTTAATGGAAAGTCCTGCCAAACCTAGTGAAATGGCATTTTGCTTTTGTATCTTGTATGTCCTATGATACAAGCATGTCCACAGATATGGTTGCAGGAAATGGTAAAAGGTAATGAGGAGAGGAAAGTGGTTACAGCCAGCCTCCTCTGTACATGAAATTTGTACCTGTTTGCTTGGTATCATTCGAGAAAAACAACAAAAGAGCTTTTTCCAAAGGAGTCATTTAGTAATCTTGCAACTCTAATGTGGTATTTAATATCTTTCATGCTATTATTTAGCACAATTCCGCAAGAATTACTGCTAGCCTTGTTTCATTAATAAATCACATGTATTTGTCATTTGATGTTACGAAAGTAGTTTAGAAAATGAAGAAAAGTGATCCGTTGTAAATAAATCCAGATAACTGGCGGATATTATGGGAAACATGGGGTATTTAACATGCTGTTTATTGATGGCCCACAATGTGCCAGGCATCCTTCTAGTCACTGAAGCTATAGTGGTGAATGAAACACGCTACAGTCTTCTGCCGTTGTGGATAGTACATTCCAATGCAGGCTTGATGGAGCTCTTGGTGATGAGCGATGACAATCTCAACGTGCCAAGTGAATTACATGGCTCATTAGGGGGTGATATATGCTATGGAGTGATGTGAAATCTTTCCTTTTTCTACAGTGCAAAGTGTCTTTTGTGTATGAAGGTAAGAGGGAGAGGTTTCACTGCTTTCAGTGGAGTGGTCAGGACAGACTCCATGAGAAATGAAGTTCGTACAGCATGTTGAGTGAGCAGGGCATGTGGATTAGCTGATACAAATGCATCCCAGCAGTAGGAGTGTCCTTAGCATCCCTGAGGAAATAGCAAGAGGGCCTGGGACTGGAGCAAGGGGAACGAGGTGGGAGAAAAGTAAGTCAGAGAGGGAACGACGGTGAGAGCATGTGGGGATCAGAAAAATGTAAGACCTTGGATTGGCTCATGAGGGTCATGAGAAGATAGGACTTCTCATATAGCCTTCTCATAGAGGCTTTAAGCGGAGGAGGGACAAAGTCTGGCTCCTGCTTTGGAGACGCACTCTGGACAGTCTGTTGAGCTGAGATGGCTAAGTGGCCAGATTCTACACTTGTTCCAAACATGTGTGTGAGACGGACAAGTCAGGGATGGTGTCAGGTTTTTGGTCCAGGAGTGGTAAGAATGACGTTTCCATTAACGTTAATAGGGCATATTTGGAATTCAGTTTTAGATACATTGGTAGTAAAACTGTTAAAGCATTTAGGTATGTACGGGGGTGTCGCATGGGACTTGTGATAGATGATCATGCCGATCAGGTGAGAGGTTTGTGCCTGGGATGCAAATGTCTGCAGCAGTGGATAGACAGTGTGACAAGTGCGAGGCTGGGATGATTCTCGGGAATCTAAGGGCTGAGCCCTCGGACACCCTCATGTGGAAGGTCATGTTAAGTGGACAAGAGGATAACCAGAAAACATCACCCGGAAAAGTGTTTCAAGAGACAGAAATAAACCCATAACGCGTCAGGGAAGGCAATGGAACCCCCTGCAAAGAAGTTCTACTGAAATAACAGCTGACTATAAAAATTTGGGGACACCTCCATTTTATTTCTTGAAATGGTTACTTCCCATCAGATTCCTGAGGATTTGGGTGAAAATTAAAACTAAGAAACATTTTTTTTCTGGACAGTGTAGCCCAGCCTTCACATTTAAAATCCAGGTACCTCCTTCTCATTGCCCAATTTCACCGAAGTCTAATGCTTCGTTTGGTGTCGAAGACATTAGGCTCAGTGGAGAAAAAGTGCACACTATCTTAAAGGCAAATCAGCACCCTTTTTCCTCAAAGTGAGGCTAGCAGTGGAATTGCTTGCTCTGGGCACATCAGTCTGAATTATAAGCACTTGGAGATATGTTTATATGTAATTTCAGTGTATCACTTCCCGAACATTATTTGATCACTTCCCAGACGTGTCAGGAGTCTTAGGAGCATATTTCAAGTGTATATCTATAACTCCCTAGACCTTCCAGTCTATACTACCCTTTGTACTTCTTCACTAGTTCCAATGGTCCATTGGTAACATTTAATTAGGTTTAGATACAATTACGCTTCCTAATCTTAACGCTATATGACCCTCTCAACATTTGTAAGGCCATTGAAATAAGTGCACATATGTTTTCAATTTGTGATAAATTTTGCCTGAGAAATGTCTTTCTAAAATGAATTAATTTTCTGGTGCAGGAATTTCCAACAGAGTTTATCTCCTGTGAAATGTGGACACATGAGACCATCAACAATTTATACTGTTGACTGTAGTAACCGTTTCCGTTACATTTGTGAAAAGGAGTTCTCTGGCCCTGATAATTAAAGTGCTGTGATCAAGTGTTCACTATTTTCATTCTTTAACAGCTGTAAGGAAAAATACAGGGTATTCTCTCAAATTAGTCAACTATGCATGGCGTATGAAGGATTATAATCTTTCAAATATCCTTCAGCATGGATAAAAGAGTAAGTTTTAGAAATAGTAAAATCATCCATCCAAAAATGAACCTTTTTTTTTTTTTTGAAATTTCAAGAATCATTCCACCAGAGAATGTGAAAAAAGTTTCAGTGTAAGACTTTACATTTAGAATATAACTAAATGATCTTGATTTAAATAGGTAGTGAATACATTTGCAATGTTCACAGTGTAAGAGGTCCTAAATGATGAACACATCTTCTCAACCCATCTTGTGCTGTATTCACCTAGTTGCCACCTCAAAGGTACACATGTAACTGGTTTATATAGTATTCCAGAGGTATTCTAGTAAAGTACAAGTATACACAGGCCGTCTGCCAAACAAAATCTTATGTGGCTACAAACGACAGTAACGATCCTTTATGTTTCTGTTGAAAATGTACCACACGTGTGTTCCATATCAGTACATAGGTAGCCGTATTACTTTGTATACATTTCTGCAAATATCACACTGATAAATGTTTTATTTCCAGTGGACGTTTAGGTTTGTCCCAGAATTTTAGAATTGTGTGAATGAAAGCACTTAATACTGTATTACTTGCCATAGGGCGTATACATAGGGTAAATGTCTAGCAATGTCATTTCTATGTCAAAATATGTCCACATGAAATTGCATAGACGTTGAATTTACAATAGATGCTCTACATCTCTATCTGCAGTCAGCAGCATTCAAGAATTCCTGCTTCCTCTCTTGGTTACCACCGCAACGTGTTATCAGTCTGTTTGATTTTGCCAATAAAATCTTCACCAATTAAAAAAATGTTTATTTGATTCACTTCAATTTACGATGTCCTGTTATTTGTGTCTCTGAGCATTTGTTTATGGTATTTCCTTTCATTTAAAGTGTCTGTTTGTGTCTTTATGGATTAATATCACAAACGTAAGTTTGAGCAAAAAAACCCCAGACACAAAATCGCTCCTCCTGTAACGTTCCAGTTATTTATAAGGTTCTACACCAGGTAAGTCTAACCTATGCTATTAGAAATAGGGACAAAATTTCCTGCCACATGGATTTATTCCTAAAACGAATAGTAATGGGAAATGACTAGTCTTTACCATGGTGCAACGTTATGCTTGGAAAGAAACCATGTCCAAGGTGCATTTCTCAGGTGCTGATATTATGGAGTTTACTAATCTGGGTGCTGGTTACAGGGTGTTGTAGTGACCCCTTGGGCTGCCATGACAACTACCACAACCTGGGTGTCTTTGGACAACATACATTTATTTTTTCATGATTTTGGAGGCGAGAAGTTTAAACGTGAGGTGGCAAGGTCAAGCTCCATTTGAAACTCTTTAGTTTACTTTGTTGGACTAAATTCTTCCTCGCCTCAGAGAAAGTCATGAGAAACTTTAAAACTTTATTAAAAACTTTAAAAACTTAAAAATTTAAAAACTTTAAAACTTTTTATTTGTTTTTTTTTAACGTTTATTTATTTTTGAGACAGAGAGAGACAGAGCATGAACGGGGGAGGGTCAGAGAGAGAGGGAGACACAGAATGTGAAACAGGCTCCAGGCTCTGAGCAGTCAGCAGAGAGCCTGACGCGGGGCTCGAACTCACAGACCGCAAGATCGTGACCTGAGCCAAAGTCGGACGCTCAACAGACTGAGCCACCCAGGTGTCCCTGCCGTTGTTTGTTTTAAAGGATAAATTTGGCATAGTTTGAACTGGATGAAAGCAAATCACCAAGAGATCAAAATATGTGGAGGCTGAGTTCAATCAGTGTTTACAGGGAGAATGCTTCCATGGGAAGCACGTTTTCAATCAACAATCACAACTTCTCCCTTGAGAAAGTAGAATGAGGAAAAGAAATAAAACCCAAATCAAATTAAGGTGGAAATCATAAAATGAAATGCAGAAATCAGTGAGGTTGGAAATAAAAGAAATAATAAAATAAATGTAGCAGTGAGTTTTGAAAAGGCCGACCACAGTGATAAACCTCCAGCTGGACCGATCAAGAATAGGCCTAAATGACCAAATTGAAACATGAATGAGCAGCATTATTACAGACATTGAAGGATTTACTGATGATTATAAGGGAACATGATGAAGAATTTTTTGCCATTGAATTCTAAAACCTGAAAGGCATTGATTTCTTGAAAGAATTGATCTTTCAAAACACACTTAAGAAGAATTTGAAAACTTGAACTCGTTGTATATCTAAAATGAGTTATTCAATTTGTAGTTAAAACACTCCAGAGAGAACCTCAGATGGGTTCGCTGGTGAATTCTGTAAATATTTACTGAATAAAGAGTCAAATTTAAAAGGGAAAAAAAAGTGATCCAGGAGACAGAAGAAAATTGAAAATGTTCCAAATTATTCTGTGAGGCCAGTGTTACTTGGATAGTGAAACCAGATAGCCAAGAATCCACAGCCCATGTGCACAAAACAAGCAAAAATTCCTAACAAATAGTTGCACATCGAATTGCATGGAGCAATTTATTGAGAAGATTATATATCACGATGGAGTGGGTTTATTCCACATGTGAAAGATTAATGAATTGGGGTGATTTACTTGATTGATAGGCTGAGGAAGGAAAGCCACATGATAGCCTTCGTAGATGCAGATAAAGCACCTCAAAGTCGCCATCATTTCATGACAAATGGTCTCAGTAAACTAGGAATAAGTAAAGTAGGAGTAAGTGAGGTTTTCCTCCATATGATAATGACATTAGAAAGAAACAAACCCTCCAGTTAGTAATCTACTCAGCAGCGACAGATTGAGTGCTTTCCCTTAACACCGGTAAAGAAGCAAAGATATCTGGACTCATCACACCTCTTCACCATCCCAAGGGAGTCCATTTCAGTTCGATATGCAAGAAATAAAAAAGTGATACAGATTGGAATGCAAAAGGGAACGACCTCCAGTTGCAAAGACATAAGTTTCCAGATCAAGGACAGTATGTTAAAATTCAGTAATGTGTCTATGTGCTAAAAATAAGCTTTTGGAAATTGAAATAAACAAAAATATCATTTACGTTAGTATTGTCACCTGCTAGACCCCAAGATGTGACCTTTACTGCCTACCACCTTATACTCCCCCACCTTTTTCCCACATTTTTCCTTAAGCAAATCCTCTTGCCAGTGTCTCTCTTAAGTCTGGCAAGTGGAAAGCAAAGCATCCCTCAAACATTAGTGATTCTCTTGACAAAAGCTTCAACCTGCCCAGATCCCCCGGGGACAGTTTGAGTGTCATCCTGACTCACACATGCTCAGTTGGACCATGGAGTGACCTCTAGAGTGATTGATGATACCTTTACCTCATTATAATTCTAAAATCTCGAACCAGGGAGGAGCAGGAGCCTTATCACAAGCCTTACTTACACAGCACACAGTGTGCGTGGAGACCTGTTTGCTTAAGTTGCATGTTTCACGTCATGTCCTCCTCTATCTATGGCGAGGTGGATCCTCTTTTTCATCCTAATTCAAAAAAAAAAAAAAAAAAAAAAAAAAAGGAGGGGCACCCGGGTGGCTCAGTCTGCCGAGCGTCCCGCTTTGGCTCAGGTCATGATCTCATGAATTGTGAATTCGAGCTCCTAGTAGGGCTCTCTGCTGACAGCTCGGAGCCTAGAGCCTGCTTCGAGTTCTGTGTCTCCCTCTCGCTCTCTGCCCCTCCCGCCCCTGGTTACACTCTGCTTTCTCTCTCTTTCAAAAATAAAAAACATTAAACATTTTTTCACATGAAAAAAGGAACCTATTCACCGCTGCTTCAGGAGTCATGGCTTTGGAAGTTACTCCCCACGATCTCCTCATTTGCTGCAAATAAAGTTTCCTTTTTGTGACAACTCACATGGTGTAGTTCCTTTCTGTGACTCACCAAGGAGCAAACTCATGTTGATTTGGTTGCAGTATCACAGTAAATTAATAGTGTATATGTGCCAAAATGTATGTACCATCTATGTGCTGAAAATTATGAAATACTCATAAGAGAAATTAAGACAAGTAAGTTGATAACTCTACTATCTATGGTCCGAGATGGGAGGCTTCAAAATGGTGATATCTCCAAGTTGATCTAAGATTAAATCAATTCAAATCCAAAACCAAGTAAGATTTTTTCCTTTTTGGTCGTCACCTACATGCTGATTTTACTTTTTTAAATACAGGTTATTTTTAGGACAATTTTAAATGTACAGAAAGAAAATGCAAAGATAGTACAGAGTTCCCAAATACACTGTACTCTTATATCAACATGCTATCTTAATAGTGTATATTTGTTACAATTCAGAAACAAAAGTGATATATCTATGATTTAACATGCATACTTTACTCAGATTTTCTATTCCAGGATCCCATCCGTGTTACCACAGCACAGTTAGCTGTCATGTGTTCTTAGGTTCCCCCTGGGTGTTACAGATTTTCCTTGTTCTTGGTGATGTGAATAGTTTTGAGGAGGACTTTCTAGGTACTTAAAAAAATATATCCTTCAGTTGAGATTGGTCTGGTATTTTTCTCATGCGTAGACCGGGATCATATATTTGGGGAGGAAGCCCACACAGGCCCAGAGTCACTTTTATCACATTATTATATCAAGAGCGCATGCTATGAATATGGCCTGTCACTGTTGATGATAACTTTCTTCAGTCCGGTACTATTTGCCAAGTGTTCCATTGTAAAGTTATTCTTTGTTTTCCCTTCCATATGATTCTGTAATGAGTTTTTGGAAGGAAATCATTATGTGCAGTGCGTACTTAGAGAGCGAGGAGTTATACCCGTCTCCTTGAAGCAGGAGTAGAATGATACCTGGAGCTGTATTTGGAATTCTGCATGCAAATTTTGTCTCATTGCCCCCATGTATTTATTTGATCAATTCTTTTATCCTGGTATGGGCTGATGGATATTTATTTTTTATTTTGGTTTATAGTACAATGGCACTTTATTTATTTTGTTATTTATTTTGTTGCTTAAATTGCTGTTGCTTTAGCCATTGGGAATTCGTTCGTCTGGTCTCTCGATCCGTTTGACCATCCCACATTATGTTAAGTAGTCCCCTCTTTTCTAGCAGTACACATGTTCCAGGCTCACCTTGCATGTGTCCTACCTCTGACTTATAATCAACTATTTCTGCAAGGAGCCCAGATTCCTTTAACTGGGTATTCTAATTCTAATTAAATATGGTCACTACCTGAACTTTTAAAAAAAAAAGTCAATGGAAACTGGAGAAAGAGCAAAGTAGGAGAACACAAATTACGATACTTGAAGACTAGCACAAGGGCACAATAATCAAGATATCTGTAGGACACCTGGGTAGCTCAGTGGGTTAAGTGTCTGACTCGATCTCAGCTCATGTCATATCTCAGGTTCATGAGTTCCAGCCCCACACTGGGCTCCACGCTGAGCATGAACCCTACTTAAGATAAAAGAAACTGATGAAAGAAGATAGTTACTCAGATCAATGGAACAGCATAGAGAGTTTAGAAATAGATTGACAAATAAAGTGTCAATTGACTTTTGGCAAAAGCGCCAATGATATTTCAATAGGACAATGTTGCTTTCAGCAAGTGATACGGGAATCATTAGACACTTACATGCAAAAACTTAAAGGAAGGAATTCAAGCCATCTAAAAAAGATTAACTTGCCTTGGAGTGTAGAATTCAATGTAAACTTACAGGTTTTAGAAGACTGCATGGGAGAAAAAAATTCAACCTCAGGTTAATTAAGAGTTTCTTAGGACAGAAGATGGCAGAACAGCATGGAAGTTTTTTGTGTGTCTCATGTCCATGAAATACAGCCAGACCAACACTGAACCATCCCACACACCTAGAAAACTGACTGGAGGATTAACACAACAATCTGCACAACCTGCACCCAGAATTCAGCAGGTACGTGGCACAGAGAGGTGAACTTGGGGAGTGAGAAGCCTTGGGAAGGGAGGTGTTTTGCGGGTGGAGAGAGGACAGAGACGGGGCGGGGGGTGGGGAGTAAAATACAGGAAAAGCACCCCTCCCCCAAAGCAGCTGGAGAGAAAGTGGAAAATTGGAAACAGCCACAGGGACTAAACTAAAAAAAGAGAAAGGAGAGGGTTTAAATTCCATTAAGACTGTAAACAAGGGAAGCACAAAGTCTGCAACTCTGCAGCTCCATACCTGGTGGTGCTCCGATGGGAAGGGCGAATCCCCAGGAGCAGAGTGGGGTCTGGGAGGTCCTCGGGCCACATGGGGAAAAGCAATTCCACTGCTGCAAGGACATTTGGTAGAGACTGTTGGAGCCACCTGGTCCCAGCAGACCCCGGAAGTCAGCCACATTCACTGGTAGTGGCGCAAGGTCGTTGAGGACGAAGCCTGGTGCCAGATGTGTAGTGATTTTCCATAATCCCTGAAAGTCTGCTGAGACACTATCTCGAGAACTTTTTATTATTATTATCTTTTTTAATATGAAATTTATTGTCAAACTGGTTTCCATACAACACCCAGTGCTTATCCCAAGAGGTGCTCTCCTCAACACCCATCACCCACTCTCCCCTCCCTGCCACCCCCCATCAAACCTCAGTTTTTTGTTCTCAGTTTTTAAGAGTCTCACATGGTTTGCCTCATTCCCTCTCTGTAACTTTTTTTCCCCTTCCCCTCCCACATGGTCTTCTGTTAAGTTTCTCAGGATCCACATAAGAGTGAAAACATATGGTATCAGTCTTTCTCTTTAAGACTTATTTCACTTAGCATCACACTCTCCAGTTCCATCCACGTTGCTACAAAAGGCCGTATTTCATCCTTTCTCATTGTCACGTAGTATTCCATTGTGTATATAAACCACAATTGCTTTAGCCATTCAACAGTTGATGGACGTTTAGGGTCTTTCCATAATTTGGCTATTGTTGAAAGTGCTGCTATAAACATTGGGGTACAAGTGCCCCTATGCATCAGCACTCCCGTATCCCTTGGGTAAATTCCTAGCAGTGCTATTGCTTGGTCATAGCGTAATTCTATTTTTAATTTTCTGAGGAGCCTCCACACTGTTTTCCAGAGCGGCTACACCAGGATTCATTCCCCCCAGCAGTGCAAGGGGTTCCTGTTTCTCCACATCCTCGCCAGCATCTATAGTCTCCTGATTTGTTCATTTTAGCCACTCTGACTGGCGTGACGTCATATCTGAGTGTGGTTTTGATTTGTATTTCCCTGATGAGGAGCGACGTTGAGCATCTTTTCACGTGCCTGTTGGCCATCTGGATGTCTTCTTTAGAGAAGTGTCTATTCATGCTTTCTGTCCATTTCTTCATTGGATTATTTGTTTTTCGGGTGTGGAGTCTGGTGAGCTCTTTATAGATTTTGGATACTAGCCCTTTGTCCGATATGTCATTTGCCAATCTCTTTTCCCATTCCGTTGGTTGCCTTTTAGATTTGTTGATTGTTTCCTTGGCAGTGCAGAAGCTTTTTATCTTCATAAGATCCCAATAGTTCCTTTTTGCTTTTAATTCCCTTGCCTTTGGCGATGTGTCAAGTAAAAAATTGCTGTGGCTGAGGTCAGAGAGGTTTTTTCCTGCTTTCTCCTCTAGGGTTTTGATGCTTTCCTGTCTCACATTCAGGTCTTTTATCCATTTTGAGTTTGTTCTTGTGAATGGTGTAAGAAAGTGGTCTAGTTTCATCTTTCTGCATGTTGCTGTGCAGTTCTCCCAGCACCGTTTGTTAAAGACACTGTCTTTTTTCCATTGGATATTCTTTCTTGCTTGGTCAAAGATGAGTTGGCCATCCTTTTGTGGGTCTAATTCTGGGGTTTCTATTTTATTCCTTTGGTCTATGTGTCTATTTTGGTGCCAATACCATGCAGTCATGATGATTACAGGTTTGTAGTAGAGGCTAAAGTCTGGGACTGTGATGCCTCCCACTTTGGTCCTCTTCAAAATTACTTTGGCTATTCAGGGTCTTTTGTGGGTCCATAAAATTTTAGGATTGGTTGTTCTAGCTTCGAGAAGAATGCTGGTGCAATATTGATTGGGATTACATTGAATGTGTACATATCTTTGGGTAGTATTAACATTTTAACAATATTTATTCTTCCTTTTATTTATTTATTTTTTTTAATGTATGAAATTTACTGTCTAATTGGTTTCCATACAACACCCAGTGCTCATCCCAAAAGGTTCCCTCCTCAATACACATCACCCACCCTCCCCTCCCTCCCACCCCCCATCAACCCTCAGTTTGTTCTCAGTTTTTAACAGTCTCTTATGCTTTGGCTCTCTTCCACTCTAAACTCTTTTTTTTTTTTCCTTCCCCTCCCCCATGGGTTTCTATTACGTTTCTCAGGATCCACATAAGAGTGAAACCATATGGTATCTGTCTTTCTCTGTATGGCTTATTTCACTTAGCATCACACTCTCCAGTTCCATTCACGTTGCTACAAAAGGCCATACATATTTCATTTTTTCTCATTGCCATGTAGTATCCATTGTGTATATAAACCACAATTTCTTTATCCATTCATCAGTTGATGGACATTTAGGCTCTTTCCATATTTTGGCTATTGTTGAGAGTGCTGCTGTAAACATTGGGGTACAAGTGCCCCTATGCATCAGTACTCCTGTATCCCTTGGATAAATTCCTAGCAGTGTTATTGCTGGGTCATAGGGTAGGTCTATTTTTAATTTTCTGAGGAACCTCCACACTGCTTTCCAGAGCGGCTGACCAATTTGCATTCCCACCAACAGTGCAAGAGGGTTCCCGTTTCTTCACATCCTCTCCAGCATCTATAGTCTCCTGATTTGTTCATTTTGGCCCCTCTGACTGGCGTGACGTCATATCTGAGTGCGGTTTTGATTTGTATTTCCCTGATAAGGAGCGACGTTGAACATCTTTTCATGTGCCTGTTGGCCATCCGGATGTCTTCTTTAGAGAAGTGTCTATTCATGTTTTCTGCCCAATTCTTCACTGGGTTATTTGTTTTTCGGGTGTGGAGTTTGGTGAGCTCTTTATAGATTTTGGATACTAGCCCTTTGTCCGATATGTCATTTGCCAATCTCTTTTCCCATTCCGTTGGTTGCCTTTTAGTTTTGTTGGTTGTTTCCTTTGCTGTGCAGAGAAGCTTTTTATCTTCATAAGGTCCCAGTAATTCACTTTTGCTTTTAATCCCCTTGCCTTTGGGGATGTGCCGAGTAAGAGATTGCTACGACTGAGGTCAGAGAGGCTTTTCCTGCCTTCTCCTCTAAGGTTTTGATGGTTTCCTGTCTCACATTCAGGTCCTTTATCCATTTTGAGTTTATTTTTGTGAATGGTGTGAGAAAGTGGTCTATTTCCAACCTTCTGCATGTCTCTGTCCAGTTCTTCCAGCACCATTTGTTAAAGAGACTTTTTTCCATTGGATGTTCTTTCCTGCTTTGTCTAAGATGAGTTCACCATACGTTTGTGGGTCTGGTTCTGGGGTTTCTATTCCATTCCATTGGTCTGTTTTTATGCCAATACCATGCTGTCTTGATGATTACAGCTTGGTAGTAGAGGCGAAAGTCTGGGATTGTGATGCCTCCTGCTTTGGTCTTCTTCTTCAAAATTACTTTGGCTATTCGGGGCCTTTTGTGGTTCCATAGGAATTTTAGGATTGCTTGTTCTAGTTTCGAGAAGAATGCTGGTGCAATTTTGAGTGGGATTGCATTGAATGTGTAGATAGCTTTGGGTAGTATTGACATTTTGACTATATTTATTCTTCCAACCCATGAGCAAGGAATGTCTTTCCATTTCTTTATATCTTCTTCAATTACCTTCATAAGCTTTCTATAGTTTTCAGCATACAGATCTTTTACATCTTTGGTTAGATTTATTCCTAGGTATTTTATGCCTCTTGGTGCGATTGTGAATGGGAACAATGTCTTTATTTGTCTTTCTGTTGCTTCATTATTAGTGTATAAGCATGAAATTGACTTCTGTACATTGATTTGGTATCCTGCAACTTTGCTGAATTCATGTATCAGTTCTAGCAGACTTTTGGTGGATCTATTGGATTTTCCATGTATAATATCATGACATCTGCAAAAAGCGAAAGCTTGACTTCATCTTTCTCAATTTTGATGCCTTTCATTTCCTTTTGTTGTCTGATTGCTGATGCTAGAACTTCCAGCACTATGTTAAACAACCGCGGTGATAGTGGGCATCCCTGTCGTGTTCCTGGTCTCAGGGAAAAAGCTCTCAGTTTTTCCCCGTTGAGGATGATGTTAGCTGTGGGCTTTTCATAAATGGCCTTTATGATCTTTAAGTATGTTCCTTCTATCCCGACTTTCTCCAGGGTTTTTATTAAGAAAGGGTGCTGGATTTTGTCAAAGGCCTTTTCTGCATCGATTGACAGGATCATATGGTTCTTCTCTTTTTTTTTTTTGTTAATGTGATGTATCACGTTGATTGATTTGTGAATGTTGAACCAGCCCTGCATCCCAGGAATGAATCCCACTTGATCATGGCGAATAATTCTTTTTATATGCCATTGAATTCGATTTGCTAGTATCTTATTGAGAATTTTTGCATCCATATTCATCAGGGATATTGGCCTGTAGTTGTCTTTTTTTACTGGGTCTCTGTCTGGTTTAAGAATCAAAGTAATACTGGCTTCATAGAATGAGTCTGGAAGTTTTCCTTACCTTTTTATTTCTTGGAATAGCTTGAGAAGGATAGGTATTATCTCTGCTTTAAACGTCTGGTAGAACTCCCCTGGGAAACCATCTGGTCCTGGACTCTTATTGGGAGATTTTTGATAACAGAGTCAATTTCTTCGCTGGTTATGGGTCTGTTCAAGCTTTCTATTTCCTCCTGATTGAGTTTTGGAAGAGTGTGGGTGTTTAGGAATTTGTCCATTTCTTCCAGGTTGTCCAATTTGTTGGCATATAATTTTTCATAGTATTCCCTGATAATTGTTTGTATCTCTGAGGGATTGGTTGTAATAATTCCATTTTCATTCATGGTTTTATCTATTTGGGTCATGTCTCTTTTCTTTTTGAGAAGCCTGGCTAGATGTTTGTCAATTTTATTTTTTTAAAAAACCAACTCTTGGTTTTGTTGATCTGCTCTACAGTTTTTTAGGTTCTATATTATTTCTGCTCTCTTCTTTATTATTTCTCTTCTGCTGGGTTCAGGCTGCCTTTGCTGTTCTGCTTCTATTTCCTTTAGGTGTGCTCTTAGATTTTGTATTTGGGATTTTTCTTGTTTCTTGAGACAGGCCTGGATTGCAATTTATTTTCCTCTCAGGACTGCCTTCGCGGCATCCCAAAGCATTTGGATTGTTGTATTTTCATTTCCGTTTGTTTCCATATATATTTTAATTTCTTCTCTAATTGCCTGGTTGACCCACTCATTCGTTAGTAGGGTGTTCTTTAACCTCCATGCTTTTGGAGGTTTTCCAGACTTTTTCCTGTGGTTGATTTCAAGCTTCATAGCATTGTGGTCTGAAAGTATGCATGGTATAATTTCAATTCTTGTAAACTTATGAAGGGCTGTTTTGTGACCCAGTATATGATCTATCTTGGAGAATGTTCCATGTGCACTCGAGAAGAAAGTATATTCTGTTGCTTTGGGATGCAGAGTTCTAAATATATCTGTCAAGTCCATCTGATCCAATGTATCATTCAGGGCCCTTGTTTCTTTATTGACTGTGTGTCTAGATGATCTATCCATTTCTGTAAGTGGGGTGTTAAAGTCCCCTGCAATGACCACATTCTTATCAATAAGGTTGGTCATGTTTATGAGTAATTGTTTTATATATTTGGGGGCTCCGGTATTCGGCGCATAGACATTTATAATTGTTAGCTCTTCCTGATGGATAGAACCTGTAATTATTATATAATGCCCTTCTTCATCTCTTGTTACAGACTTTAATTTAAAGTCTAGTTTGTCTGATATAAGTATGGCTACTCCAGCTTTCTTTTGGCTTCCAGGAGCATGATAGATAGTTCTCCATCCCCTCACTCTCAATCTAAAGGTGTCCTCAGATCTAAAATGAGTCTCTTGTAGACAGCAAATAGATGGGTCTTGTTTTTTTATCCATTCTGATACCCTATGTCTTTTGGTTGGCGCATTTAGTCCATTTACATTCAGTGTTATTATAGAAAGATACGGGTTTAGAGTCATTGTGATGTCTGTATGTTTTATGCTTGTAGCGATGTCTCTGGTACTTTGTCTCACAGGATCCCCCTTAGGATCTCTTGTAGGGCTGGTTTAGTGGTGACGAATTCCTTCAGTTTTTGTTTGTTTGGGAAGACCTTTATCTCTCCTTCCATTCTAAATGACAGACTTGCTGGATAAAGGATTCTCGGCTGCATATTTTTTCTGTTTAGCACACTGAAGATATCGTACCAAGCCTTTCTGGCCTGCCAAGTTTCAAAAGAGAGATCAGTCACGAGTCTTATAGGTCTCCCTTTATATGTGAGGGCACGTTTATCCCTTGCTGCTTTCAGAATTTTCTCTTTATCCTTGTATTTTGCCAGTTTCACTATGATATGTCGTGCAGAAGATCGATTCAAGTTCCGTCTGAAGGGAGTTCTCTGTGCCTCTTGGATTTCAATGCCTTTTTCCTTCCCCAGTTCAGGGAAGTTCTCAACTATAATTTCTTCAAGTACCCCTTCAGCACCTTTCCCTCTGTCTTCCTCCTCTGGGATACCAATTATGCGTATATTATTTCTTTTTAGTGTATCACTTAGTTCTCTAATTTTCCCCTCATACTCCTGGATTTTTTTATCTCTCTTTCTCTCAGCTTCCTCTTTTTCCATAACTTTATCTTCTAGTTCACTTATTCTCTCCTCTGCCTCTTCAATCCGAGCCGTCGTCGTTTCCATTTTGTTTTGCATTTCTTTTAAAGCGCTTTTCAGTTCCTCGTGACTGTTCCTTAGTCCCTTGATCTCTGTGGCAAGAGATTCTCTGCTGTCCTCTATACTGTTTTCAAGCCCAGCGATTAATTTTATGACTATTATTCTAAATTCACTTTCTGTTATATTATTTAAATCCTTTTTGATCAGTTCCTTAGCTGTTGTTATTTCCTGGAGATTCTTCTGAGGGGAATTCTTCCGTTTGGTCATTTTGGATAGTCCCTGGAGTGGTGAGGACCTGCAGGGCACTTCCCCTGTGCTGTGGTGTATAACTGGATTTGGTGGGCGGAGCCGCAGTCCAACCTGATGTCTGCCCCCAGCCCACCGCTGGGGCCACAGTCAGACTGGTGTGTGCCTTCTCTTCCCCTGTCTTAGGGGCGGGATTCACTGTGGGGTGGCATGGCCCGTCTGGGATACTTGCACGCTGCCAGGCTTGTGGTGCTGGGGATCTGGCGTATTAGCTGGGGTGGGTAGGCAAGGTGCACGGGGGCAGGAGGGGCAGGCTTAGCTCGCTTCTCCTTAGGTGATCCACTTCAGGAGGGGCCCTGTGGCAGCGGGAGGGAGTCAGATCCGCTGCCGGAGATTTGCCTCCACAGAAGCACAGAGTTGGGTGTTTGCGCGGAGCGAGCAAGTTCCCTTGCAGGAACTTGTTCTCTTTGGGATTTTGGCTGGGGAATGGGCGGGGGAGATGGCGCTGGCGAGCGCCTTTGTTCCCCGCCAAGCTGAGCTCTGTCGTCCGGGGGCTCAGCAGCTCTCCCTCCCTTTGTCCTCCAGCCTTCCGGCTTTCTGAGCAGAGCTGTTACCTTATGACCTCCCAGACGCTAAATTGCGCTTGATGTCGGAACACAGTCCGTCAGGCCCCTCCACTTTTGCCAGCCAGACTCGGGGGCTCTGCTTGGCCGGCGAGCTGCCCCTCCACCCCGGCTCCCTTCCGCCAGTCCGTGGAGGGCGCACCGCCTCGCCGCCCTTCCTACCCTCTTCCGTGGGCCTCTCGTCTGCCCTTGGCTCCGGAGACTCCATTCTGCTAATCCTCTGGCGGTTTTCTGGGTTATTTAGGCAGGTGTAGGTGGAATCTAAGTGATCGGCAGGACGTGCGGTGAGCCCAGCGTCCTCCTACGCCGCCATCCACAATATTTATTCTTCCAATCCATGAGCATGGAAGGTTTTTCCATGTCTTTATGTCTTCTTCAATACCCTCATAAGCTATAGTGCTCAGCAAACACATCTTTTCCATCTGTGGTTAAGTTTATTCCTAGGTATTTTATGCTTCTTGGTGCAATTGTGAATGGGATCAGTTTCTTTATTTGTCTTTCTGTTGCTTCATTATTAGTGTATAAGAATGCAACTGATTTCTGTACATTGATTTTGTATCCTGCGACTAGGCTGAATTCATGTAACAGTTCTATCAGACTTTTGGTGGAGTCTATCGGGTTTTCCACCTATAATATCATGTCACCTGCAAAAAGTGAATGCTTGACATCATCATTGCCTATTTTGATGCCTTGATTTCCTTTTGTTGTCTGATTGCTGATGCTAGCACTTCCAACACTATGTTAAACAGCAGAGATGAGCGTGGATGTCCCTGTCGTGTTCCTGGTCTCAGGGGGAAAGCTGTCAGTTTTTTTTCCTTTGAGGATGATATTAGCTGTGGGCTTTTCATAAATGGCTTTTATGATCTTTGTGTTCCTTCTATCCCGACTTTCTCAAGGGTTGTTAAGCAAGGATGCTGAATTTTGTTGAATGCTTTTTCTGCATCATAGACAGGATCATATGGTTCTTATCTTTTCTTTTATTAATGTGATGTATCAAATTGATTGATTTGCGAATGTTGAACCAGCCCTGCAGTCCAGGAATGCATCCTACTTGATCATTGTGTATAATTCTTTTTATATGCTGTCTAAATCGATTTGCTAGCATCTTATTGAGGATTTTTGCATCCATATTCATCAGGGATATTGGCCTGTAGGGTTTTTTTTTTTTTCCCCTGGGCCTCCGCCTGGTTTAGGAATGAAAGTAATGCTGGCTTCATAGAATGAGTCTGGAAGTTTTCCTTACCTTTCTATTTTTTGGAACAGCTTGAGAAGGTTAGGTATTATCTCTGCTTTAAAAGCCTGGTAGATCTCCCCTGGGAAGCCATCTGGTCCTGGAATGTTGTTTGTTGGGAGATGTTTGTTAACTGATTCAATTTCATCGCTGGTTATGTGTCTGTTCGAGCTTTCTATTTCTTCCTGGTTGAGTTTTGGAAGTGTGTGGGTGTTTAGGAATTTGTCTATTTCTTCCAGGTTGTCCAGTTTGTTAGCACATAATTCTTCATAGTATTCCCTGATAATTGCTTGTATTTCTGAGGGATTTTTTGCAATAATTCCACTTTCATTCATGATTTTATCTATTTGGGTCATCTCCCTTTTCTTTTTGAAAAGCCTGGCTAGACTTTTATCAGTGTATTCAGAACATTTCATCCTAAAGCAGAAGAATATATTCTTCGCCAGTCCACATGGAACATTCTCCAGAATAGACCACATACTGGGACACAAATCAGCCCTCAACAAGTGCAAAAATATCAAGATCATACCATGCATGTTTTCAGACCACAACGTTATGAAACTTGAAATCAACCACAGGAAAAAATTTGGAAAGGTAACAAATACTTGGAACCTAAAGCACATCTTATTAAGGAATGAATGGGCTAGCCAAGAGGTTAAAGAGGAAATTAAAAAGTGTATGGAAGTCAATGAAAATGATAGCACCACATCCCCAAAACTCTGAGACACAACAAAGGCGGTCAAAAGAAGAAAGTATATAGCAATCCAGGCCTTCCTAAAGAAAGAAGAAAGATCTCAGGTACACAACCTTACACCTTAAGGAGCTTGGAAAAGAACAGCAAATTACACCCCAAACCAGCAGAATACAGGAAGTAATAAAGATTAGAGCAGAAATTAACAAAAATGATAAACCACTAGCCAGTTTGATCAAGAAGAAAAAGAAAAGGACCCAAATAAGTAAAATCAAGAATGAAAGAGGAGAGGTCACAACCAACACAACAGAAATAAAATCAATCATCAGAGGATATTATGAGCAATTTTTGTCAGTAAAATAGGCAATCTGGATGAAGTGGACTAATTCCTCGAAACCTATACACTACCAAAACTGAAACAGGAAGAAATAGAAAATTTGAACAGATCCATAACCAGTAAGGAAATCGAATTAGTAATCAAAAATCTGCCAAAAAACAAGAGTCCAGGGCCAGAAGGCTTTCCAGGGGGAATTCTACCAAACATTTAAGGAAGAGTTAACACCCATTCTCTTGAAACTGTTCCAAAAAATAGAAATGGAAGGAAAACTTCCAAACGCTTTCTATGAAGCCAGCATTATGTTGATTCCAAAACCAGACAGAGACCCCACTAAAAAGGAGAACTACAGACTAATTTCCCTGTGTACATGGATGTAAAATCCTCAAAAACTATTAGCCAAACAGCTCCAACAATACATTAAGAAAATTATTCACCACGACTGAGTGGAGTTTATACCTGGGATGTAGGGCTGGGTCAATATCTGCAAAACAATCAATACGATTCATCACATCAATAAAAGAAAGGACAAGAATAATAAAATCCTCTGAATAGATGCAGAGAAAGCATTTGACAAAATACAGCATCCTTTCTTGATAAAAACCCTCAAGAAAGTAGGGATAGAAGGATCAAACCACAAGATCAAAAAGCCATATGTGAATGACCCAAGGCTAATATCATCCTCAATGGGGAAAAATGGAAAGCTTTCTCCCTAAGGTCAGGAACAAGACAGGAACGTCCACTCTCACCACAGTTATTCAACATAGTAGTGGAAGATTTGAACTCAGCAATCAGAAAACACAAAGAAATAAAAGCATGCAAATTGGCCAGGAGGAGGTCAAACTTTCACTCTTCAGAGTTGACATGATACTCCTTATGGAAAACCCAAAGGGTTCCACCAAAAAACTGCTAGAAGTGATTCATGAATTGAGCAAAGTTGCAGGAGAGAAAAGCAATGCCCAGAAATAGGTTGCATTCCTATACACCAACAATGAAGCGACAGAAAGGGTAATCAAGGAATCGATCCCACTTACAGTTGCACCAAAACCCATAAAATACCTAGGAATAAATGTAACCAAAAAGGTGCAGAATCTATACACTGAAAACTATAGAAAGCTTATGAAAGAAATTGAAGAAGACACAAAAAAAGGGAAAAAGATTCCATGCTCCTGGATAGGAAGAAGAAATATTGTTAAAATGTCGATACTACCCAAAGCAATCTACATATTCAATGCAATCTCTATAGATATAACACTAGCATTCTTCCCAGAGCTAGAACAAATAATCCTAAAATTGGTATGCAACCAGGAAAGACCCCAAAGAGTCAAAGAAATCTTGAAAAAGAAAACCAAAGCAGGAGGCATCAAAATCCCAGACTTCAAGCTATACTGCAAAGCTGTATCATCAAGGCAGTATGGCACAAAAACAGTGCTGGCACAAGAACAGATGCTCAGATCAATGGAACAGAATAGAGAAACGAGAAATGGACCCATAAGTGGATGGCCACCTAATCTTTGACAGAGCAGGAAGCAATATCCAATGGAATAAAGACAATCTCTTCAGCAAGTGGTGCTGGGAAACTGGAGAGCGACATGCAGGAGAATGAACCTGGACCACTTTCTTACACCATCCACAAAAATAAACTCAAAGTGGATGAAAGACCTCAACGTAAGACAGGAAGCCATCAAAATCCTCGGGGAGAAAGCAGGCAGAAACCTCTTTGATCTTGGCCGCAGCAACGTCTTACTCAACACGTCTCTGGAGGCAAGGGAAACAAAAGCATAAATGAATTACTGGGACCTCATCAGAATAAAAAGCTTCTGGACAGCGAAGGAAACAATCACCAAAACTAAAAGGCAACCGACAGAATGGGAGAACATATTTGCAAGACATATCAGACAAAGGGTTAGTATCCAAAATCTATAAAGAACTTATCTAACTCTACACCCAGAAAACAAATAATCCAGTGAAGAAACGGGCAAAACACATGAATAGACACTCCTCCAAAGAAGACATCCAGATGGCCAACCGACACATGAAAAGATACTCCTCATCACTCATCATCAGGAGAATACAAACCAAAACCACGATGAGAAACCACCTCACACCTGTCAGAATGGCAACCATTAACATCTCAGCCAACAACAGATGTTGGCGAGGATGAGGAGAAAGAGAATCTTTTTTGCACTGCTGGTGGGAATGCAAAGTGGTACAGTCACTCTGGAATATAGTAATGGAGGTCCCTCAAAAATTAAAAATAGATCTACCCTATGACCCAGCAATTGCACTACTAGGCATTAATCCAAGGGATACAGGTGTGCTGTTTTGAAAGGACACATGCACCCCAATGCTTATAGCAGCACTATCAACAATAGCCAAAGTGTGGAAAGAGCCCAAATTTCCTTTGATGGATGAATGGATCAAGAAGATGTGTTACACACACACATACACACACACACACACACACACAATGGAGTATTACTCGCCAATCCAAAAGAATGAAATCTTGGCAAGTGCAACTATGTGGATGGAGCCAGAGAATATTGTCCTAAGCAAATTAGTCAGTCAGAGAAAGGCAAATATCATATGACTTCACTCATATGAGAACTTTAAGACACAGAACCGATGAACAGAAGGGAAGGGAAGCAAAATAATAGGAAAAGAGGGAGGGGGGACAAAAGAGACTCTTGAATATGGAGAACAAAGAGAGGGTTACTGGAGGGGTTGTGGGAGGGGGTTGGGTTAAGTGCGTAAGGGGCATTAAGGAATCTACTCCTGAAATCATTGCTGCACTATATGCTGACTAATTTAGATGTACATTAAAAAAAAATTAAAAAAAAACTAAAAATAACCTTATCTTAAGTGTGGCTAGCTCCTCATGGCCCTGAAAACCTTGATTCCAAATTCCTTAGAGGCTTAAGCTGTCCTTAATCCCCACTAACTAAACAATATATAATCAGTCACTTCTCACAATCCCAAGATAGCTCTCTTTGTCCACAGGTCCTGTCACTGGGCTTTAATAAAATCACCTTTTTTGCACCAAAGATGTCTCAAGAATTCTTTCTTAGCCCTTTGCTCACAAACCCCATTAAGAGGAAATGATCCTTTGTGCTTTAAACGATAGTGCTGTTTCTACTGACAGCTTTACTGAACTAAAGATTGTTCTTGAAACTAAGGTAAGAAAAAATTTCAAGAGAAGCAGTGATTGCAGAAGGAAAAATCGTTAACTACTAAAGGCACAAGTATAAAAGAAGTGCTCCCAAATAATTTGAGATGTAATGCACTAATGTGTGTTATTGACTAACAAATACACATGGAAAGACTCATAGGTCTCTAAGTGGTCTTGTGGTTGAGGATCATGTGGCTTTGTTTTCAAGATAAAGATCATGACACATTACTTTTTCAAAAGAAATTATTAAATCCCAGCTGGTTAACATATATGTAGTCTGGTAATTCATTCAGGAGTAGAATTTAGGAAATCGTCACTTATATACAACACCTAGTGCTCATCCCAACAGGTGTCCCCCTTAATGCCCATCACCCATTTGGCCCTCCTCTCAGCCAACAGCCCTCCAGCAACCCTCAGTTTTTTCTCTGTATTGAAGAGTTTCTTCTGGTTTGCTTCTTACGGTTTTCCTCCCTTTATGTTTTTAGCTTGTTTTTCCTTATCTTCCCCTATGTTTATCTAATTTGTTTCTTAAATTCCACATATGAGTGAAATCTTATATTTCTCTTTCTCTGACTGATTTTGCTTACCACGATACACTCTACTTGCACCCACATTGTTACAAATGCAAGACTTCATTCCTTCTGATGGCTGAGTGATATTCCATTGTAGAATATACCGTCTTTACCCATTCATCGGTGATGGCCATTTGGGCTCTTTCCATGATTTAGCTATTATTGAAACTGGTGCAAAACATTGGGGTGCATGTGACACTTCATATTAGCATTTGTGTGTCCTTTGGGCAAATACCTAGTAGTGCCATCATTGTTTCTAATTATAGGGTAGCTCTATGTTTCATTTTTTAAGAAACAGCCATGATGTTTTCCAGAGTGACTGCACCTGCTTGCATTCCCACCAGCAGTGCAAAAATGTTCCCCTTTATCCACATCCTTGCCAACATCTGTTCTTGCCCAAATTGTTCATTTTAGCCATTCTGACAGGTGTGAGGTGGTATCTCATTGTGGTTTTGATTTGTATTTCCCTGATGATGAGTGATGTGGAGCATCTTTTCATGTGTCTGTAGGCCATGTGGATGTCTCCTTTGGAAAAGTGTCTGTTCATGTCTTTTGTCTCTTTCTTCATTGGATTATTTGCCTTTTGAGTGTTGAGTTCCATAAGCTCTTTATAGATTTTGGATACTAATCCTTTATCGGATATGTCATTTGCAAATATTTTCTTCCATTCTGTCGGTTACCTTTTAGTTTTGCTGATTGTTTCCTTCGCGGTGCAGAAGGTTTTTATCTTGATGAGGTCCCAATAGTTCGTTTTTGCTTTTGTTTCTCTTGCCCCTGAAGACATGTCTTCATTTAAGTAAGAAGTTCCTGTGAGTGAGGTCAAAGAGATTGTTGCCTGTTTTCTACTCTAGGATTTAGATGGTTTTGACATTTAGATCTGTCATCCATTTTGAGTTGTTTTTGTGTATGGCATAAGAATGTGGTCCAGGTTCATTCTTCTACATGTTGCTGTCCCGTTTTCCCAACACCATTTGCCTTCTGAAGAGACTGTCTTCTTTCCTTTGGATATTGTTTCCTGCTTGGTCAAAGATTAGCTGGCTGTACATTTGTGGGTCCGTTTCTGGGTTCTCCGTTCTGTTCGTTGATCTATGTGTCTACTTTTGTGCCAGTACCATACTGTTTTGGTGAAAACAGCTTTGTAGAACAGCTTGATCCAGGATTGTGATGTGTCCAGCTTTGGTTTTCTTTTTTAACATTCGTTTGGCTATTCAGTGTCTTTTGTGGTTCCGTACAAATTTTGGGTTTGTTCTAGCTCTGTGAAGAACGCTGGTGTTATTTTGATAGAAATTGCATCGAATGTGTAGATTGCTTTGGGTAGTGTCAGGATTTTAACAATGTTTGTTTTCCAATCCATGAGCATGGAATGAAGACGATGACACATTTCAAGGAAACTGGTACTGCTGTGGAAAAAGCTGTTACCACTTTTCAAAACAGGAGAAAACTTGGGAGAGGAGCATGGTGTCATGCCAAGATCTGCAGTCCAGTCTCCTGAAGATTGATACTAAAGAGGAGCAAGTATGTCTACTTTCCTAAACCTGATGTAAATGCTATGAGTATGCAAAGCATGTCTGGGGTTCAGACAATTATTTCGACTTCCTCCGGTATTATTTGGCATGTTGCTTTGAAGCACTTTGTTAACTGGCGCAGATTTCTCTGTGGAAGAGACATAGGTGTAACAGTGACCAAGAAGAACCATTGTTTTAAATCAAGAAGAACTGCTCTTCTGGGCATGCCATGGAATGATTTTCAGTCTTTAGTATTGTATATATTGCATCTTAACACTTAGTATGCTTCAGACGGCTCAGCATTACCTTCTCAGGGCTAATACAGGGCAAAAGAACAACGGCTTCAAGGGTATGAGCACTCTAAAGAGATAATTTCTCATTGTACTGAGTTCTATTGTTCCTTCATCAGTATATGGGAGGGATTCAACTTCAAAGGAAAGATGAGTCTCTCCCTTCATGGCCATGGGAAAAGAGGTTGAAAAATGAAGAGGTTGAATGTAGCTAGAATGCTTCTTTTTATTTACTTATTTTTTTTTAACATTTATTCACTTTGTAAGAGACAGAGAGAGACAGAGTGCGAGTGGGATTGGGGCAGAGAGAGAGGAAGACAGAATGTGAAGCAGGCTCCAGGCTCTTACCTGTCAGCACAGAGTCCGACGTGGGGCTCAAACTCACATACCGTGTGATCATGACCTGAGCCAAAATCAGACACTCACCCGATGGAGTCACCCAGGCACCCTGGAATGATTCTTTGGAAATGATTTTTTTTCCTTTTGCTTATAATCCAGAATGACAGAGAGAGCATCTCTTTTCTAGAAGAGAAAATGTAGATCACATTTGCCATTACTTTTAATGTTTGGCAATATGAAGTCAGTAGAATGGATTCTGTGGGGTTCCTTCTAATGATTCCATAAATAGTCCATGTAGGCACTGAGTTCTAGTTACACGATCTAGTTCTAGCAGTGATATTTCTATTAGTGTCTTGTGAAGGATGAGTTAAAAGCCCTATGTTTTCAAAAAGGAAAACAAAATAAAACCCAAACCAGGCCAATACTCAGGGGCATGTGGTTGGCCTAGTTGGTGGGCCATGTGCCTCTTGATCTGTGAGTTCTACCCCACGTTGCATGTAAAGTTTATCTAAAAAAAAAAAACCAAAGAAACAAACAAAAAGAGCCCTGTGTTTCTTGTTTATAAAATTCTTATTAAAATACTGATATGAATATGAATGATTCACTCATAAGTATGAGAAACAAATGAAGTACACATTAGCACATTGGTTCAAGCAAATTTTAAAAATCAAGGACCAATAATCCAGGACCTAATAATCCAGGACCTAAAAATCCAGGACCTAATAAGTACCTCGATTATTTTCAACCTCAGCTGTTATCAATCAACTTCCAAATGGTTGGAGTTTTCTTCTTTCACACATTAAGTTTATTTTTAATCCGTATTTCCCCTGTCATTTCCAATTCAGTGTTCTTCAGTTTCAGTCCTGCCATTGAAGTTTATGGACTTCAGAGTTTCAATGAAGCTTCTTATACTTGTTATCCCTGTGTTTCCAGGAACTATCTAGAGCCTTTGACGTTCCCTGAGACTTTTGCCATTGTTTAGAGCAAAATCTGAGTTTCATAGTCTAGCACCTCATTTGATGAGAACTTGGCTGTCAGTATCTGAACTGGGCTGTTGATACACTCTCTGAACTGGAGATTAGCTTTGCTACAGAAAAGCATTACTCTTACACTGATGGTTTAGGATTTCCCATGTTTTGCTGCTTTACCAACCCAGGAGTGTAATGACAGCAGGGGCTTAAGTCCATTGGTACTGAAATCTGAAATTGGCTTTGATACCTATGCATACCCCTAGCATCTAGCAAAATTATGTGAGCGAAAGAATCAAGGGACATTTAACATCAGTGTTGATTTGGAGACTTAGAAATGATAACATCTATTTGGTCGCAGTTCTATAATTCCCATTCGTTTTCCTTAGGCACTAACTATACACTCCTCAAATTTTTCTGATACAATGTAATTACTGTGAAGAGATATTGATGCATGTGTGTGTTTTTGGGTGCCTTTGTGTTAGAGAGAGAGAGAGAGGCTGAGAGAGATTCAATTACATTGCTTATAGCAAAGGATATTAACTTGTTACTTTCCATTCAATATGCCAATTGGAATAATGATTACAAAGAACTTACAGAATTTTTATGGTAGAGATATTGTAGACCCTGCATGCATTATTCAGTGCCCACACTGTTAACACAGACTGTATGATATCCACTGCATACAGAAGGAAAATTCTCACGGCAGTTTTATTTCCTTAGGTGTGTAGAGCAAATTAATGGGATACAGAGTTTGACCGCTTGTAGCTATAGTCTCTTCATTTTCACTGCTGTATAATATTCCCCAGCGTGGCTAAGAATCTCTAGAAGATGGAAGTTTGGGTTGTTTCCACCTTTTGTGGTTAGGAATAGTCCTTCATGAATCATTCTTAGACGTGTCTCAGTGCAAAACTCTCTTGTGTGTCCTCACTTCTCTTGATCACAAATCATCGTAGGAGTGAAATCATTGGGGACAGGGTTCCTAAAGGTCCATTTTCATGCGATATTTTAAAATTACATTTCAAAATGATTTTAGCAACATTTTGAAAGATGGATTTGATATCAACCATCCCACAAACTTGGTGCTGTTATTTTTAATTTCTGCCAATTCAATACTAGTAAAATATACCCTGGTGGCTTTGATTTGAATTTTCATGATCTCTAGTGAGCTTGGCATCTTTATTTCTTGGCTATACTCCCCAATTATTTGAAATATGTTCTCGTTTGTTGTGCTTTTTCTTATTGTGTAATCTTTTCCCTTGTTTATTTCTAAAAATACGTATTTTTGTTCTGTAAATTATTGCATATATCTCCAGACAAGGCTTGTCTTTTCACATGCTTTTTTTTTCTTAATTTTTTTAACGTTTATTTATTTTTGAGACAGAGAGAGACAGAGCATGAACAAGGGAGCAGCAGAGAGAGAGGGAGACACACAATCGGAAGCAGGCTCCAGGCTCGGAGCCATCAGCCCAGAGCCCGACGCGGGGCTCGAACTCACGGAGCGCCAGATCGTGACCTGAGCTGAAGTCGGACCCTTAACCGACTGAGCCACCCAGGCGCCCTGTCTTTTCACATGCTTTAAGGTGTCTTAGGATGAGGAAATTTCCTGACTTTGCCATCATATTTATCTATCTACTTTATCGTATGGGAAGATTTGTTTATTTCTAAGTCCATCCTGCCCCTTTGCTGATATCTTGGATCCAGTCACAGAGACTTGAGTGATTCCTTCATTGAAGCATTTCGACTCCTGTGTCTTCTCTACCCCATGGAGAAATGAGCCTGCCACTTCCATTTATCATAAAAGTGTTTGAAGATAAAAGTGCCCAGTATTTTATTGATGAGTCCTCTGTGGGTAAGATGTTTTCACTGATGCTGTGAATAATACTAATAATTCCAATTTTCTCACAGGTCCTTATTCAATCAAAAAACACAATCATTGGATTGGATTAAGTAGGGTTCAAGAAAGCAGGTATCCCTGGCAATGGCTGGATGGCTCACCCCTATCTCAGAAGCTGTAATTTTTCATTTCATGGCCTTTCTCCCTTTACTGCTCAGTAACGGAGTGGTAGGTTATTGGTGAAGAGGAAAAGATCCTTGGGGACTTAAGGAATATTGTTCATTCCATTTGATCTCGCTTCTTAGATTGGCAACCGAATGCAAATCTGAGACCTCACTAGACCCAAAGAGCATGATCTATTCCATGTTCTTTAATGGAAAGTCCTGCCAAACCTAGTGAAATGGCATTTTGCTTTTGTATCTTGTATGTCCTATGATACAAGCATGTCCACAGATATGGTTGCAGGAAATGGTAAAAGGTAATGAGGAGAGGAAAGTGGTTACAGCCAGCCTCCTCTGTACATGAAATTTGTACCTGTTTGCTTGGTATCATTCGAGAAAAACAACAAAAGAGCTTTTTCCAAAGGAGTCATTTAGTAATCTTGCAACTCTAATGTGGTATTTAATATCTTTCATGCTATTATTTAGCACAATTCCGCAAGAATTACTGCTAGCCTTGTTTCATTAATAAATCACATGTATTTGTCATTTGATGTTACGAAAGTAGTTTAGAAAATGAAGAAAAGTGATCCGTTGTAAATAAATCCAGATAACTGGCGGATATTATGGGAAACATGGGGTATTTAACATGCTGTTTATTGATGGCCCACAATGTGCCAGGCATCCTTCTAGTCACTGAAGCTATAGTGGTGAATGAAACACGCTACAGTCTTCTGCCGTTGTGGATAGTACATTCCAATGCAGGCTTGATGGAGCTCTTGGTGATGAGCGATGACAATCTCAACGTGCCAAGTGAATTACATGGCTCATTAGGGGGTGATATATGCTATGGAGTGATGTGAAATCTTTCCTTTTTCTACAGTGCAAAGTGTCTTTTGTGTATGAAGGTAAGAGGGAGAGGTTTCACTGCTTTCAGTGGAGTGGTCAGGACAGACTCCATGAGAAATGAAGTTCGTACAGCATGTTGAGTGAGCAGGGCATGTGGATTAGCTGATACAAATGCATCCCAGCAGTAGGAGTGTCCTTAGCATCCCTGAGGAAATAGCAAGAGGGCCTGGGACTGGAGCAAGGGGAACGAGGTGGGAGAAAAGTAAGTCAGAGAGGGAACGACGGTGAGAGCATGTGGGGATCAGAAAAATGTAAGACCTTGGATTGGCTCATGAGGGTCATGAGAAGATAGGACTTCTCATATAGCCTTCTCATAGAGGCTTTAAGCGGAGGAGGGACAAAGTCTGGCTCCTGCTTTGGAGACGCACTCTGGACAGTCTGTTGAGCTGAGATGGCTAAGTGGCCAGATTCTACACTTGTTCCAAACATGTGTGTGAGACGGACAAGTCAGGGATGGTGTCAGGTTTTTGGTCCAGGAGTGGTAAGAATGACGTTTCCATTAACGTTAATAGGGCATATTTGGAATTCAGTTTTAGATACATTGGTAGTAAAACTGTTAAAGCATTTAGGTATGTACGGGGGTGTCGCATGGGACTTGTGATAGATGATCATGCCGATCAGGTGAGAGGTTTGTGCCTGGGATGCAAATGTCTGCAGCAGTGGATAGACAGTGTGACAAGTGCGAGGCTGGGATGATTCTCGGGAATCTAAGGGCTGAGCCCTCGGACACCCTCATGTGGAAGGTCATGTTAAGTGGACAAGAGGATAACCAGAAAACATCACCCGGAAAAGTGTTTCAAGAGACAGAAATAAACCCATAACGCGTCAGGGAAGGCAATGGAACCCCCTGCAAAGAAGTTCTACTGAAATAACAGCTGACTATAAAAATTTGGGGACACCTCCATTTTATTTCTTGAAATGGTTACTTCCCATCAGATTCCTGAGGATTTGGGTGAAAATTAAAACTAAGAAACATTTTTTTTCTGGACAGTGTAGCCCAGCCTTCACATTTAAAATCCAGGTACCTCCTTCTCATTGCCCAATTTCACCGAAGTCTAATGCTTCGTTTGGTGTCGAAGACATTAGGCTCAGTGGAGAAAAAGTGCACACTATCTTAAAGGCAAATCAGCACCCTTTTTCCTCAAAGTGAGGCTAGCAGTGGAATTGCTTGCTCTGGGCACATCAGTCTGAATTATAAGCACTTGGAGATATGTTTATATGTAATTTCAGTGTATCACTTCCCGAACATTATTTGATCACTTCCCAGACGTGTCAGGAGTCTTAGGAGCATATTTCAAGTGTATATCTATAACTCCCTAGACCTTCCAGTCTATACTACCCTTTGTACTTCTTCACTAGTTCCAATGGTCCATTGGTAACATTTAATTAGGTTTAGATACAATTACGCTTCCTAATCTTAACGCTATATGACCCTCTCAACATTTGTAAGGCCATTGAAATAAGTGCACATATGTTTTCAATTTGTGATAAATTTTGCCTGAGAAATGTCTTTCTAAAATGAATTAATTTTCTGGTGCAGGAATTTCCAACAGAGTTTATCTCCTGTGAAATGTGGACACATGAGACCATCAACAATTTATACTGTTGACTGTAGTAACCGTTTCCGTTACATTTGTGAAAAGGAGTTCTCTGGCCCTGATAATTAAAGTGCTGTGATCAAGTGTTCACTATTTTCATTCTTTAACAGCTGTAAGGAAAAATACAGGGTATTCTCTCAAATTAGTCAACTATGCATGGCGTATGAAGGATTATAATCTTTCAAATATCCTTCAGCATGGATAAAAGAGTAAGTTTTAGAAATAGTAAAATCATCCATCCAAAAATGAACCTTTTTTTTTTTTTTGAAATTTCAAGAATCATTCCACCAGAGAATGTGAAAAAAGTTTCAGTGTAAGACTTTACATTTAGAATATAACTAAATGATCTTGATTTAAATAGGTAGTGAATACATTTGCAATGTTCACAGTGTAAGAGGTCCTAAATGATGAACACATCTTCTCAACCCATCTTGTGCTGTATTCACCTAGTTGCCACCTCAAAGGTACACATGTAACTGGTTTATATAGTATTCCAGAGGTATTCTAGTAAAGTACAAGTATACACAGGCCGTCTGCCAAACAAAATCTTATGTGGCTACAAACGACAGTAACGATCCTTTATGTTTCTGTTGAAAATGTACCACACGTGTGTTCCATATCAGTACATAGGTAGCCGTATTACTTTGTATACATTTCTGCAAATATCACACTGATAAATGTTTTATTTCCAGTGGACGTTTAGGTTTGTCCCAGAATTTTAGAATTGTGTGAATGAAAGCACTTAATACTGTATTACTTGCCATAGGGCGTATACATAGGGTAAATGTCTAGCAATGTCATTTCTATGTCAAAATATGTCCACATGAAATTGCATAGACGTTGAATTTACAATAGATGCTCTACATCTCTATCTGCAGTCAGCAGCATTCAAGAATTCCTGCTTCCTCTCTTGGTTACCACCGCAACGTGTTATCAGTCTGTTTGATTTTGCCAATAAAATCTTCACCAATTAAAAAAATGTTTATTTGATTCACTTCAATTTACGATGTCCTGTTATTTGTGTCTCTGAGCATTTGTTTATGGTATTTCCTTTCATTTAAAGTGTCTGTTTGTGTCTTTATGGATTAATATCACAAACGTAAGTTTGAGCAAAAAAACCCCAGACACAAAATCGCTCCTCCTGTAACGTTCCAGTTATTTATAAGGTTCTACACCAGGTAAGTCTAACCTATGCTATTAGAAATAGGGACAAAATTTCCTGCCACATGGATTTATTCGTAAAACGAATAGTAATGGGAAATGACTAGTCTTTACCATGGTGCAACGTTATGCTTGGAAAGAAACCATGTCCAAGGTGCATTTCTCAGGTGCTGATATTATGGAGTTTACTAATCTGGGTGCTGGTTACAGGGTGTTGTAGTGACCCCTTGGGCTGCCATGACAACTACCACAACCTGGGTGTCTTTGGACAACATACATTTATTTTTTCATGATTTTGGAGGCGAGAAGTTTAAACGTGAGGTGGCAAGGTCAAGCTCCATTTGAAACTCTTTAGTTTACTTTGTTGGACTAAATTCTTCCTCGCCTCAGAGAAAGTCATGAGAAACTTTAAAACTTTATTAAAAACTTTAAAAACTTAAAAATTTAAAAACTTTAAAACTTTTTATTTGTTTTTTTTTAACGTTTATTTATTTTTGAGACAGAGAGAGACAGAGCATGAACGGGGGAGGGTCAGAGAGAGAGGGAGACACAGAATGTGAAACAGGCTCCAGGCTCTGAGCCGTCAGCAGAGAGCCTGACGCGGGGCTCGAACTCACAGACCGCAAGATCGTGACCTGAGCCAAAGTCGGACGCTCAACAGACTGAGCCACCCAGGTGTCCCTGCCGTTGTTTGTTTTAAAGGATAAATTTGGCATAGTTTGAACTGGATGAAAGCAAATCACCAAGAGATCAAAATATGTGGAGGCTGAGTTCAATCAGTGTTTACAGGGAGAATGCTTCCATGGGAAGCACGTTTTCAATCAACAATCACAACTTCTCCCTTGAGAAAGTAGAATGAGGAAAAGAAATAAAACCCAAATCAAATTAAGGTGGAAATCATAAAATGAAATGCAGAAATCAGTGAGGTTGGAAATAAAAGAAATAATAAAATAAATGTAGCAGTGAGTTTTGAAAAGGCCGACCACAGTGATAAACCTCCAGCTGGACCGATCAAGAATAGGCCTAAATGACCAAATTGAAACATGAATGAGCAGCATTATTACAGACATTGAAGGATTTACTGATGATTATAAGGGAACATGATGAAGAATTTTTTGCCATTGAATTCTAAAACCTGAAAGGCATTGATTTCTTGAAAGAATTGATCTTTCAAAACACACTTAAGAAGAATTTGAAAACTTGAACTCGTTGTATATCTAAAATGAGTTATTCAATTTGTAGTTAAAACACTCCAGAGAGAACCTCAGATGGGTTCGCTGGTGAATTCTGTAAATATTTACTGAATAAAGAGTCAAATTTAAAAGGGAAAAAAAAGTGATCCAGGAGACAGAAGAAAATTGAAAATGTTCCAAATTATTCTGTGAGGCCAGTGTTACTTGGATAGTGAAACCAGATAGCCAAGAATCCACAGCCCATGTGCACAAAACAAGCAAAAATTCCTAACAAATAGTTGCACATCGAATTGCATGGAGCAATTTATTGAGAAGATTATATATCACGATGGAGTGGGTTTATTCCACATGTGAAAGATTAATGAATTGGGGTGATTTACTTGATTGATAGGCTGAGGAAGGAAAGCCACATGATAGCCTTCGTAGATGCAGATAAAGCACCTCAAAGTCGCCATCATTTCATGACAAATGGTCTCAGTAAACTAGGAATAAGTAAAGTAGGAGTAAGTGAGGTTTTCCTCCATATGATAATGACATTAGAAAGAAACAAACCCTCCAGTTAGTAATCTACTCAGCAGCGACAGATTGAGTGCTTTCCCTTAACACCGGTAAAGAAGCAAAGATATCTGGACTCATCACACCTCTTCACCATCCCAAGGGAGTCCATTTCAGTTCGATATGCAAGAAATAAAAAAGTGATACAGATTGGAATGCAAAAGGGAACGACCTCCAGTTGCAAAGACATAAGTTTCCAGATCAAGGACAGTATGTTAAAATTCAGTAATGTGTCTATGTGCTAAAAATAAGCTTTTGGAAATTGAAATAAACAAAAATATCATTTACGTTAGTATTGTCACCTGCTAGACCCCAAGATGTGACCTTTACTGCCTACCACCTTATACTCCCCCACCTTTTTCCCACATTTTTCCTTAAGCAAATCCTCTTGCCAGTGTCTCTCTTAAGTCTGGCAAGTGGAAAGCAAAGCATCCCTCAAACATTAGTGATTCTCTTGACAAAAGCTTCAACCTGCCCAGATCCCCCGGGGACAGTTTGAGTGTCATCCTGACTCACACATGCTCAGTTGGACCATGGAGTGACCTCTAGAGTGATTGATGATACCTTTACCTCATTATAATTCTAAAATCTCGAACCAGGGAGGAGCAGGAGCCTTATCACAAGCCTTACTTACACAGCACACAGTGTGCGTGGAGACCTGTTTGCTTAAGTTGCATGTTTCACGTCATGTCCTCCTCTATCTATGGCGAGGTGGATCCTCTTTTTCATCCTAATTCAAAAAAAAAAAAAAAAAAAAAAAAAAGGAGGGGCACCCGGGTGGCTCAGTCTGCCGAGCGTCCCGCTTTGGCTCAGGTCATGATCTCATGAATTGTGAATTCGAGCTCCTAGTAGGGCTCTCTGCTGACAGCTCGGAGCCTAGAGCCTGCTTCGAGTTCTGTGTCTCCCTCTCGCTCTCTGCCCCTCCCGCCCCTGGTTACACTCTGCTTTCTCTCTCTTTCAAAAATAAAAAACATTAAACATTTTTTCACATGAAAAAAGGAACCTATTCACCGCTGCTTCAGGAGTCATGGCTTTGGAAGTTACTCCCCACGATCTCCTCATTTGCTGCAAATAAAGTTTCCTTTTTGTGACAACTCACATGGTGTAGTTCCTTTCTGTGACTCACCAAGGAGCAAACTCATGTTGATTTGGTTGCAGTATCACAGTAAATTAATAGTGTATATGTGCCAAAATGTATGTACCATCTATGTGCTGAAAATTATGAAATACTCATAAGAGAAATTAAGACAAGTAAGTTGATAACTCTACTATCTATGGTCCGAGATGGGAGGCTTCAAAATGGTGATATCTCCAAGTTGATCTAAGATTAAATCAATTCAAATCCAAAACCAAGTAAGATTTTTTCCTTTTTGGTCGTCACCTACATGCTGATTTTACTTTTTTAAATACAGGTTATTTTTAGGACAATTTTAAATGTACAGAAAGAAAATGCAAAGATAGTACAGAGTTCCCAAATACACTGTACTCTTATATCAACATGCTATCTTAATAGTGTATATTTGTTACAATTCAGAAACAAAAGTGATATATCTATGATTTAACATGCATACTTTACTCAGATTTTCTATTCCAGGATCCCATCCGTGTTACCACAGCACAGTTAGCTGTCATGTGTTCTTAGGTTCCCCCTGGGTGTTACAGATTTTCCTTGTTCTTGGTGATGTGAATAGTTTTGAGGAGGACTTTCTAGGTACTTAAAAAAATATATCCTTCAGTTGAGATTGGTCTGGTATTTTTCTCATGCGTAGACCGGGATCATATATTTGGGGAGGAAGCCCACACAGGCCCAGAGTCACTTTTATCACATTATTATATCAAGAGCGCATGCTATGAATATGGCCTGTCACTGTTGATGATAACTTTCTTCAGTCCGGTACTATTTGCCAAGTGTTCCATTGTAAAGTTATTCTTTGTTTTCCCTTCCATATGATTCTGTAATGAGTTTTTGGAAGGAAATCATTATGTGCAGTGCGTACTTAGAGAGCGAGGAGTTATACCCGTCTCCTTGAAGCAGGAGTAGAATGATACCTGGAGCTGTATTTGGAATTCTGCATGCAAATTTTGTCTCATTGCCCCCATGTATTTATTTGATCAATTCTTTTATCCTGGTATGGGCTGATGGATATTTATTTTTTATTTTGGTTTATAGTACAATGGCACTTTATTTATTTTGTTATTTATTTTGTTGCTTAAATTGCTGTTGCTTTAGCCATTGGGAATTCGTTCGTCTGGTCTCTCGATCCGTTTGACCATCCCACATTATGTTAAGTAGTCCCCTCTTTTCTAGCAGTACACATGTTCCAGGCTCACCTTGCATGTGTCCTACCTCTGACTTATAATCAACTATTTCTGCAAGGAGCCCAGATTCCTTTAACTGGGTATTCTAATTCTAATTAAATATGGTCACTACCTGAACTTTTAAAAAAAAAAGTCAATGGAAACTGGAGAAAGAGCAAAGTAGGAGAACACAAATTACGATACTTGAAGACTAGCACAAGGGCACAATAATCAAGATATCTGTAGGACACCTGGGTAGCTCAGTGGGTTAAGTGTCTGACTCGATCTCAGCTCATGTCATATCTCAGGTTCATGAGTTCCAGCCCCACACTGGGCTCCACGCTGAGCATGAACCCTACTTAAGATAAAAGAAACTGATGAAAGAAGATAGTTACTCAGATCAATGGAACAGCATAGAGAGTTTAGAAATAGATTGACAAATAAAGTGTCAATTGACTTTTGGCAAAAGCGCCAATGATATTTCAATAGGACAATGTTGCTTTCAGCAAGCGATACGGGAATCATTAGACACTTACATGCAAAAACTTAAAGGAAGGAATTCAAGCCATCTAAAAAAGATTAACTTGCCTTGGAGTGTAGAATTCAATGTAAACTTACAGGTTTTAGAAGACTGCATGGGAGAAAAAAATTCAACCTCAGGTTAATTAAGAGTTTCTTAGGACAGAAGATGGCAGAACAGCATGGAAGTTTTTTGTGTGTCTCATGTCCATGAAATACAGCCAGACCAACACTGAACCATCCCACACACCTAGAAAACTGACTGGAGGATTAACACAACAATCTGCACAACCTGCACCCAGAATTCAGCAGGTACGTGGCACAGAGAGGTGAACTTGGGGAGTGAGAAGCCTTGGGAAGGGAGGTGTTTTGCGGGTGGAGAGAGGACAGAGACGGGGCGGGGGGTGGGGAGTAAAATACAGGAAAAGCACCCCTCCCCCAAAGCAGCTGGAGAGAAAGTGGAAAATTGGAAACAGCCACAGGGACTAAACTAAAAAAAGAGAAAGGAGAGGGTTTAAATTCCATTAAGACTGTAAACAAGGGAAGCACAAAGTCTGCAACTCTGCAGCTCCATACCTGGTGGTGCTCCGATGGGAAGGGCGAATCCCCAGGAGCAGAGTGGGGTCTGGGAGGTCCTCGGGCCACATGGGGAAAAGCAATTCCACTGCTGCAAGGACATTTGGTAGAGACTGTTGGAGCCACCTGGTCCCAGCAGACCCCGGAAGTCAGCCACATTCACTGGTAGTGGCGCAAGGTCGTTGAGGACGAAGCCTGGTGCCAGATGTGTAGTGATTTTCCATAATCCCTGAAAGTCTGCTGAGACACTATCTCGAGAACTTTTTATTATTATTATCTTTTTTAATATGAAATTTATTGTCAAACTGGTTTCCATACAACACCCAGTGCTTATCCCAAGAGGTGCTCTCCTCAACACCCATCACCCACTCTCCCCTCCCTGCCACCCCCCATCAAACCTCAGTTTTTTGTTCTCAGTTTTTAAGAGTCTCACATGGTTTGCCTCATTCCCTCTCTGTAACTTTTTTTCCCCTTCCCCTCCCACATGGTCTTCTGTTAAGTTTCTCAGGATCCACATAAGAGTGAAAACATATGGTATCAGTCTTTCTCTTTAAGACTTATTTCACTTAGCATCACACTCTCCAGTTCCATCCACGTTGCTACAAAAGGCCGTATTTCATCCTTTCTCATTGTCACGTAGTATTCCATTGTGTATATAAACCACAATTGCTTTAGCCATTCAACAGTTGATGGACGTTTAGGGTCTTTCCATAATTTGGCTATTGTTGAAAGTGCTGCTATAAACATTGGGGTACAAGTGCCCCTATGCATCAGCACTCCCGTATCCCTTGGGTAAATTCCTAGCAGTGCTATTGCTTGGTCATAGCGTAATTCTATTTTTAATTTTCTGAGGAGCCTCCACACTGTTTTCCAGAGCGGCTACACCAGGATTCATTCCCCCCAGCAGTGCAAGGGGTTCCTGTTTCTCCACATCCTCGCCAGCATCTATAGTCTCCTGATTTGTTCATTTTAGCCACTCTGACTGGCGTGACGTCATATCTGAGTGTGGTTTTGATTTGTATTTCCCTGATGAGGAGCGACGTTGAGCATCTTTTCACGTGCCTGTTGGCCATCTGGATGTCTTCTTTAGAGAAGTGTCTATTCATGCTTTCTGTCCATTTCTTCATTGGATTATTTGTTTTTCGGGTGTGGAGTCTGGTGAGCTCTTTATAGATTTTGGATACTAGCCCTTTGTCCGATATGTCATTTGCCAATCTCTTTTCCCATTCCGTTGGTTGCCTTTTAGATTTGTTGATTGTTTCCTTGGCAGTGCAGAAGCTTTTTATCTTCATAAGATCCCAATAGTTCCTTTTTGCTTTTAATTCCCTTGCCTTTGGCGATGTGTCAAGTAAAAAATTGCTGTGGCTGAGGTCAGAGAGGTTTTTTCCTGCTTTCTCCTCTAGGGTTTTGATGCTTTCCTGTCTCACATTCAGGTCTTTTATCCATTTTGAGTTTGTTCTTGTGAATGGTGTAAGAAAGTGGTCTAGTTTCATCTTTCTGCATGTTGCTGTGCAGTTCTCCCAGCACCGTTTGTTAAAGACACTGTCTTTTTTCCATTGGATATTCTTTCTTGCTTGGTCAAAGATGAGTTGGCCATCCTTTTGTGGGTCTAATTCTGGGGTTTCTATTTTATTCCTTTGGTCTATGTGTCTATTTTGGTGCCAATACCATGCAGTCATGATGATTACAGGTTTGTAGTAGAGGCTAAAGTCTGGGACTGTGATGCCTCCCACTTTGGTCCTCTTCAAAATTACTTTGGCTATTCAGGGTCTTTTGTGGGTCCATAAAATTTTAGGATTGGTTGTTCTAGCTTCGAGAAGAATGCTGGTGCAATATTGATTGGGATTACATTGAATGTGTACATATCTTTGGGTAGTATTAACATTTTAACAATATTTATTCTTCCTTTTATTTATTTATTTTTTTTAATGTATGAAATTTACTGTCTAATTGGTTTCCATACAACACCCAGTGCTCATCCCAAAAGGTTCCCTCCTCAATACACATCACCCACCCTCCCCTCCCTCCCACCCCCCATCAACCCTCAGTTTGTTCTCAGTTTTTAACAGTCTCTTATGCTTTGGCTCTCTTCCACTCTAAACTCTTTTTTTTTTTTTCCTTCCCCTCCCCCATGGGTTTGTATTACGTTTCTCAGGATCCACATAAGAGTGAAACCATATGGTATCTGTCTTTCTCTGTATGGCTTATTTCACTTAGCATCACACTCTCCAGTTCCATTCACGTTGCTACAAAAGGCCATATTTCATTTTTTCTCATTGCCATGTAGTATCCATTGTGTATATAAACCACAATTTCTTTATCCATTCATCAGTTGATGGACATTTAGGCTCTTTCCATATTTTGGCTATTGTTGAGAGTGCTGCTGTAAACATTGGGGTACAAGTGCCCCTATGCATCAGTACTCCTGTATCCCTTGGATAAATTCCTAGCAGTGCTATTGCTGGGTCATAGGGTAGGTCTATTTTTAATTTTCTGAGGAACCTCCACACTGCTTTCCAGAGCGGCTACACCAGGATTCATTCCCCCCAGCAGTGCAAGGGGTTCCTGTTTCTCCACATCCTCGCCAGCATCTATAGTCTCCTGATTTGTTCATTTTAGCCACTCTGACTGGCGTGACGTCATATCTGAGTGTGGTTTTGATTTGTATTTCCCTGATGAGGAGCGACGTTGAGCATCTTTTCACGTGCCTGTTGGCCATCTGGATGTCTTCTTTAGAGAAGTGTCTATTCATGCTTTCTGTCCATTTCTTCATTGGATTATTTGTTTTTCGGGTGTGGAGTCTGGTGAGCTCTTTATAGATTTTGGATACTAGCCCTTTGTCCGATATGTCATTTGCCAATCTCTTTTCCCATTCCGTTGGTTGCCTTTTAGATTTGTTGATTGTTTCCTTGGCAGTGCAGAAGCTTTTTATCTTCATAAGATCCCAATAGTTCCTTTTTGCTTTTAATTCCCTTGCCTTTGGCGATGTGTCAAGTAAAAAATTGCTGTGGCTGAGGTCAGAGAGGTTTTTTCCTGCTTTCTCCTCTAGGGTTTTGATGCTTTCCTGTCTCACATTCAGGTCTTTTATCCATTTTGAGTTTGTTCTTGTGAATGGTGTAAGAAAGTGGTCTAGTTTCATCTTTCTGCATGTTGCTGTGCAGTTCTCCCAGCACCGTTTGTTAAAGACACTGTCTTTTTTCCATTGGATATTCTTTCTTGCTTGGTCAAAGATGAGTTGGCCATCCTTTTGTGGGTCTAATTCTGGGGTTTCTATTTTATTCCTTTGGTCTATGTGTCTATTTTGGTGCCAATACCATGCAGTCATGATGATTACAGGTTTGTAGTAGAGGCTAAAGTCTGGGACTGTGATGCCTCCCACTTTGGTCCTCTTCAAAATTACTTTGGCTATTCAGGGTCTTTTGTGGGTCCATAAAATTTTAGGATTGGTTGTTCTAGCTTCGAGAAGAATGCTGGTGCAATATTGATTGGGATTACATTGAATGTGTACATATCTTTGGGTAGTATTAACATTTTAACAATATTTATTCTTCCTTTTATTTATTTATTTTTTTTAATGTATGAAATTTACTGTCTAATTGGTTTCCATACAACACCCAGTGCTCATCCCAAAAGGTTCCCTCCTCAATACACATCGCCCACCCTCCCCTCCCTCCCACCCCCCATCAACCCTCAGTTTGTTCTCAGTTTTTAACAGTCTCTTATGCTTTGGCTCTCTTCCACTCTAAACTCTTTTTTTTTTTTCCTTCCCCTCCCCCATGGGTTTCTATTACGTTTCTCAGGATCCACATAAGAGTGAAACCATATGGTATCTGTCTTTCTCTGTATGGCTTATTTCACTTAACATCACACTCTCCAGTTCCATTCACGTTGCTACAAAAGGCCATATTTCATTTTTTCTCATTGCCATGTAGTATCCATTGTGTATATAAACCACAATTTCTTTATCCATTCATCAGTTGATGGACATTTAGGCTCTTTCCATATTTTGGCTATTGTTGAGAGTGCTGCTGTAAACATTGGGGTACAAGTGCCCCTATGCATCAGTACTCCTGTATCCCTTGGATAAATTCCTAGCAGTGCTATTGCTGGGTCATAGGGTAGGTCTATTTTTAATTTTCTGAGGAACCTCCACACTGCTTTCCAGAGCGGCTGACCAATTTGCATTCCCACCAACAGTGCAAGAGGGTTCCCGTTTCTTCACATCCTCTCCAGCATCTATAGTCTCCTGATTTGTTCATTTTGGCCCCTCTGACTGGCGTGACGTCATATCTGAGTGCGGTTTTGATTTGTATTTCCCTGATAAGGAGCGACGTTGAACATCTTTTCATGTGCCTGTTGGCCATCCGGATGTCTTCTTTAGAGAAGTGTCTATTCATGTTTTCTGCCCAATTCTTCACTGGGTTATTTGTTTTTCGGGTGTGGAGTTTGGTGAGCTCTTTATAGATTTTGGATACTAGCCCTTTGTCCGATATGTCATTTGCCAATCTCTTTTCCCATTCCGTTGGTTGCCTTTTAGTTTTGTTGGTTGTTTCCTTTGCTGTGCAGAGAAGCTTTTTATCTTCATAAGGTCCCAGTAATTCACTTTTGCTTTTAATTCCCTTGCCTTTGGGGATGTGCCGAGTAAGAGATTGCTACGACTGAGGTCAGAGAGGCTTTTCCTGCCTTCTCCTCTAAGGTTTTGATGGTTTCCTGTCTCACATTCAGGTCCTTTATCCATTTTGAGTTTATTTTTGTGAATGGTGTGAGAAAGTGGTCTATTTCCAACCTTCTGCATGTCTCTGTCCAGTTCTTCCAGCACCATTTGTTAAAGAGACTTTTTTCCATTGGATGTTCTTTCCTGCTTTGTCTAAGATGAGTTCACCATACGTTTGTGGGTCTGGTTCTGGGGTTTCTATTCCATTCCATTGGTCTGTTTTTATGCCAATACCATGCTGTCTTGATGATTACAGCTTGGTAGTAGAGGCGAAAGTCTGGGATTGTGATGCCTCCTGCTTTGGTCTTCTTCTTCAAAATTACTTTGGCTATTCAGGGCCTTTTGTGGTTCCATAGGAATTTTAGGATTGCTTGTTCTAGTTTCGAGAAGAATGCTGGTGCAATTTTGAGTGGGATTGCATTGAATGTGTAGATAGCTTTGGGTAGTATTGACATTTTGACTATATTTATTCTTCCAACCCATGAGCAAGGAATGTCTTTCCATTTCTTTATATCTTCTTCAATTACCTTCATAAGCTTTCTATAGTTTTCAGCATACAGATCTTTTACATCTTTGGTTAGATTTATTCCTAGGTATTTTATGCCTCTTGGTGCGATTGTGAATGGGAACAATGTCTTTATTTGTCTTTCTGTTGCTTCATTATTAGTGTATAAGCATGAAATTGACTTCTGTACATTGATTTGGTATCCTGCAACTTTGCTGAATTCATGTATCAGTTCTAGCAGACTTTTGGTGGATCTATTGGATTTTCCATGTATAATATCATGACATCTGCAAAAAGCGAAAGCTTGACTTCATCTTTCTCAATTTTGATGCCTTTCATTTCCTTTTGTTGTCTGATTGCTGATGCTAGAACTTCCAGCACTATGTTAAACAACCGCGGTGATAGTGGGCATCCCTGTCGTGTTCCTGGTCTCAGGGAAAAAGCTCTCAGTTTTTCCCCGTTGAGGATGATGTTAGCTGTGGGCTTTTCATAAATGGCCTTTATGATCTTTAAGTATGTTCCTTCTATCCCGACTTTCTCCAGGGTTTTTATTAAGAAAGGGTGCTGGATTTTGTCAAAGGCCTTTTCTGCATCGATTGACAGGATCATATGGTTCTTCTCTTTTTTTTTTTTGTTAATGTGATGTATCACGTTGATTGATTTGTGAATGTTGAACCAGCCCTGCATCCCAGGAATGAATCCCACTTGATCATGGCGAATAATTCTTTTTATATGCCATTGAATTCGATTTGCTAGTATCTTATTGAGAATTTTTGCATCCATATTCATCAGGGATATTGGCCTGTAGTTGTCTTTTTTTACTGGGTCTCTGTCTGGTTTAAGAATCAAAGTAATACTGGCTTCATAGAATGAGTCTGGAAGTTTTCCTTACCTTTTTATTTCTTGGAATAGCTTGAGAAGGATAGGTATTATCTCTGCTTTAAACGTCTGGTAGAACTCCCCTGGGAAACCATCTGGTCCTGGACTCTTATTGGGAGATTTTTGATAACAGAGTCAATTTCTTCGCTGGTTATGGGTCTGTTCAAGCTTTCTATTTCCTCCTGATTGAGTTTTGGAAGAGTGTGGGTGTTTAGGAATTTGTCCATTTCTTCCAGGTTGTCCAATTTGTTGGCATATAATTTTTCATAGTATTCCCTGATAATTGTTTGTATCTCTGAGGGATTGGTTGTAATAATTCCATTTTCATTCATGGTTTTATCTATTTGGGTCATGTCTCTTTTCTTTTTGAGAAGCCTGGCTAGATGTTTGTCAATTTTATTTTTTTAAAAAACCAACTCTTGGTTTTGTTGATCTGCTCTACAGTTTTTTAGGTTCTATATTATTTCTGCTCTCTTCTTTATTATTTCTCTTCTGCTGGGTTCAGGCTGCCTTTGCTGTTCTGCTTCTATTTCCTTTAGGTGTGCTCTTAGATTTTGTATTTGGGATTTTTCTTGTTTCTTGAGACAGGCCTGGATTGCAATTTATTTTCCTCTCAGGACTGCCTTCGCGGCATCCCAAAGCATTTGGATTGTTGTATTTTCATTTCCGTTTGTTTCCATATATATTTTAATTTCTTCTCTAATTGCCTGGTTGACCCACTCATTCGTTAGTAGGGTGTTCTTTAACCTCCATGCTTTTGGAGGTTTTCCAGACTTTTTCCTGTGGTTGATTTCAAGCTTCATAGCATTGTGGTCTGAAAGTATGCATGGTATAATTTCAATTCTTGTAAACTTATGAAGGGCTGTTTTGTGACCCAGTATATGATCTATCTTGGAGAATGTTCCATGTGCACTCGAGAAGAAAGTATATTCTGTTGCTTTGGGATGCAGAGTTCTAAATATATCTGTCAAGTCCATCTGATCCAATGTATCATTCAGGGCCCTTGTTTCTTTATTGACTGTGTGTCTAGATGATCTATCCATTTCTGTAAGTGGGGTGTTAAAGTCCCCTGCAATGACCACATTCTTATCAATAAGGTTGGTCATGTTTATGAGTAATTGTTTTATATATTTGGGGGCTCCGGTATTCGGCGCATAGACATTTATAATTGTTAGCTCTTCCTGATGGATAGAACCTGTAATTATTATATAATGCCCTTCTTCATCTCTTGTTACAGACTTTAATTTAAAGTCTAGTTTGTCTGATATAAGTATGGCTACTCCAGCTTTCTTTTGGCTTCCAGGAGCATGATAGATAGTTCTCCATCCCCTCACTCTCAATCTAAAGGTGTCCTCAGATCTAAAATGAGTCTCTTGTAGACAGCAAATAGATGGGTCTTGTTTTTTTATCCATTCTGATACCCTATGTCTTTTGGTTGGCGCATTTAGTCCATTTACATTCAGTGTTATTATAGAAAGATACGGGTTTAGAGTCATTGTGATGTCTGTATGTTTTATGCTTGTAGCGATGTCTCTGGTACTTTGTCTCACAGGATCCCCCTTAGGATCTCTTGTAGGGCTGGTTTAGTGGTGACGAATTCCTTCAGTTTTTGTTTGTTTGGGAAGACCTTTATCTCTCCTTCCATTCTAAATGACAGACTTGCTGGATAAAGGATTCTCGGCTGCATATTTTTTCTGTTTAGCACACTGAAGATATCGTACCAAGCCTTTCTGGCCTGCCAAGTTTCAAAAGAGAGATCAGTCACGAGTCTTATAGGTCTCCCTTTATATGTGAGGGCACGTTTATCCCTTGCTGCTTTCAGAATTTTCTCTTTATCCTTGTATTTTGCCAGTTTCACTATGATATGTCGTGCAGAAGATCGATTCAAGTTCCGTCTGAAGGGAGTTCTCTGTGCCTCTTGGATTTCAATGCCTTTTTCCTTCCCCAGTTCAGGGAAGTTCTCAACTATAATTTCTTCAAGTACCCCTTCAGCACCTTTCCCTCTGTCTTCCTCCTCTGGGATACCAATTATGCGTATATTATTTCTTTTTAGTGTATCACTTAGTTCTCTAATTTTCCCCTCATACTCCTGGATTTTTTTATCTCTCTTTCTCTCAGCTTCCTCTTTTTCCATAACTTTATCTTCTAGTTCACTTATTCTCTCCTCTGCCTCTTCAATCCGAGCCGTCGTCGTTTCCATTTTGTTTTGCATTTCTTTTAAAGCGCTTTTCAGTTCCTCGTGACTGTTCCTTAGTCCCTTGATCTCTGTGGCAAGAGATTCTCTGCTGTCCTCTATACTGTTTTCAAGCCCAGCGATTAATTTTATGACTATTATTCTAAATTCACTTTCTGTTATATTATTTAAATCCTTTTTGATCAGTTCCTTAGCTGTTGTTATTTCCTGGAGATTCTTCTGAGGGGAATTCTTCCGTTTGGTCATTTTGGATAGTCCCTGGAGTGGTGAGGACCTGCAGGGCACTTCCCCTGTGCTGTGGTGTATAACTGGATTTGGTGGGCGGAGCCGCAGTCCAACCTGATGTCTGCCCCCAGCCCACCGCTGGGGCCACAGTCAGACTGGTGTGTGCCTTCTCTTCCCCTGTCTTAGGGGCGGGATTCACTGTGGGGTGGCATGGCCCGTCTGGGATACTTGCACGCTGCCAGGCTTGTGGTGCTGGGGATCTGGCGTATTAGCTGGGGTGGGTAGGCAAGGTGCACGGGGGCAGGAGGGGCAGGCTTAGCTCGCTTCTCCTTAGGTGATCCACTTCAGGAGGGGCCCTGTGGCAGCGGGAGGGAGTCAGATCCGCTGCCGGAGATTTGCCTCCACAGAAGCACAGAGTTGGGTGTTTGCGCGGAGCGAGCAAGTTCCCTTGCAGGAACTTGTTCTCTTTGGGATTTTGGCTGGGGAATGGGCGGGGGAGATGGCGCTGGCGAGCGCCTTTGTTCCCCGCCAAGCTGAGCTCTGTCGTCCGGGGGCTCAGCAGCTCTCCCTCCCTTTGTCCTCCAGCCTTCCGGCTTTCTGAGCAGAGCTGTTACCTTATGACCTCCCAGACGCTAAATTGCGCTTGATGTCGGAACACAGTCCGTCAGGCCCCTCCACTTTTGCCAGCCAGACTCGGGGGCTCTGCTTGGCCGGCGAGCTGCCCCTCCACCCCGGCTCCCTTCCGCCAGTCCGTGGAGGGCGCACCGCCTCGCCGCCCTTCCTACCCTCTTCCGTGGGCCTCTCGTCTGCCCTTGGCTCCGGAGACTCCATTCTGCTAATCCTCTGGCGGTTTTCTGGGTTATTTAGGCAGGTGTAGGTGGAATCTAAGTGATCGGCAGGACGTGCGGTGAGCCCAGCGTCCTCCTACGCCGCCATCCACAATATTTATTCTTCCAATCCATGAGCATGGAAGGTTTTTCCATGTCTTTATGTCTTCTTCAATACCCTCATAAGCTATAGTGCTCAGCAAACACATCTTTTCCATCTGTGGTTAAGTTTATTCCTAGGTATTTTATGCTTCTTGGTGCAATTGTGAATGGGATCAGTTTCTTTATTTGTCTTTCTGTTGCTTCATTATTAGTGTATAAGAATGCAACTGATTTCTGTACATTGATTTTGTATCCTGCGACTAGGCTGAATTCATGTAACAGTTCTATCAGACTTTTGGTGGAGTCTATCGGGTTTTCCACCTATAATATCATGTCACCTGCAAAAAGTGAATGCTTGACATCATCATTGCCTATTTTGATGCCTTGATTTCCTTTTGTTGTCTGATTGCTGATGCTAGCACTTCCAACACTATGTTAAACAGCAGAGATGAGCGTGGATGTCCCTGTCGTGTTCCTGGTCTCAGGGGGAAAGCTGTCAGTTTTTTTTCCTTTGAGGATGATATTAGCTGTGGGCTTTTCATAAATGGCTTTTATGATCTTTGTGTTCCTTCTATCCCGACTTTCTCAAGGGTTGTTAAGCAAGGATGCTGAATTTTGTTGAATGCTTTTTCTGCATCATAGACAGGATCATATGGTTCTTATCTTTTCTTTTATTAATGTGATGTATCAAATTGATTGATTTGCGAATGTTGAACCAGCCCTGCAGTCCAGGAATGCATCCTACTTGATCATTGTGTATAATTCTTTTTATATGCTGTCTAAATCGATTTGCTAGCATCTTATTGAGGATTTTTGCATCCATATTCATCAGGGATATTGGCCTGTAGGGTTTTTTTTTTTTTCCCCTGGGCCTCCGCCTGGTTTAGGAATGAAAGTAATGCTGGCTTCATAGAATGAGTCTGGAAGTTTTCCTTACCTTTCTATTTTTTGGAACAGCTTGAGAAGGTTAGGTATTATCTCTGCTTTAAAAGCCTGGTAGATCTCCCCTGGGAAGCCATCTGGTCCTGGAATGTTGTTTGTTGGGAGATGTTTGTTAACTGATTCAATTTCATCGCTGGTTATGTGTCTGTTCGAGCTTTCTATTTCTTCCTGGTTGAGTTTTGGAAGTGTGTGGGTGTTTAGGAATTTGTCTATTTCTTCCAGGTTGTCCAGTTTGTTAGCACATAATTCTTCATAGTATTCCCTGATAATTGCTTGTATTTCTGAGGGATTTTTTGCAATAATTCCACTTTCATTCATGATTTTATCTATTTGGGTCATCTCCCTTTTCTTTTTGAAAAGCCTGGCTAGACTTTTATCAGTGTATTCAGAACATTTCATCCTAAAGCAGAAGAATATATTCTTCGCCAGTCCACATGGAACATTCTCCAGAATAGACCACATACTGGGACACAAATCAGCCCTCAACAAGTGCAAAAATATCAAGATCATACCATGCATGTTTTCAGACCACAACGTTATGAAACTTGAAATCAACCACAGGAAAAAATTTGGAAAGGTAACAAATACTTGGAACCTAAAGCACATCTTATTAAGGAATGAATGGGCTAGCCAAGAGGTTAAAGAGGAAATTAAAAAGTGTATGGAAGTCAATGAAAATGATAGCACCACATCCCCAAAACTCTGAGACACAACAAAGGCGGTCAAAAGAAGAAAGTATATAGCAATCCAGGCCTTCCTAAAGAAAGAAGAAAGATCTCAGGTACACAACCTTACACCTTAAGGAGCTTGGAAAAGAACAGCAAATTACACCCCAAACCAGCAGAATACAGGAAGTAATAAAGATTAGAGCAGAAATTAACAAAAATGATAAACCACTAGCCAGTTTGATCAAGAAGAAAAAGAAAAGGACCCAAATAAGTAAAATCAAGAATGAAAGAGGAGAGGTCACAACCAACACAACAGAAATAAAATCAATCATCAGAGGATATTATGAGCAATTTTTGTCAGTAAAATAGGCAATCTGGATGAAGTGGACTAATTCCTCGAAACCTATACACTACCAAAACTGAAACAGGAAGAAATAGAAAATTTGAACAGATCCATAACCAGTAAGGAAATCGAATTAGTAATCAAAAATCTGCCAAAAAACAAGAGTCCAGGGCCAGAAGGCTTTCCAGGGGGAATTCTACCAAACATTTAAGGAAGAGTTAACACCCATTCTCTTGAAACTGTTCCAAAAAATAGAAATGGAAGGAAAACTTCCAAACGCTTTCTATGAAGCCAGCATTATGTTGATTCCAAAACCAGACAGAGACCCCACTAAAAAGGAGAACTACAGACTAATTTCCCTGTGTACATGGATGTAAAATCCTCAAAAACTATTAGCCAAACAGCTCCAACAATACATTAAGAAAATTATTCACCACGACTGAGTGGAGTTTATACCTGGGATGTAGGGCTGGGTCAATATCTGCAAAACAATCAATACGATTCATCACATCAATAAAAGAAAGGACAAGAATAATAAAATCCTCTGAATAGATGCAGAGAAAGCATTTGACAAAATACAGCATCCTTTCTTGATAAAAACCCTCAAGAAAGTAGGGATAGAAGGATCAAACCACAAGATCAAAAAGCCATATGTGAATGACCCAAGGCTAATATCATCCTCAATGGGGAAAAATGGAAAGCTTTCTCCCTAAGGTCAGGAACAAGACAGGAACGTCCACTCTCACCACAGTTATTCAACATAGTAGTGGAAGATTTGAACTCAGCAATCAGAAAACACAAAGAAATAAAAGCATGCAAATTGGCCAGGAGGAGGTCAAACTTTCACTCTTCAGAGTTGACATGATACTCCTTATGGAAAACCCAAAGGGTTCCACCAAAAAACTGCTAGAAGTGATTCATGAATTGAGCAAAGTTGCAGGAGAGAAAAGCAATGCCCAGAAATAGGTTGCATTCCTATACACCAACAATGAAGCGACAGAAAGGGTAATCAAGGAATCGATCCCACTTACAGTTGCACCAAAACCCATAAAATACCTAGGAATAAATGTAACCAAAAAGGTGCAGAATCTATACACTGAAAACTATAGAAAGCTTATGAAAGAAATTGAAGAAGACACAAAAAAAGGGAAAAAGATTCCATGCTCCTGGATAGGAAGAAGAAATATTGTTAAAATGTCGATACTACCCAAAGCAATCTACATATTCAATGCAATCTCTATAGATATAACACTAGCATTCTTCCCAGAGCTAGAACAAATAATCCTAAAATTGGTATGCAACCAGGAAAGACCCCAAAGAGTCAAAGAAATCTTGAAAAAGAAAACCAAAGCAGGAGGCATCAAAATCCCAGACTTCAAGCTATACTGCAAAGCTGTATCATCAAGGCAGTATGGCACAAAAACAGTGCTGGCACAAGAACAGATGCTCAGATCAATGGAACAGAATAGAGAAACGAGAAATGGACCCATAAGTGGATGGCCACCTAATCTTTGACAGAGCAGGAAGCAATATCCAATGGAATAAAGACAATCTCTTCAGCAAGTGGTGCTGGGAAACTGGAGAGCGACATGCAGGAGAATGAACCTGGACCACTTTCTTACACCATCCACAAAAATAAACTCAAAGTGGATGAAAGACCTCAACGTAAGACAGGAAGCCATCAAAATCCTCGGGGAGAAAGCAGGCAGAAACCTCTTTGATCTTGGCCGCAGCAACGTCTTACTCAACACGTCTCTGGAGGCAAGGGAAACAAAAGCATAAATGAATTACTGGGACCTCATCAGAATAAAAAGCTTCTGGACAGCGAAGGAAACAATCACCAAAACTAAAAGGCAACCGACAGAATGGGAGAACATATTTGCAAGACATATCAGACAAAGGGTTAGTATCCAAAATCTATAAAGAACTTATCTAACTCTACACCCAGAAAACAAATAATCCAGTGAAGAAACGGGCAAAACACATGAATAGACACTCCTCCAAAGAAGACATCCAGATGGCCAACCGACACATGAAAAGATACTCCTCATCACTCATCATCAGGAGAATACAAACCAAAACCACGATGAGAAACCACCTCACACCTGTCAGAATGGCAACCATTAACATCTCAGCCAACAACAGATGTTGGCGAGGATGAGGAGAAAGAGAATCTTTTTTGCACTGCTGGTGGGAATGCAAAGTGGTACAGTCACTCTGGAATATAGTAATGGAGGTCCCTCAAAAATTAAAAATAGATCTACCCTATGACCCAGCAATTGCACTACTAGGCATTAATCCAAGGGATACAGGTGTGCTGTTTTGAAAGGACACATGCACCCCAATGCTTATAGCAGCACTATCAACAATAGCCAAAGTGTGGAAAGAGCCCAAATTTCCTTTGATGGATGAATGGATCAAGAAGATGTGTTACACACACACATACACACACACACACACACACACACAATGGAGTATTACTCGCCAATCCAAAAGAATGAAATCTTGGCAAGTGCAACTATGTGGATGGAGCCAGAGAATATTGTCCTAAGCAAATTAGTCAGTCAGAGAAAGGCAAATATCATATGACTTCACTCATATGAGAACTTTAAGACACAGAACCGATGAACAGAAGGGAAGGGAAGCAAAATAATAGGAAAAGAGGGAGGGGGGACAAAAGAGACTCTTGAATATGGAGAACAAAGAGAGGGTTACTGGAGGGGTTGTGGGAGGGGGTTGGGTTAAGTGCGTAAGGGGCATTAAGGAATCTACTCCTGAAATCATTGCTGCACTATATGCTGACTAATTTAGATGTACATTAAAAAAAAATTAAAAAAAAACTAAAAATAACCTTATCTTAAGTGTGGCTAGCTCCTCATGGCCCTGAAAACCTTGATTCCAAATTCCTTAGAGGCTTAAGCTGTCCTTAATCCCCACTAACTAAACAATATATAATCAGTCACTTCTCACAATCCCAAGATAGCTCTCTTTGTCCACAGGTCCTGTCACTGGGCTTTAATAAAATCACCTTTTTTGCACCAAAGATGTCTCAAGAATTCTTTCTTAGCCCTTTGCTCACAAACCCCATTAAGAGGAAATGATCCTTTGTGCTTTAAACGATAGTGCTGTTTCTACTGACAGCTTTACTGAACTAAAGATTGTTCTTGAAACTAAGGTAAGAAAAAATTTCAAGAGAAGCAGTGATTGCAGAAGGAAAAATCGTTAACTACTAAAGGCACAAGTATAAAAGAAGTGCTCCCAAATAATTTGAGATGTAATGCACTAATGTGTGTTATTGACTAACAAATACACATGGAAAGACTCATAGGTCTCTAAGTGGTCTTGTGGTTGAGGATCATGTGGCTTTGTTTTCAAGATAAAGATCATGACACATTACTTTTTCAAAAGAAATTATTAAATCCCAGCTGGTTAACATATATGTAGTCTGGTAATTCATTCAGGAGTAGAATTTAGGAAATCGTCACTTATATACAACACCTAGTGCTCATCCCAACAGGTGTCCCCCTTAATGCCCATCACCCATTTGGCCCTCCTCTCAGCCAACAGCCCTCCAGCAACCCTCAGTTTTTTCTCTGTATTGAAGAGTTTCTTCTGGTTTGCTTCTTACGGTTTTCCTCCCTTTATGTTTTTAGCTTGTTTTTCCTTATCTTCCCCTATGTTTATCTAATTTGTTTCTTAAATTCCACATATGAGTGAAATCTTATATTTCTCTTTCTCTGACTGATTTTGCTTACCACGATACACTCTACTTGCACCCACATTGTTACAAATGCAAGACTTCATTCCTTCTGATGGCTGAGTGATATTCCATTGTAGAATATACCGTCTTTACCCATTCATCGGTGATGGCCATTTGGGCTCTTTCCATGATTTAGCTATTATTGAAACTGGTGCAAAACATTGGGGTGCATGTGACACTTCATATTAGCATTTGTGTGTCCTTTGGGCAAATACCTAGTAGTGCCATCATTGTTTCTAATTATAGGGTAGCTCTATGTTTCATTTTTTAAGAAACAGCCATGATGTTTTCCAGAGTGACTGCACCTGCTTGCATTCCCACCAGCAGTGCAAAAATGTTCCCCTTTATCCACATCCTTGCCAACATCTGTTCTTGCCCAAATTGTTCATTTTAGCCATTCTGACAGGTGTGAGGTGGTATCTCATTGTGGTTTTGATTTGTATTTCCCTGATGATGAGTGATGTGGAGCATCTTTTCATGTGTCTGTAGGCCATGTGGATGTCTCCTTTGGAAAAGTGTCTGTTCATGTCTTTTGTCTCTTTCTTCATTGGATTATTTGCCTTTTGAGTGTTGAGTTCCATAAGCTCTTTATAGATTTTGGATACTAATCCTTTATCGGATATGTCATTTGCAAATATTTTCTTCCATTCTGTCGGTTACCTTTTAGTTTTGCTGATTGTTTCCTTCGCGGTGCAGAAGGTTTTTATCTTGATGAGGTCCCAATAGTTCGTTTTTGCTTTTGTTTCTCTTGCCCCTGAAGACATGTCTTCATTTAAGTAAGAAGTTCCTGTGAGTGAGGTCAAAGAGATTGTTGCCTGTTTTCTACTCTAGGATTTAGATGGTTTTGACATTTAGATCTGTCATCCATTTTGAGTTGTTTTTGTGTATGGCATAAGAATGTGGTCCAGGTTCATTCTTCTACATGTTGCTGTCCCGTTTTCCCAACACCATTTGCCTTCTGAAGAGACTGTCTTCTTTCCTTTGGATATTGTTTCCTGCTTGGTCAAAGATTAGCTGGCTGTACATTTGTGGGTCCGTTTCTGGGTTCTCCGTTCTGTTCGTTGATCTATGTGTCTACTTTTGTGCCAGTACCATACTGTTTTGGTGAAAACAGCTTTGTAGAACAGCTTGATCCAGGATTGTGATGTGTCCAGCTTTGGTTTTCTTTTTTAACATTCGTTTGGCTATTCAGTGTCTTTTGTGGTTCCGTACAAATTTTGGGTTTGTTCTAGCTCTGTGAAGAACGCTGGTGTTATTTTGATAGAAATTGCATCGAATGTGTAGATTGCTTTGGGTAGTGTCAGGATTTTAACAATGTTTGTTTTCCAATCCATGAGCATGGAATGAAGACGATGACACATTTCAAGGAAACTGGTACTGCTGTGGAAAAAGCTGTTACCACTTTTCAAAACAGGAGAAAACTTGGGAGAGGAGCATGGTGTCATGCCAAGATCTGCAGTCCAGTCTCCTGAAGATTGATACTAAAGAGGAGCAAGTATGTCTACTTTCCTAAACCTGATGTAAATGCTATGAGTATGCAAAGCATGTCTGGGGTTCAGACAATTATTTCGACTTCCTCCGGTATTATTTGGCATGTTGCTTTGAAGCACTTTGTTAACTGGCGCAGATTTCTCTGTGGAAGAGACATAGGTGTAACAGTGACCAAGAAGAACCATTGTTTTAAATCAAGAAGAACTGCTCTTCTGGGCATGCCATGGAATGATTTTCAGTCTTTAGTATTGTATATATTGCATCTTAACACTTAGTATGCTTCAGACGGCTCAGCATTACCTTCTCAGGGCTAATACAGGGCAAAAGAACAACGGCTTCAAGGGTATGAGCACTCTAAAGAGATAATTTCTCATTGTACTGAGTTCTATTGTTCCTTCATCAGTATATGGGAGGGATTCAACTTCAAAGGAAAGATGAGTCTCTCCCTTCATGGCCATGGGAAAAGAGGTTGAAAAATGAAGAGGTTGAATGTAGCTAGAATGCTTCTTTTTATTTACTTATTTTTTTTTAACATTTATTCACTTTGTAAGAGACAGAGAGAGACAGAGTGCGAGTGGGATTGGGGCAGAGAGAGAGGAAGACAGAATGTGAAGCAGGCTCCAGGCTCTTACCTGTCAGCACAGAGTCCGACGTGGGGCTCAAACTCACATACCGTGTGATCATGACCTGAGCCAAAATCAGACACTCACCCGATGGAGTCACCCAGGCACCCTGGAATGATTCTTTGGAAATGATTTTTTTTCCTTTTGCTTATAATCCAGAATGACAGAGAGAGCATCTCTTTTCTAGAAGAGAAAATGTAGATCACATTTGCCATTACTTTTAATGTTTGGCAATATGAAGTCAGTAGAATGGATTCTGTGGGGTTCCTTCTAATGATTCCATAAATAGTCCATGTAGGCACTGAGTTCTAGTTACACGATCTAGTTCTAGCAGTGATATTTCTATTAGTGTCTTGTGAAGGATGAGTTAAAAGCCCTATGTTTTCAAAAAGGAAAACAAAATAAAACCCAAACCAGGCCAATACTCAGGGGCATGTGGTTGGCCTAGTTGGTGGGCCATGTGCCTCTTGATCTGTGAGTTCTACCCCACGTTGCATGTAAAGTTTATCTAAAAAAAAAAAACCAAAGAAACAAACAAAAAGAGCCCTGTGTTTCTTGTTTATAAAATTCTTATTAAAATACTGATATGAATATGAATGATTCACTCATAAGTATGAGAAACAAATGAAGTACACATTAGCACATTGGTTCAAGCAAATTTTAAAAATCAAGGACCAATAATCCAGGACCTAATAATCCAGGACCTAAAAATCCAGGACCTAATAAGTACCTCGATTATTTTCAACCTCAGCTGTTATCAATCAACTTCCAAATGGTTGGAGTTTTCTTCTTTCACACATTAAGTTTATTTTTAATCCGTATTTCCCCTGTCATTTCCAATTCAGTGTTCTTCAGTTTCAGTCCTGCCATTGAAGTTTATGGACTTCAGAGTTTCAATGAAGCTTCTTATACTTGTTATCCCTGTGTTTCCAGGAACTATCTAGAGCCTTTGACGTTCCCTGAGACTTTTGCCATTGTTTAGAGCAAAATCTGAGTTTCATAGTCTAGCACCTCATTTGATGAGAACTTGGCTGTCAGTATCTGAACTGGGCTGTTGATACACTCTCTGAACTGGAGATTAGCTTTGCTACAGAAAAGCATTACTCTTACACTGATGGTTTAGGATTTCCCATGTTTTGCTGCTTTACCAACCCAGGAGTGTAATGACAGCAGGGGCTTAAGTCCATTGGTACTGAAATCTGAAATTGGCTTTGATACCTATGCATACCCCTAGCATCTAGCAAAATTATGTGAGTGAAAGAATCAAGGGACATTTAACATCAGTGTTGATTTGGAGACTTAGAAATGATAACATCTATTTGGTCGCAGTTCTATAATTCCCATTCGTTTTCCTTAGGCACTAACTATACACTCCTCAAATTTTTCTGATACAATGTAATTACTGTGAAGAGATATTGATGCATGTGTGTGTTTTTGGGTGCCTTTGTGTTAGAGAGAGAGAGAGAGGCTGAGAGAGATTCAATTACATTGCTTATAGCAAAGGATATTAACTTGTTACTTTCCATTCAATATGCCAATTGGAATAATGATTACAAAGAACTTACAGAATTTTTATGGTAGAGATATTGTAGACCCTGCATGCATTATTCAGTGCCCACACTGTTAACACAGACTGTATGATATCCACTGCATACAGAAGGAAAATTCTCACGGCAGTTTTATTTCCTTAGGTGTGTAGAGCAAATTAATGGGATACAGAGTTTGACCGCTTGTAGCTATAGTCTCTTCATTTTCACTGCTGTATAATATTCCCCAGCGTGGCTAAGAATCTCTAGAAGATGGAAGTTTGGGTTGTTTCCACCTTTTGTGGTTAGGAATAGTCCTTCATGAATCATTCTTAGACGTGTCTCAGTGCAAAACTCTCTTGTGTGTCCTCACTTCTCTTGATCACAAATCATCGTAGGAGTGAAATCATTGGGGACAGGGTTCCTAAAGGTCCATTTTCATGCGATATTTTAAAATTACATTTCAAAATGATTTTAGCAACATTTTGAAAGATGGATTTGATATCAACCATCCCACAAACTTGGTGCTGTTATTTTTAATTTCTGCCAATTCAATACTAGTAAAATATACCCTGGTGGCTTTGATTTGAATTTTCATGATCTCTAGTGAGCTTGGCATCTTTATTTCTTGGCTATACTCCCCAATTATTTGAAATATGTTCTCGTTTGTTGTGCTTTTTCTTATTGTGTAATCTTTTCCCTTGTTTATTTCTAAAAATACGTATTTTTGTTCTGTAAATTATTGCATATATCTCCAGACAAGGCTTGTCTTTTCACATGCTTTTTTTTTCTTAATTTTTTTAACGTTTATTTATTTTTGAGACAGAGAGAGACAGAGCATGAACAAGGGAGCAGCAGAGAGAGAGGGAGACACACAATCGGAAGCAGGCTCCAGGCTCGGAGCCATCAGCCCAGAGCCCGACGCGGGGCTCGAACTCACGGAGCGCCAGATCGTGACCTGAGCTGAAGTCGGACCCTTAACCGACTGAGCCACCCAGGCGCCCTGTCTTTTCACATGCTTTAAGGTGTCTTAGGATGAGGAAATTTCCTGACTTTGCCATCATATTTATCTATCTACTTTATCGTATGGGAAGATTTGTTTATTTCTAAGTCCATCCTGCCCCTTTGCTGATATCTTGGATCCAGTCACAGAGACTTGAGTGATTCCTTCATTGAAGCATTTCGACTCCTGTGTCTTCTCTACCCCATGGAGAAATGAGCCTGCCACTTCCATTTATCATAAAAGTGTTTGAAGATAAAAGTGCCCAGTATTTTATTGATGAGTCCTCTGTGGGTAAGATGTTTTCACTGATGCTGTGAATAATACTAATAATTCCAATTTTCTCACAGGTCCTTATTCAATCAAAAAACACAATCATTGGATTGGATTAAGTAGGGTTCAAGAAAGCAGGTATCCCTGGCAATGGCTGGATGGCTCACCCCTATCTCAGAAGCTGTAATTTTTCATTTCATGGCCTTTCTCCCTTTACTGCTCAGTAACGGAGTGGTAGGTTATTGGTGAAGAGGAAAAGATCCTTGGGGACTTAAGGAATATTGTTCATTCCATTTGATCTCGCTTCTTAGATTGGCAACCGAATGCAAATCTGAGACCTCACTAGACCCAAAGAGCATGATCTATTCCATGTTCTTTAATGGAAAGTCCTGCCAAACCTAGTGAAATGGCATTTTGCTTTTGTATCTTGTATGTCCTATGATACAAGCATGTCCACAGATATGGTTGCAGGAAATGGTAAAAGGTAATGAGGAGAGGAAAGTGGTTACAGCCAGCCTCCTCTGTACATGAAATTTGTACCTGTTTGCTTGGTATCATTCGAGAAAAACAACAAAAGAGCTTTTTCCAAAGGAGTCATTTAGTAATCTTGCAACTCTAATGTGGTATTTAATATCTTTCATGCTATTATTTAGCACAATTCCGCAAGAATTACTGCTAGCCTTGTTTCATTAATAAATCACATGTATTTGTCATTTGATGTTACGAAAGTAGTTTAGAAAATGAAGAAAAGTGATCCGTTGTAAATAAATCCAGATAACTGGCGGATATTATGGGAAACATGGGGTATTTAACATGCTGTTTATTGATGGCCCACAATGTGCCAGGCATCCTTCTAGTCACTGAAGCTATAGTGGTGAATGAAACACGCTACAGTCTTCTGCCGTTGTGGATAGTACATTCCAATGCAGGCTTGATGGAGCTCTTGGTGATGAGCGATGACAATCTCAACGTGCCAAGTGAATTACATGGCTCATTAGGGGGTGATATATGCTATGGAGTGATGTGAAATCTTTCCTTTTTCTACAGTGCAAAGTGTCTTTTGTGTATGAAGGTAAGAGGGAGAGGTTTCACTGCTTTCAGTGGAGTGGTCAGGACAGACTCCATGAGAAATGAAGTTCGTACAGCATGTTGAGTGAGCAGGGCATGTGGATTAGCTGATACAAATGCATCCCAGCAGTAGGAGTGTCCTTAGCATCCCTGAGGAAATAGCAAGAGGGCCTGGGACTGGAGCAAGGGGAACGAGGTGGGAGAAAAGTAAGTCAGAGAGGGAACGACGGTGAGAGCATGTGGGGATCAGAAAAATGTAAGACCTTGGATTGGCTCATGAGGGTCATGAGAAGATAGGACTTCTCATATAGCCTTCTCATAGAGGCTTTAAGCGGAGGAGGGACAAAGTCTGGCTCCTGCTTTGGAGACGCACTCTGGACAGTCTGTTGAGCTGAGATGGCTAAGTGGCCAGATTCTACACTTGTTCCAAACATGTGTGTGAGACGGACAAGTCAGGGATGGTGTCAGGTTTTTGGTCCAGGAGTGGTAAGAATGACGTTTCCATTAACGTTAATAGGGCATATTTGGAATTCAGTTTTAGATACATTGGTAGTAAAACTGTTAAAGCATTTAGGTATGTACGGGGGTGTCGCATGGGACTTGTGATGGATGATCATGCCGATCAGGTGAGAGGTTTGTGCCTGGGATGCAAATGTCTGCAGCAGTGGATAGACAGTGTGACAAGTGCGAGGCTGGGATGATTCTCGGGAATCTAAGGGCTGAGCCCTCGGACACCCTCATGTGGAAGGTCATGTTAAGTGGACAAGAGGATAACCAGAAAACATCACCCGGAAAAGTGTTTCAAGAGACAGAAATAAACCCATAACGCGTCAGGGAAGGCAATGGAACCCCCTGCAAAGAAGTTCTACTGAAATAACAGCTGACTATAAAAATTTGGGGACACCTCCATTTTATTTCTTGAAATGGTTACTTCCCATCAGATTCCTGAGGATTTGGGTGAAAATTAAAACTAAGAAACATTTTTTTTCTGGACAGTGTAGCCCAGCCTTCACATTTAAAATCCAGGTACCTCCTTCTCATTGCCCAATTTCACCGAAGTCTAATGCTTCGTTTGGTGTCGAAGACATTAGGCTCAGTGGAGAAAAAGTGCACACTATCTTAAAGGCAAATCAGCACCCTTTTTCCTCAAAGTGAGGCTAGCAGTGGAATTGCTTGCTCTGGGCACATCAGTCTGAATTATAAGCACTTGGAGATATGTTTATATGTAATTTCAGTGTATCACTTCCCGAACATTATTTGATCACTTCCCAGACGTGTCAGGAGTCTTAGGAGCATATTTCAAGTGTATATCTATAACTCCCTAGACCTTCCAGTCTATACTACCCTTTGTACTTCTTCACTAGTTCCAATGGTCCATTGGTAACATTTAATTAGGTTTAGATACAATTACGCTTCCTAATCTTAACGCTATATGACCCTCTCAACATTTGTAAGGCCATTGAAATAAGTGCACATATGTTTTCAATTTGTGATAAATTTTGCCTGAGAAATGTCTTTCTAAAATGAATTAATTTTCTGGTGCAGGAATTTCCAACAGAGTTTATCTCCTGTGAAATGTGGACACATGAGACCATCAACAATTTATACTGTTGACTGTAGTAACCGTTTCCGTTACATTTGTGAAAAGGAGTTCTCTGGCCCTGATAATTAAAGTGCTGTGATCAAGTGTTCACTATTTTCATTCTTTAACAGCTGTAAGGAAAAATACAGGGTATTCTCTCAAATTAGTCAACTATGCATGGCGTATGAAGGATTATAATCTTTCAAATATCCTTCAGCATGGATAAAAGAGTAAGTTTTAGAAATAGTAAAATCATCCATCCAAAAATGAACCTTTTTTTTTTTTTTGAAATTTCAAGAATCATTCCACCAGAGAATGTGAAAAAAGTTTCAGTGTAAGACTTTACATTTAGAATATAACTAAATGATCTTGATTTAAATAGGTAGTGAATACATTTGCAATGTTCACAGTGTAAGAGGTCCTAAATGATGAACACATCTTCTCAACCCATCTTGTGCTGTATTCACCTAGTTGCCACCTCAAAGGTACACATGTAACTGGTTTATATAGTATTCCAGAGGTATTCTAGTAAAGTACAAGTATACACAGGCCGTCTGCCAAACAAAATCTTATGTGGCTACAAACGACAGTAACGATCCTTTATGTTTCTGTTGAAAATGTACCACACGTGTGTTCCATATCAGTACATAGGTAGCCGTATTACTTTGTATACATTTCTGCAAATATCACACTGATAAATGTTTTATTTCCAGTGGACGTTTAGGTTTGTCCCAGAATTTTAGAATTGTGTGAATGAAAGCACTTAATACTGTATTACTTGCCATAGGGCGTATACATAGGGTAAATGTCTAGCAATGTCATTTCTATGTCAAAATATGTCCACATGAAATTGCATAGACGTTGAATTTACAATAGATGCTCTACATCTCTATCTGCAGTCAGCAGCATTCAAGAATTCCTGCTTCCTCTCTTGGTTACCACCGCAACGTGTTATCAGTCTGTTTGATTTTGCCAATAAAATCTTCACCAATTAAAAAAATGTTTATTTGATTCACTTCAATTTACGATGTCCTGTTATTTGTGTCTCTGAGCATTTGTTTATGGTATTTCCTTTCATTTAAAGTGTCTGTTTGTGTCTTTATGGATTAATATCACAAACGTAAGTTTGAGCAAAAAAACCCCAGACACAAAATCGCTCCTCCTGTAACGTTCCAGTTATTTATAAGGTTCTACACCAGGTAAGTCTAACCTATGCTATTAGAAATAGGGACAAAATTTCCTGCCACATGGATTTATTCCTAAAACGAATAGTAATGGGAAATGACTAGTCTTTACCATGGTGCAACGTTATGCTTGGAAAGAAACCATGTCCAAGGTGCATTTCTCAGGTGCTGATATTATGGAGTTTACTAATCTGGGTGCTGGTTACAGGGTGTTGTAGTGACCCCTTGGGCTGCCATGACAACTACCACAACCTGGGTGTCTTTGGACAACATACATTTATTTTTTCATGATTTTGGAGGCGAGAAGTTTAAACGTGAGGTGGCAAGGTCAAGCTCCATTTGAAACTCTTTAGTTTACTTTGTTGGACTAAATTCTTCCTCGCCTCAGAGAAAGTCATGAGAAACTTTAAAACTTTATTAAAAACTTTAAAAACTTAAAAATTTAAAAACTTTAAAACTTTTTATTTGTTTTTTTTTAACGTTTATTTATTTTTGAGACAGAGAGAGACAGAGCATGAACGGGGGAGGGTCAGAGAGAGAGGGAGACACAGAATGTGAAACAGGCTCCAGGCTCTGAGCAGTCAGCAGAGAGCCTGACGCGGGGCTCGAACTCACAGACCGCAAGATCGTGACCTGAGCCAAAGTCGGACGCTCAACAGACTGAGCCACCCAGGTGTCCCTGCCGTTGTTTGTTTTAAAGGATAAATTTGGCATAGTTTGAACTGGATGAAAGCAAATCACCAAGAGATCAAAATATGTGGAGGCTGAGTTCAATCAGTGTTTACAGGGAGAATGCTTCCATGGGAAGCACGTTTTCAATCAACAATCACAACTTCTCCCTTGAGAAAGTAGAATGAGGAAAAGAAATAAAACCCAAATCAAATTAAGGTGGAAATCATAAAATGAAATGCAGAAATCAGTGAGGTTGGAAATAAAAGAAATAATAAAATAAATGTAGCAGTGAGTTTTGAAAAGGCCGACCACAGTGATAAACCTCCAGCTGGACCGATCAAGAATAGGCCTAAATGACCAAATTGAAACATGAATGAGCAGCATTATTACAGACATTGAAGGATTTACTGATGATTATAAGGGAACATGATGAAGAATTTTTTGCCATTGAATTCTAAAACCTGAAAGGCATTGATTTCTTGAAAGAATTGATCTTTCAAAACACACTTAAGAAGAATTTGAAAACTTGAACTCGTTGTATATCTAAAATGAGTTATTCAATTTGTAGTTAAAACACTCCAGAGAGAACCTCAGATGGGTTCGCTGGTGAATTCTGTAAATATTTACTGAATAAAGAGTCAAATTTAAAAGGGAAAAAAAAGTGATCCAGGAGACAGAAGAAAATTGAAAATGTTCCAAATTATTCTGTGAGGCCAGTGTTACTTGGATAGTGAAACCAGATAGCCAAGAATCCACAGCCCATGTGCACAAAACAAGCAAAAATTCCTAACAAATAGTTGCACATCGAATTGCATGGAGCAATTTATTGAGAAGATTATATATCACGATGGAGTGGGTTTATTCCACATGTGAAAGATTAATGAATTGGGGTGATTTACTTGATTGATAGGCTGAGGAAGGAAAGCCACATGATAGCCTTCGTAGATGCAGATAAAGCACCTCAAAGTCGCCATCATTTCATGACAAATGGTCTCAGTAAACTAGGAATAAGTAAAGTAGGAGTAAGTGAGGTTTTCCTCCATATGATAATGACATTAGAAAGAAACAAACCCTCCAGTTAGTAATCTACTCAGCAGCGACAGATTGAGTGCTTTCCCTTAACACCGGTAAAGAAGCAAAGATATCTGGACTCATCACACCTCTTCACCATCCCAAGGGAGTCCATTTCAGTTCGATATGCAAGAAATAAAAAAGTGATACAGATTGGAATGCAAAAGGGAACGACCTCCAGTTGCAAAGACATAAGTTTCCAGATCAAGGACAGTATGTTAAAATTCAGTAATGTGTCTATGTGCTAAAAATAAGCTTTTGGAAATTGAAATAAACAAAAATATCATTTACGTTAGTATTGTCACCTGCTAGACCCCAAGATGTGACCTTTACTGCCTACCACCTTATACTCCCCCACCTTTTTCCCACATTTTTCCTTAAGCAAATCCTCTTGCCAGTGTCTCTCTTAAGTCTGGCAAGTGGAAAGCAAAGCATCCCTCAAACATTAGTGATTCTCTTGACAAAAGCTTCAACCTGCCCAGATCCCCCGGGGACAGTTTGAGTGTCATCCTGACTCACACATGCTCAGTTGGACCATGGAGTGACCTCTAGAGTGATTGATGATACCTTTACCTCATTATAATTCTAAAATCTCGAACCAGGGAGGAGCAGGAGCCTTATCACAAGCCTTACTTACACAGCACACAGTGTGCGTGGAGACCTGTTTGCTTAAGTTGCATGTTTCACGTCATGTCCTCCTCTATCTATGGCGAGGTGGATCCTCTTTTTCATCCTAATTCAAAAAAAAAAAAAAAAAAAAAAAAAAGGAGGGGCACCCGGGTGGCTCAGTCTGCCGAGCGTCCCGCTTTGGCTCAGGTCATGATCTCATGAATTGTGAATTCGAGCTCCTAGTAGGGCTCTCTGCTGACAGCTCGGAGCCTAGAGCCTGCTTCGAGTTCTGTGTCTCCCTCTCGCTCTCTGCCCCTCCCGCCCCTGGTTACACTCTGCTTTCTCTCTCTTTCAAAAATAAAAAACATTAAACATTTTTTCACATGAAAAAAGGAACCTATTCACCGCTGCTTCAGGAGTCATGGCTTTGGAAGTTACTCCCCACGATCTCCTCATTTGCTGCAAATAAAGTTTCCTTTTTGTGACAACTCACATGGTGTAGTTCCTTTCTGTGACTCACCAAGGAGCAAACTCATGTTGATTTGGTTGCAGTATCACAGTAAATTAATAGTGTATATGTGCCAAAATGTATGTACCATCTATGTGCTGAAAATTATGAAATACTCATAAGAGAAATTAAGACAAGTAAGTTGATAACTCTACTATCTATGGTCCGAGATGGGAGGCTTCAAAATGGTGATATCTCCAAGTTGATCTAAGATTAAATCAATTCAAATCCAAAACCAAGTAAGATTTTTTCCTTTTTGGTCGTCACCTACATGCTGATTTTACTTTTTTAAATACAGGTTATTTTTAGGACAATTTTAAATGTACAGAAAGAAAATGCAAAGATAGTACAGAGTTCCCAAATACACTGTACTCTTATATCAACATGCTATCTTAATAGTGTATATTTGTTACAATTCAGAAACAAAAGTGATATATCTATGATTTAACATGCATACTTTACTCAGATTTTCTATTCCAGGATCCCATCCGTGTTACCACAGCACAGTTAGCTGTCATGTGTTCTTAGGTTCCCCCTGGGTGTTACAGATTTTCCTTGTTCTTGGTGATGTGAATAGTTTTGAGGAGGACTTTCTAGGTACTTAAAAAAATATATCCTTCAGTTGAGATTGGTCTGGTATTTTTCTCATGCGTAGACCGGGATCATATATTTGGGGAGGAAGCCCACACAGGCCCAGAGTCACTTTTATCACATTATTATATCAAGAGCGCATGCTATGAATATGGCCTGTCACTGTTGATGATAACTTTCTTCAGTCCGGTACTATTTGCCAAGTGTTCCATTGTAAAGTTATTCTTTGTTTTCCCTTCCATATGATTCTGTAATGAGTTTTTGGAAGGAAATCATTATGTGCAGTGCGTACTTAGAGAGCGAGGAGTTATACCCGTCTCCTTGAAGCAGGAGTAGAATGATACCTGGAGCTGTATTTGGAATTCTGCATGCAAATTTTGTCTCATTGCCCCCATGTATTTATTTGATCAATTCTTTTATCCTGGTATGGGCTGATGGATATTTATTTTTTATTTTGGTTTATAGTACAATGGCACTTTATTTATTTTGTTATTTATTTTGTTGCTTAAATTGCTGTTGCTTTAGCCATTGGGAATTCGTTCGTCTGGTCTCTCGATCCGTTTGACCATCCCACATTATGTTAAGTAGTCCCCTCTTTTCTAGCAGTACACATGTTCCAGGCTCACCTTGCATGTGTCCTACCTCTGACTTATAATCAACTATTTCTGCAAGGAGCCCAGATTCCTTTAACTGGGTATTCTAATTCTAATTAAATATGGTCACTACCTGAACTTTTAAAAAAAAAAGTCAATGGAAACTGGAGAAAGAGCAAAGTAGGAGAACACAAATTACGATACTTGAAGACTAGCACAAGGGCACAATAATCAAGATATCTGTAGGACACCTGGGTAGCTCAGTGGGTTAAGTGTCTGACTCGATCTCAGCTCATGTCATATCTCAGGTTCATGAGTTCCAGCCCCACACTGGGCTCCACGCTGAGCATGAACCCTACTTAAGATAAAAGAAACTGATGAAAGAAGATAGTTACTCAGATCAATGGAACAGCATAGAGAGTTTAGAAATAGATTGACAAATAAAGTGTCAATTGACTTTTGGCAAAAGCGCCAATGATATTTCAATAGGACAATGTTGCTTTCAGCAAGCGATACGGGAATCATTAGACACTTACATGCAAAAACTTAAAGGAAGGAATTCAAGCCATCTAAAAAAGATTAACTTGCCTTGGAGTGTAGAATTCAATGTAAACTTACAGGTTTTAGAAGACTGCATGGGAGAAAAAAATTCAACCTCAGGTTAATTAAGAGTTTCTTAGGACAGAAGATGGCAGAACAGCATGGAAGTTTTTTGTGTGTCTCATGTCCATGAAATACAGCCAGACCAACACTGAACCATCCCACACACCTAGAAAACTGACTGGAGGATTAACACAACAATCTGCACAACCTGCACCCAGAATTCAGCAGGTACGTGGCACAGAGAGGTGAACTTGGGGAGTGAGAAGCCTTGGGAAGGGAGGTGTTTTGCGGGTGGAGAGAGGACAGAGACGGGGCGGGGGGTGGGGAGTAAAATACAGGAAAAGCACCCCTCCCCCAAAGCAGCTGGAGAGAAAGTGGAAAATTGGAAACAGCCACAGGGACTAAACTAAAAAAAGAGAAAGGAGAGGGTTTAAATTCCATTAAGACTGTAAACAAGGGAAGCACAAAGTCTGCAACTCTGCAGCTCCATACCTGGTGGTGCTCCGATGGGAAGGGCGAATCCCCAGGAGCAGAGTGGGGTCTGGGAGGTCCTCGGGCCACATGGGGAAAAGCAATTCCACTGCTGCAAGGACATTTGGTAGAGACTGTTGGAGCCACCTGGTCCCAGCAGACCCCGGAAGTCAGCCACATTCACTGGTAGTGGCGCAAGGTCGTTGAGGACGAAGCCTGGTGCCAGATGTGTAGTGATTTTCCATAATCCCTGAAAGTCTGCTGAGACACTATCTCGAGAACTTTTTATTATTATTATCTTTTTTAATATGAAATTTATTGTCAAACTGGTTTCCATACAACACCCAGTGCTTATCCCAAGAGGTGCTCTCCTCAACACCCATCACCCACTCTCCCCTCCCTGCCACCCCCCATCAAACCTCAGTTTTTTGTTCTCAGTTTTTAAGAGTCTCACATGGTTTGCCTCATTCCCTCTCTGTAACTTTTTTTCCCCTTCCCCTCCCACATGGTCTTCTGTTAAGTTTCTCAGGATCCACATAAGAGTGAAAACATATGGTATCAGTCTTTCTCTTTAAGACTTATTTCACTTAGCATCACACTCTCCAGTTCCATCCACGTTGCTACAAAAGGCCGTATTTCATCCTTTCTCATTGTCACGTAGTATTCCATTGTGTATATAAACCACAATTGCTTTAGCCATTCAACAGTTGATGGACGTTTAGGGTCTTTCCATAATTTGGCTATTGTTGAAAGTGCTGCTATAAACATTGGGGTACAAGTGCCCCTATGCATCAGCACTCCCGTATCCCTTGGGTAAATTCCTAGCAGTGCTATTGCTTGGTCATAGCGTAATTCTATTTTTAATTTTCTGAGGAGCCTCCACACTGTTTTCCAGAGCGGCTACACCAGGATTCATTCCCCCCAGCAGTGCAAGGGGTTCCTGTTTCTCCACATCCTCGCCAGCATCTATAGTCTCCTGATTTGTTCATTTTAGCCACTCTGACTGGCGTGACGTCATATCTGAGTGTGGTTTTGATTTGTATTTCCCTGATGAGGAGCGACGTTGAGCATCTTTTCACGTGCCTGTTGGCCATCTGGATGTCTTCTTTAGAGAAGTGTCTATTCATGCTTTCTGTCCATTTCTTCATTGGATTATTTGTTTTTCGGGTGTGGAGTCTGGTGAGCTCTTTATAGATTTTGGATACTAGCCCTTTGTCCGATATGTCATTTGCCAATCTCTTTTCCCATTCCGTTGGTTGCCTTTTAGATTTGTTGATTGTTTCCTTGGCAGTGCAGAAGCTTTTTATCTTCATAAGATCCCAATAGTTCCTTTTTGCTTTTAATTCCCTTGCCTTTGGCGATGTGTCAAGTAAAAAATTGCTGTGGCTGAGGTCAGAGAGGTTTTTTCCTGCTTTCTCCTCTAGGGTTTTGATGCTTTCCTGTCTCACATTCAGGTCTTTTATCCATTTTGAGTTTGTTCTTGTGAATGGTGTAAGAAAGTGGTCTAGTTTCATCTTTCTGCATGTTGCTGTGCAGTTCTCCCAGCACCGTTTGTTAAAGACACTGTCTTTTTTCCATTGGATATTCTTTCTTGCTTGGTCAAAGATGAGTTGGCCATCCTTTTGTGGGTCTAATTCTGGGGTTTCTATTTTATTCCTTTGGTCTATGTGTCTATTTTGGTGCCAATACCATGCAGTCATGATGATTACAGGTTTGTAGTAGAGGCTAAAGTCTGGGACTGTGATGCCTCCCACTTTGGTCCTCTTCAAAATTACTTTGGCTATTCAGGGTCTTTTGTGGGTCCATAAAATTTTAGGATTGGTTGTTCTAGCTTCGAGAAGAATGCTGGTGCAATATTGATTGGGATTACATTGAATGTGTACATATCTTTGGGTAGTATTAACATTTTAACAATATTTATTCTTCCTTTTATTTATTTATTTTTTTTAATGTATGAAATTTACTGTCTAATTGGTTTCCATACAACACCCAGTGCTCATCCCAAAAGGTTCCCTCCTCAATACACATCACCCACCCTCCCCTCCCTCCCACCCCCCATCAACCCTCAGTTTGTTCTCAGTTTTTAACAGTCTCTTATGCTTTGGCTCTCTTCCACTCTAAACTCTTTTTTTTTTTTTCCTTCCCCTCCCCCATGGGTTTCTATTACGTTTCTCAGGATCCACATAAGAGTGAAACCATATGGTATCTGTCTTTCTCTGTATGGCTTATTTCACTTAACATCACACTCTCCAGTTCCATTCACGTTGCTACAAAAGGCCATATTTCATTTTTTCTCATTGCCATGTAGTATCCATTGTGTATATAAACCACAATTTCTTTATCCATTCATCAGTTGATGGACATTTAGGCTCTTTCCATATTTTGGCTATTGTTGAGAGTGCTGCTGTAAACATTGGGGTACAAGTGCCCCTATGCATCAGTACTCCTGTATCCCTTGGATAAATTCCTAGCAGTGCTATTGCTGGGTCATAGGGTAGGTCTATTTTTAATTTTCTGAGGAACCTCCACACTGCTTTCCAGAGCGGCTGACCAATTTGCATTCCCACCAACAGTGCAAGAGGGTTCCCGTTTCTTCACATCCTCTCCAGCATCTATAGTCTCCTGATTTGTTCATTTTGGCCCCTCTGACTGGCGTGACGTCATATCTGAGTGCGGTTTTGATTTGTATTTCCCTGATAAGGAGCGACGTTGAACATCTTTTCATGTGCCTGTTGGCCATCCGGATGTCTTCTTTAGAGAAGTGTCTATTCATGTTTTCTGCCCAATTCTTCACTGGGTTATTTGTTTTTCGGGTGTGGAGTTTGGTGAGCTCTTTATAGATTTTGGATACTAGCCCTTTGTCCGATATGTCATTTGCCAATCTCTTTTCCCATTCCGTTGGTTGCCTTTTAGTTTTGTTGGTTGTTTCCTTTGCTGTGCAGAGAAGCTTTTTATCTTCATAAGGTCCCAGTAATTCACTTTTGCTTTTAATTCCCTTGCCTTTGGGGATGTGCCGAGTAAGAGATTGCTACGACTGAGGTCAGAGAGGCTTTTCCTGCCTTCTCCTCTAAGGTTTTGATGGTTTCCTGTCTCACATTCAGGTCCTTTATCCATTTTGAGTTTATTTTTGTGAATGGTGTGAGAAAGTGGTCTATTTCCAACCTTCTGCATGTCTCTGTCCAGTTCTTCCAGCACCATTTGTTAAAGAGACTTTTTTCCATTGGATGTTCTTTCCTGCTTTGTCTAAGATGAGTTCACCATACGTTTGTGGGTCTGGTTCTGGGGTTTCTATTCCATTCCATTGGTCTGTTTTTATGCCAATACCATGCTGTCTTGATGATTACAGCTTGGTAGTAGAGGCGAAAGTCTGGGATTGTGATGCCTCCTGCTTTGGTCTTCTTCTTCAAAATTACTTTGGCTATTCGGGGCCTTTTGTGGTTCCATAGGAATTTTAGGATTGCTTGTTCTAGTTTCGAGAAGAATGCTGGTGCAATTTTGAGTGGGATTGCATTGAATGTGTAGATAGCTTTGGGTAGTATTGACATTTTGACTATATTTATTCTTCCAACCCATGAGCAAGGAATGTCTTTCCATTTCTTTATATCTTCTTCAATTACCTTCATAAGCTTTCTATAGTTTTCAGCATACAGATCTTTTACATCTTTGGTTAGATTTATTCCTAGGTATTTTATGCCTCTTGGTGCGATTGTGAATGGGAACAATGTCTTTATTTGTCTTTCTGTTGCTTCATTATTAGTGTATAAGCATGAAATTGACTTCTGTACATTGATTTGGTATCCTGCAACTTTGCTGAATTCATGTATCAGTTCTAGCAGACTTTTGGTGGATCTATTGGATTTTCCATGTATAATATCATGACATCTGCAAAAAGCGAAAGCTTGACTTCATCTTTCTCAATTTTGATGCCTTTCATTTCCTTTTGTTGTCTGATTGCTGATGCTAGAACTTCCAGCACTATGTTAAACAACCGCGGTGATAGTGGGCATCCCTGTCGTGTTCCTGGTCTCAGGGAAAAAGCTCTCAGTTTTTCCCCGTTGAGGATGATGTTAGCTGTGGGCTTTTCATAAATGGCCTTTATGATCTTTAAGTATGTTCCTTCTATCCCGACTTTCTCCAGGGTTTTTATTAAGAAAGGGTGCTGGATTTTGTCAAAGGCCTTTTCTGCATCGATTGACAGGATCATATGGTTCTTCTCTTTTTTTTTTTTGTTAATGTGATGTATCACGTTGATTGATTTGTGAATGTTGAACCAGCCCTGCATCCCAGGAATGAATCCCACTTGATCATGGCGAATAATTCTTTTTATATGCCATTGAATTCGATTTGCTAGTATCTTATTGAGAATTTTTGCATCCATATTCATCAGGGATATTGGCCTGTAGTTGTCTTTTTTTACTGGGTCTCTGTCTGGTTTAAGAATCAAAGTAATACTGGCTTCATAGAATGAGTCTGGAAGTTTTCCTTACCTTTTTATTTCTTGGAATAGCTTGAGAAGGATAGGTATTATCTCTGCTTTAAACGTCTGGTAGAACTCCCCTGGGAAACCATCTGGTCCTGGACTCTTATTGGGAGATTTTTGATAACAGAGTCAATTTCTTCGCTGGTTATGGGTCTGTTCAAGCTTTCTATTTCCTCCTGATTGAGTTTTGGAAGAGTGTGGGTGTTTAGGAATTTGTCCATTTCTTCCAGGTTGTCCAATTTGTTGGCATATAATTTTTCATAGTATTCCCTGATAATTGTTTGTATCTCTGAGGGATTGGTTGTAATAATTCCATTTTCATTCATGGTTTTATCTATTTGGGTCATGTCTCTTTTCTTTTTGAGAAGCCTGGCTAGATGTTTGTCAATTTTATTTTTTTAAAAAACCAACTCTTGGTTTTGTTGATCTGCTCTACAGTTTTTTAGGTTCTATATTATTTCTGCTCTCTTCTTTATTATTTCTCTTCTGCTGGGTTCAGGCTGCCTTTGCTGTTCTGCTTCTATTTCCTTTAGGTGTGCTCTTAGATTTTGTATTTGGGATTTTTCTTGTTTCTTGAGACAGGCCTGGATTGCAATTTATTTTCCTCTCAGGACTGCCTTCGCGGCATCCCAAAGCATTTGGATTGTTGTATTTTCATTTCCGTTTGTTTCCATATATATTTTAATTTCTTCTCTAATTGCCTGGTTGACCCACTCATTCGTTAGTAGGGTGTTCTTTAACCTCCATGCTTTTGGAGGTTTTCCAGACTTTTTCCTGTGGTTGATTTCAAGCTTCATAGCATTGTGGTCTGAAAGTATGCATGGTATAATTTCAATTCTTGTAAACTTATGAAGGGCTGTTTTGTGACCCAGTATATGATCTATCTTGGAGAATGTTCCATGTGCACTCGAGAAGAAAGTATATTCTGTTGCTTTGGGATGCAGAGTTCTAAATATATCTGTCAAGTCCATCTGATCCAATGTATCATTCAGGGCCCTTGTTTCTTTATTGACTGTGTGTCTAGATGATCTATCCATTTCTGTAAGTGGGGTGTTAAAGTCCCCTGCAATGACCACATTCTTATCAATAAGGTTGGTCATGTTTATGAGTAATTGTTTTATATATTTGGGGGCTCCGGTATTCGGCGCATAGACATTTATAATTGTTAGCTCTTCCTGATGGATAGAACCTGTAATTATTATATAATGCCCTTCTTCATCTCTTGTTACAGACTTTAATTTAAAGTCTAGTTTGTCTGATATAAGTATGGCTACTCCAGCTTTCTTTTGGCTTCCAGGAGCATGATAGATAGTTCTCCATCCCCTCACTCTCAATCTAAAGGTGTCCTCAGATCTAAAATGAGTCTCTTGTAGACAGCAAATAGATGGGTCTTGTTTTTTTATCCATTCTGATACCCTATGTCTTTTGGTTGGCGCATTTAGTCCATTTACATTCAGTGTTATTATAGAAAGATACGGGTTTAGAGTCATTGTGATGTCTGTATGTTTTATGCTTGTAGCGATGTCTCTGGTACTTTGTCTCACAGGATCCCCCTTAGGATCTCTTGTAGGGCTGGTTTAGTGGTGACGAATTCCTTCAGTTTTTGTTTGTTTGGGAAGACCTTTATCTCTCCTTCCATTCTAAATGACAGACTTGCTGGATAAAGGATTCTCGGCTGCATATTTTTTCTGTTTAGCACACTGAAGATATCGTACCAAGCCTTTCTGGCCTGCCAAGTTTCAAAAGAGAGATCAGTCACGAGTCTTATAGGTCTCCCTTTATATGTGAGGGCACGTTTATCCCTTGCTGCTTTCAGAATTTTCTCTTTATCCTTGTATTTTGCCAGTTTCACTATGATATGTCGTGCAGAAGATCGATTCAAGTTCCATCTGAAGGGAGTTCTCTGTGCCTCTTGGATTTCAATGCCTTTTTCCTTCCCCAGTTCAGGGAAGTTCTCAACTATAATTTCTTCAAGTACCCCTTCAGCACCTTTCCCTCTGTCTTCCTCCTCTGGGATACCAATTATGCGTATATTATTTCTTTTTAGTGTATCACTTAGTTCTCTAATTTTCCCCTCATACTCCTGGATTTTTTTATCTCTCTTTCTCTCAGCTTCCTCTTTTTCCATAACTTTATCTTCTAGTTCACTTATTCTCTCCTCTGCCTCTTCAATCCGAGCCGTCGTCGTTTCCATTTTGTTTTGCATTTCTTTTAAAGCGCTTTTCAGTTCCTCGTGACTGTTCCTTAGTCCCTTGATCTCTGTGGCAAGAGATTCTCTGCTGTCCTCTATACTGTTTTCAAGCCCAGCGATTAATTTTATGACTATTATTCTAAATTCACTTTCTGTTATATTATTTAAATCCTTTTTGATCAGTTCCTTAGCTGTTGTTATTTCCTGGAGATTCTTCTGAGGGGAATTCTTCCGTTTGGTCATTTTGGATAGTCCCTGGAGTGGTGAGGACCTGCAGGGCACTTCCCCTGTGCTGTGGTGTATAACTGGATTTGGTGGGCGGAGCCGCAGTCCAACCTGATGTCTGCCCCCAGCCCACCGCTGGGGCCACAGTCAGACTGGTGTGTGCCTTCTCTTCCCCTGTCTTAGGGGCGGGATTCACTGTGGGGTGGCATGGCCCGTCTGGGATACTTGCACGCTGCCAGGCTTGTGGTGCTGGGGATCTGGCGTATTAGCTGGGGTGGGTAGGCAAGGTGCACGGGGGCAGGAGGGGCAGGCTTAGCTCGCTTCTCCTTAGGTGATCCACTTCAGGAGGGGCCCTGTGGCAGCGGGAGGGAGTCAGATCCGCTGCCGGAGATTTGCCTCCACAGAAGCACAGAGTTGGGTGTTTGCGCGGAGCGAGCAAGTTCCCTTGCAGGAACTTGTTCTCTTTGGGATTTTGGCTGGGGAATGGGCGGGGGAGATGGCGCTGGCGAGCGCCTTTGTTCCCCGCCAAGCTGAGCTCTGTCGTCCGGGGGCTCAGCAGCTCTCCCTCCCTTTGTCCTCCAGCCTTCCGGCTTTCTGAGCAGAGCTGTTACCTTATGACCTCCCAGACGCTAAATTGCGCTTGATGTCGGAACACAGTCCGTCAGGCCCCTCCACTTTTGCCAGCCAGACTCGGGGGCTCTGCTTGGCCGGCGAGCTGCCCCTCCACCCCGGCTCCCTTCCGCCAGTCCGTGGAGGGCGCACCGCCTCGCCGCCCTTCCTACCCTCTTCCGTGGGCCTCTCGTCTGCCCTTGGCTCCGGAGACTCCATTCTGCTAATCCTCTGGCGGTTTTCTGGGTTATTTAGGCAGGTGTAGGTGGAATCTAAGTGATCGGCAGGACGTGCGGTGAGCCCAGCGTCCTCCTACGCCGCCATCCACAATATTTATTCTTCCAATCCATGAGCATGGAAGGTTTTTCCATGTCTTTATGTCTTCTTCAATACCCTCATAAGCTATAGTGCTCAGCAAACACATCTTTTCCATCTGTGGTTAAGTTTATTCCTAGGTATTTTATGCTTCTTGGTGCAATTGTGAATGGGATCAGTTTCTTTATTTGTCTTTCTGTTGCTTCATTATTAGTGTATAAGAATGCAACTGATTTCTGTACATTGATTTTGTATCCTGCGACTAGGCTGAATTCATGTAACAGTTCTATCAGACTTTTGGTGGAGTCTATCGGGTTTTCCACCTATAATATCATGTCACCTGCAAAAAGTGAATGCTTGACATCATCATTGCCTATTTTGATGCCTTGATTTCCTTTTGTTGTCTGATTGCTGATGCTAGCACTTCCAACACTATGTTAAACAGCAGAGATGAGCGTGGATGTCCCTGTCGTGTTCCTGGTCTCAGGGGGAAAGCTGTCAGTTTTTTTTCCTTTGAGGATGATATTAGCTGTGGGCTTTTCATAAATGGCTTTTATGATCTTTGTGTTCCTTCTATCCCGACTTTCTCAAGGGTTGTTAAGCAAGGATGCTGAATTTTGTTGAATGCTTTTTCTGCATCATAGACAGGATCATATGGTTCTTATCTTTTCTTTTATTAATGTGATGTATCAAATTGATTGATTTGCGAATGTTGAACCAGCCCTGCAGTCCAGGAATGCATCCTACTTGATCATTGTGTATAATTCTTTTTATATGCTGTCTAAATCGATTTGCTAGCATCTTATTGAGGATTTTTGCATCCATATTCATCAGGGATATTGGCCTGTAGGGTTTTTTTTTTTTTCCCCTGGGCCTCCGCCTGGTTTAGGAATGAAAGTAATGCTGGCTTCATAGAATGAGTCTGGAAGTTTTCCTTACCTTTCTATTTTTTGGAACAGCTTGAGAAGGTTAGGTATTATCTCTGCTTTAAAAGCCTGGTAGATCTCCCCTGGGAAGCCATCTGGTCCTGGAATGTTGTTTGTTGGGAGATGTTTGTTAACTGATTCAATTTCATCGCTGGTTATGTGTCTGTTCGAGCTTTCTATTTCTTCCTGGTTGAGTTTTGGAAGTGTGTGGGTGTTTAGGAATTTGTCTATTTCTTCCAGGTTGTCCAGTTTGTTAGCACATAATTCTTCATAGTATTCCCTGATAATTGCTTGTATTTCTGAGGGATTTTTTGCAATAATTCCACTTTCATTCATGATTTTATCTATTTGGGTCATCTCCCTTTTCTTTTTGAAAAGCCTGGCTAGACTTTTATCAGTGTATTCAGAACATTTCATCCTAAAGCAGAAGAATATATTCTTCGCCAGTCCACGTGGAACATTCTCCAGAATAGACCACATACTGGGACACAAATCAGCCCTCAACAAGTGCAAAAATATCAAGATCATACCATGCATGTTTTCAGACCACAACGTTATGAAACTTGAAATCAACCACAGGAAAAAATTTGGAAAGGTAACAAATACTTGGAACCTAAAGCACATCTTATTAAGGAATGAATGGGCTAGCCAAGAGGTTAAAGAGGAAATTAAAAAGTGTATGGAAGTCAATGAAAATGATAGCACCACATCCCCAAAACTCTGAGACGCAACAAAGGCGGTCAAAAGAAGAAAGTATATAGCAATCCAGGCCTTCCTAAAGAAAGAAGAAAGATCTCAGGTACACAACCTTACACCTTAAGGAGCTTGGAAAAGAACAGCAAATTACACCCCAAACCAGCAGAATACAGGAAGTAATAAAGATTAGAGCAGAAATTAACAAAAATGATAAACCACTAGCCAGTTTGATCAAGAAGAAAAAGAAAAGGACCCAAATAAGTAAAATCAAGAATGAAAGAGGAGAGGTCACAACCAACACAACAGAAATAAAATCAATCATCAGAGGATATTATGAGCAATTTTTGTCAGTAAAATAGGCAATCTGGATGAAGTGGACTAATTCCTCGAAACCTATACACTACCAAAACTGAAACAGGAAGAAATAGAAAATTTGAACAGATCCATAACCAGTAAGGAAATCGAATTAGTAATCAAAAATCTGCCAAAAAACAAGAGTCCAGGGCCAGAAGGCTTTCCAGGGGGAATTCTACCAAACATTTAAGGAAGAGTTAACACCCATTCTCTTGAAACTGTTCCAAAAAATAGAAATGGAAGGAAAACTTCCAAACGCTTTCTATGAAGCCAGCATTATGTTGATTCCAAAACCAGACAGAGACCCCACTAAAAAGGAGAACTACAGACTAATTTCCCTGTGTACATGGATGTAAAATCCTCAAAAACTATTAGCCAAACAGCTCCAACAATACATTAAGAAAATTATTCACCACGACTGAGTGGAGTTTATACCTGGGATGTAGGGCTGGGTCAATATCTGCAAAACAATCAATACGATTCATCACATCAATAAAAGAAAGGACAAGAATAATAAAATCCTCTGAATAGATGCAGAGAAAGCATTTGACAAAATACAGCATCCTTTCTTGATAAAAACCCTCAAGAAAGTAGGGATAGAAGGATCAAACCACAAGATCAAAAAGCCATATGTGAATGACCCAAGGCTAATATCATCCTCAATGGGGAAAAATGGAAAGCTTTCTCCCTAAGGTCAGGAACAAGACAGGAACGTCCACTCTCACCACAGTTATTCAACATAGTAGTGGAAGATTTGAACTCAGCAATCAGAAAACACAAAGAAATAAAAGCATGCAAATTGGCCAGGAGGAGGTCAAACTTTCACTCTTCGGAGTTGACATGATACTCCTTATGGAAAACCCAAAGGGTTCCACCAAAAAACTGCTAGAAGTGATTCATGAATTGAGCAAAGTTGCAGGAGAGAAAAGCAATGCCCAGAAATAGGTTGCATTCCTATACACCAACAATGAAGCGACAGAAAGGGTAATCAAGGAATCGATCCCACTTACAGTTGCACCAAAACCCATAAAATACCTAGGAATAAATGTAACCAAAAAGGTGCAGAATCTATACACTGAAAACTATAGAAAGCTTATGAAAGAAATTGAAGAAGACACAAAAAAAGGGAAAAAGATTCCATGCTCCTGGATAGGAAGAAGAAATATTGTTAAAATGTCGATACTACCCAAAGCAATCTACATATTCAATGCAATCTCTATAGATATAACACTAGCATTCTTCCCAGAGCTAGAACAAATAATCCTAAAATTGGTATGCAACCAGGAAAGACCCCAAAGAGTCAAAGAAATCTTGAAAAAGAAAACCAAAGCAGGAGGCATCAAAATCCCAGACTTCAAGCTATACTGCAAAGCTGTATCATCAAGGCAGTATGGCACAAAAACAGTGCTGGCACAAGAACAGATGCTCAGATCAATGGAACAGAATAGAGAAACGAGAAATGGACCCATAAGTGGATGGCCACCTAATCTTTGACAGAGCAGGAAGCAATATCCAATGGAATAAAGACAATCTCTTCAGCAAGTGGTGCTGGGAAACTGGAGAGCGACATGCAGGAGAATGAACCTGGACCACTTTCTTACACCATCCACAAAAATAAACTCAAAGTGGATGAAAGACCTCAACGTAAGACAGGAAGCCATCAAAATCCTCGGGGAGAAAGCAGGCAGAAACCTCTTTGATCTTGGCCGCAGCAACGTCTTACTCAACACGTCTCTGGAGGCAAGGGAAACAAAAGCATAAATGAATTACTGGGACCTCATCAGAATAAAAAGCTTCTGGACAGCGAAGGAAACAATCACCAAAACTAAAAGGCAACCGACAGAATGGGAGAACATATTTGCAAGACATATCAGACAAAGGGTTAGTATCCAAAATCTATAAAGAACTTATCTAACTCTACACCCAGAAAACAAATAATCCAGTGAAGAAACGGGCAAAACACATGAATAGACACTCCTCCAAAGAAGACATCCAGATGGCCAACCGACACATGAAAAGATACTCCTCATCACTCATCATCAGGAGAATACAAACCAAAACCACGATGAGAAACCACCTCACACCTGTCAGAATGGCAACCATTAACATCTCAGCCAACAACAGATGTTGGCGAGGATGAGGAGAAAGAGAATCTTTTTTGCACTGCTGGTGGGAATGCAAAGTGGTACAGTCACTCTGGAATATAGTAATGGAGGTCCCTCAAAAATTAAAAATAGATCTACCCTATGACCCAGCAATTGCACTACTAGGCATTAATCCAAGGGATACAGGTGTGCTGTTTTGAAAGGACACATGCACCCCAATGCTTATAGCAGCACTATCAACAATAGCCAAAGTGTGGAAAGAGCCCAAATTTCCTTTGATGGATGAATGGATCAAGAAGATGTGTTACACACACACATACACACACACACACACACACACACAATGGAGTATTACTCGCCAATCCAAAAGAATGAAATCTTGGCAAGTGCAACTATGTGGATGGAGCCAGAGAATATTGTCCTAAGCAAATTAGTCAGTCAGAGAAAGGCAAATATCATATGACTTCACTCATATGAGAACTTTAAGACACAGAACCGATGAACAGAAGGGAAGGGAAGCAAAATAATAGGAAAAGAGGGAGGGGGGACAAAAGAGACTCTTGAATATGGAGAACAAAGAGAGGGTTACTGGAGGGGTTGTGGGAGGGGGTTGGGTTAAGTGCGTAAGGGGCATTAAGGAATCTACTCCTGAAATCATTGCTGCACTATATGCTGACTAATTTAGATGTACATTAAAAAAAAATTAAAAAAAAACTAAAAATAACCTTATCTTAAGTGTGGCTAGCTCCTCATGGCCCTGAAAACCTTGATTCCAAATTCCTTAGAGGCTTAAGCTGTCCTTAATCCCCACTAACTAAACAATATATAATCAGTCACTTCTCACAATCCCAAGATAGCTCTCTTTGTCCACAGGTCCTGTCACTGGGCTTTAATAAAATCACCTTTTTTGCACCAAAGATGTCTCAAGAATTCTTTCTTAGCCCTTTGCTCACAAACCCCATTAAGAGGAAATGATCCTTTGTGCTTTAAACGATAGTGCTGTTTCTACTGACAGCTTTACTGAACTAAAGATTGTTCTTGAAACTAAGGTAAGAAAAAATTTCAAGAGAAGCAGTGATTGCAGAAGGAAAAATCGTTAACTACTAAAGGCACAAGTATAAAAGAAGTGCTCCCAAATAATTTGAGATGTAATGCACTAATGTGTGTTATTGACTAACAAATACACATGGAAAGACTCAAAGTTCAGAAATAAAGCAAACTGTCTCCATTCATGCCTTTCATTTCTTTTCGCACAAGCTCCTATTTATTTTCAAAGTACATCACTTGTCCCAATTTTTTGCCTTGTAACATTGCCAAGAATTCTGGAGTCATGATTTCTTCATACCCTCTTGCCTTTTTCCAATTTTAGTAGACAAGAAGAAATAAGTGAGAATAGTACATAAGAAAAACATAATATGAAAAATACAAACGAAAACCTACTTCCTCTTGCACCTTTGCTCTTGGGATATTATTTCAAAATTTTATGCAGTCTGCCTGCTTTGTTATAAATTTCACATGAGTTTAGTTAGATTCTGCTACCACACTGCTTGTTCTCTTGACATGTTATCATCATCCCTTCTCTCTCTCTCCCTCTCACTTTACTTACTCATTATTTCATCTTGGGGTTAAATCATGATTTCCACCACCTTAAGCTTTTTTGCTCGATGTCATTATTGTATGCACTTTTCTTTGATGCAGGCGAGGCTTGGTGAATGTAAAGACAGTGAGCATGAGTGATGTTTTAGTGAAACCTTACAGGAAAAATAAAAGTCGAAGTAGAAAAGAGGTATAAGAATCATTTTAAGAAGCACTAAAAATACATTGATGTTGGGGTAAAAAAGTGTGTGGGTGTTTTAAAGACACAGAGATCTTTGGGGTTAACGTTTTTCCATAAACTAATTAAAAGTAGCCTCATTCCCAAAATAGAAAATTTAACAAGTCAATCCTAAAAGTATCGTAATATGCGTATATTCTAACCATAATACTCTTTTTACTTGCTGTAAATACTATTGATAAAATATTTAAGGCTATATAGTTTGAAAGGTTTTCTAGAACCTAGTCTATCTATTTTAGGTATGATAAAGCCGGCATCTTATTTAAAGAACCCCAAGGATGAAATTGCTAATAATTGCTTTTCATTGGTGCTTTGTTCCAAATTTGTAGGGATAGATATGTATCAGATGATTTGTTAATATTAAACAAACAAACAAACAAACAACAACTTTGTAAAAGATTGGAGGCAACACATTCCTGGAACCTGGGCTAACTTTTAGAGTCCATTTTCTGCTTGGTTCCTGACATACACACCTGTTTTTCAATACCACCTAATAGCTTCTGATCCTGAAGCCCAATCTCCCAGCAGACTCATTTGCATAGAAGGTCTGCTGGATGCTGCTGAAGAGCATGGGACTTCCAAAGTCAGTCACTTCACTCAGCTGCTGCTTCGGAAGCACAAGGGGAATAAACTGCAGCGGGTTTTATCACCCATAACCCGGAAGACAACGTTGCCCTGAGAGTTTAGAGGTCTGAAACTCTTGGGTACTTCAGGGCCATGAAGGGTACTCTTCACCCTCTAAAATACACGTCCAAAGTCCATGTGCTGGCTTAATCATTCCTTACCAGTGAGGTATATAATGGTAGCAAAAGAAACGATGAAATACATTTCTGTTAAATGAGGTCGTTTGGCACTGGGGAATTTGACATAAGGCATAGAGATGTCTGGCTGCCGTGCAGAGGAATTACACCCCGGGGCCTGGCAGATCACAGTCCATAGGCATGCTTGAAAACCGTGTTTGCCTTTAAGAGAGAGCCCTTTTGCATGGGAAATTTGTAGAAGGCTTTCTTTATTATCTCTATTCGTGTCAGAAACTTACTTCCTGAAAGCAATGAGCTAGATCTTAAAAAGAAACAGCGTGAGCCAAAGGCAAACCAGAAAAAAGAAAGCTAGAGACTTCACATGTGTTCCCACCAGTATTTAGAAGAGGATGAGACAGTTGTGCTTTGGGAGTCATGGAAAAGGGAGCTCCAACCAGGAGAAAGTGCTTTTGAAAAGACTTCCCCTGGTGTGGCTGGCATCGAGGTGGATTTGTTGTTATTACTGCACATTTCTAAGAAGAGTTTTGAAGCATCTCATCATTGGGGCCCTTCAGATGGACAGATCAATGTGGTTGATATGAAAAAAAAAAAACACAACTGTTTTTGTTCCTTCCTAGCATTTACTTGTAGGGGTAAATAGGGCATAGAGCTGCTCATTGAATTAAACACATAATATAGTCTTAAAAATGCTTTGATAGTTTTTGCTACAAGAGGTTGAATAGATGAATTTGACTTTAATGCTTTAAAAGGAGCACAGTCAAACCTATTTAAGTGTTTAAACATGTCTCTTTCTTTCTGTCCTAATTTTTATTATGTAAAGGCTCTGTTTCTTCAGGCAGTTAAAGAGGACACAAGAAGTAAGTAGGAATGTGCTATTATTCAAATCATTTTTCTCAATTTTTATGTATTTAGATTTTCTGTAATATCCTAAGCAATATGGCTATCCTCAGGATGTTTGTTAAAAATAGTCCAAAATTTGTACACATTTTATAATATTTATACATATAAATAGTAAAAATAAAGCTATTGGTAACTTAACTTCATTCTATAAAAAGAAAAAGTAAGAATCATGTCAGGTTGAATGTGGATATTTCCCTTTTTATTTTGATAAATTTTTACATTTATTGTTAAGCATTTCCTAACCTCATGAGATTTTGAGAATGCCTTTTTGTTTTTTTATGCTTCAAGGTAACTGCTGAAGCTCAGGTTTGTACCGATCCACAGAATGTCTGCAAACTTCAGCATTTGAGGTCTCTAGGACTCCTGTCTGACACAGAGTGCAGGAGAAAGGAGACCCTGAGGCCAGTGGAAACCATGCGGGGGAGTATCTAATGTCACATGGCCATCGGCTATCTTTCTCCTGACACGGTCTCTCTGAGAGTCAGTCAAGCACGTCAACTAGTACCTTGTGGAGTCAGGGCAGAGGCGAAAAGCCCGCAGAGCCAGCACATCATCGTAGCTGTGATCCTGACCAAGCTCTTTTCCTGCTGTGAAATCCCAGGTACGATGAGGTATTGCAGCCAGTGAGGTTGGGTGACCCGTGCCTGTGCTGTCACATTGTCCAGCAGAGAGGGATAAAGTAGCATTTGCTATGGGAAAGCTGTGGACAAAATTGGGAGGGCTTTGGACTGTTGCCCCAAGAACTGACTCCTGGATCTGTGTTAATCCATATCGAACGTTAACTTTATTCTGCAAATGAGGAAAGGAGTGGATCAGAATATTTCTGATGCAGAATATGATTTTTTTAATCCTGACGTGTTTTAAGGAGTATGTGATTCTTTTTCAGACGGTATAAATCTGTGATTTTTTCCCCTCTTATCTCTATGGGTGCTACCTAACTGGTTAGCAGTGAACTATCCAAAGGTTAAATTCTCTCTTCTTTCAGTTAAGTGTAATACAAAAGTTGGAATCTTTGACAATAGGAGTATTTTTCTAGCAAAATAAATCCAGCTTTATATTTCCAAGTTTAGTTTCTTATTATTTTGTTTCTTATTGTTTTGTTCAATTCCAATACCACTAAACAAAAACCAGTTAGCTAGGAATACACGACCTTAAGACAAGATTTATAATTTGGCACTTTTGTAGAGAGAATATTTATTGAAAAAAAAAATGACACTGTGTATATACATTTTATCATTATTTGATGATTGTTCAAGTTTCCCAACAGTATAATGTAATTAAATGGTGAAATATTAAGATCTTTTAAAAATCCAAAATCCATATCTATTGAGGAAAACCAGTTATCTGATTCTTTCTACACTTACCAAAACTATTCTTTTAGGGAAAATATTTTCTCCTCTTTAATCACTGTGTATTTTATTTCTAGGGGAGAGAGATTATTATGTATTTTTTGTGAAAATATTATTTCTATAAACCAAGTGTAGGTGAAGGATCATATTTTTGGATAAATATGAATAAGCTATTTTTATGACATATATATGAACTTGAACATATATATGACTTGAACTAAGTATATATTTATATTTCCCATTAAAATATAACTTAATATTTTGACATATATTTACTTGAACTAGACTATCATTTAACATATTTATGCATGTTTATTTATATATATTTATAATATATGTTTATTTTAACTAAAGTGTATCATTTACAGTCTGACATTGGGAATACTATATATATTCCTTAAGGCTCAGTTTTCCTCATCCACAAACAGAAAAGAAACCAATCACCACCCTCATTTAATGTTACTTCCTAAACTCCCTTCCTTGAACCTCATGAGTTTCATATTTTCCTCATACTTTAAAAAGGAGTCATGATCCACTGACTCTAAAGTTCAAGGGATAATATGAATGAATGAGCGGGGTCTGACATAAGCAATGTAGCAGGCGCAGTGTTGGTCAAAATGGTGTGTGTGTGTCCTTAGTAAGAAGGGCTTAGTCTATTTGGTGTCAATATAATTGCCATTTGGGCATAACACATGCACTAAGTGATCAAACGTAATTTTCAAAAGATGATATAAGCCTAGAGGTTTAGGTGAGTATGGTATATATCAATTATTAAATTTTGGCCATGAATTCAATGATTTTGAAAGAAGTGAATGCTTAACATAACAAGCCCATAAATGGTCGTGGACCATTATTTAATTGTGTAGAATCTCTGTTGTAAGGCATTATAAAGATGAAAAAAAATTTCCCTAATATTCCCAGATACTTGCTTTAACCTGTTTATTTCAGATGATCATGCTTATTCATTTAGCTGTCCCTGTTACGTAATGATAAATATTGCCATTTTAATGCCTCAGGCCACATTGCACAGGATTCGAACTGTGTTCTTTGCCTACTGTCCTCAAAAATGAGCGAGTAGAGAGCGATGTGCACGACTCCGATATCACCCTATTCAAGGAGACAGATGGACGAAAGATATTCAAAGGATGAAAGGAGAGGTAAAGTTTTTTGTTTGCTTTCTTATTTTGTGAAAATATGATTTCAAGTAAGAAGAAATGAAATCATGATAATTGGGTTTCTGTATATTTGACGTTATTTGTCCGGTTCTTCATAGATCAAGGGGTATATGTAAATGTAAAATTCAAGGATATTTGTAATCACAGTAAAAAGGGATATTCATTTCCAATTCCAGAATGAATTCCATTTTGTTCCAACTCTGAGGGCTTTCCTAAGCTCAATGCTTACTATATATTTTGCTTTCTGAATCTGTACAGAATTTCCACGGCGTAAGGTTGCATTAACCCTGGGAGTTACATGTATTTTCCTCCTGCTGGCAAGCACAGGCTTAAGATATATGCGTGAGTATCGGGCACACACACATTTTTTTTTTTATGAGAACAAGGAGCAGCGTGAAAAATGAGATACCATAACTGAATTTCTGCTGAGCCTTTGTAAACTATAGAGTCCTATAGAAATGTTAGTAATCACGATGGTGTTTATAATGTTGATGACAATGATTTTGCTATTTTGCCATCACTTAGCTTTTACACCACACGAAATAGTGTATGTCATGGCTGTAATGGCACAAAATTTTCCTGAAATGTACAGTGAGGTTTACATATATATTCATCTTTATATTTTGTGAAGGAGGAAGTTTTCCATATGACCAGAGAATTGGAAAAATCTTCCTTGAGTAGTACACTCCTTATCATACTGCAATACTGATTAAATCACAGAGGAATATAAGGTTGATCTATTTTTATATCATTTTTATATTTTTCACATCGATTGTTAAAAATGTATAGAAAACACTTGTTTTTAATATCTTCTTCCTGAATTTTTAATCCTTCGGTTCATTTATTCCACAACAATTTTGAGTATCTTCTCTGGGTCAGGGAGTATGTATAATAGATACTAAAGATACAGGAATTTTAAACAGTCAGCACTTAATGAGCTCAGTATAAAGGGGATTTTTTTCAAAATGAAAGTTATTCTTTTTTCAAGATGAGGTTTGTTTGTTTGTTTACTTTTGAGAGAGAGACAGAGGGTATGCAAATGGAAGGGGGGGAGAGAGAGAGAGGGAGAGAGAGAGAATTCCAAGTAGTCTCCTCACCACAGATGCAGAGCCTGGTGCTGAGCTCAAACTCATCAACTGCGAGATCACGACCTGAGCAGAAGTCAGATGCTTAACTGATTGAGCCACCCAGGCGCTCCTATGTATTTTTAATGTCTTAGTTATGTTTGAGAGAGAAAGAGAGAGAGAGAGAGAGCATGAGCTGGGGTCGGGGGCAGAAAGAGAGGAAGGCAGAAGATCCTAAGTGGGCTCTGTGCTGACAGCAGGGAACCTGATGAGCAGCTGGAAATCATGAACCCTAAGATCAAGACCTGAGCCGAAGTCAGACACTCGGCTGACAGCCTCCCAGGTGCCCTGTAAACAGTTTTTAAAATAAAATATTATTAGTGCTGGGGTAAAGGCTTCAAGATATCAGCTGAATAGAATACTTCATGCTGAGGGCCAGAAAACTTTCCTCCAGGAGATAATAATTGATATGATGTAAAGGATAGGTAGGACTTAATCAGGAAGCTTGGGGTAGAGAGACTACTTATCCAGGCATAGAAAACAAGAACCAAAGAACTGGATGCTTTAGGAGAATTAAGAAGTAGCTATAAATAGGTTTGCCTAGGTATGCACGTTTTGATAATTTTAATATCTTAAGAAATTTTAGATTTGTTCTAAAAACAAAAGAAACCACCGAAAGGTTTTATGTGAGGGAAAAACATGACTCCTGTCCCATGAGGCGATAGGGATTTGGGAAAGGTCAATCTCAACATCCGGCAAGTGGGTGGAAGGAGAAGATAACAGGATGTTTCAGGAATCAGGGTTAGTTAGAATGACTGAATTAGTGTTATGAAGAAGAAATGAAGGGTAGGCACCATTTATGAGAAATCTTCAATAAGAATTGCTAGAATATGAGTGCGTGAGGGAGACATTTGAATCAGTGATACCATTTGACATGAGGCTTACACACCTTGGTGAATGTATTCCAATAAATATTACAGAGAACACAAGAAGAACACTAAGTACGGTTTGGTGTTTGCGTAGGTGTGCTAATAACAGTAAGGAGTGAGGTGCTTGGACATATCAGTGGAGATGACCAGAAGGAATGAGATTGGTCTTGTCTGTTAGAGTAGGTTTTAACAGCAGACACAGACCATCAGCACGTACACGGTGGTATTAAAAGTCTGGAGATCAAGGAAGATGCCTGGATGAAAGATACTGGAAGATATCATAGAGGAAAGCAGAAGCTGGACCAAGCTCTGCCTTGTGAAACCAGGGAGAGTAGATCAGGCTAGAAGAACAAGGGTGAGGCGAAGGATTCTTAGGATAAATCAACATTTAGCTGGAGGTAAAAGATGAGTAAAAACAGTGAAAAACCATGATGCTTGGTTAAACAAGTAGGTGGGAGTCCAAAACATTATGGTATCATGGGGAGAAGGCAAAGGTAGTCCAGAGTTCCAAATTGTACAGGAGGATCAGGTATTATAATGGCTAGAGATATGCTTATTAAATTTGGCAAGAGAGAGACCGAAATGATATTTTCTAGAGTAGCTCCAGTGGGATAGTGGGTATGGTCAAAGCCTGACTGTAATGGCTAAAACTCTTTCACACATTAGGAAGCAGATACAGAGAATACAGTGAATACAGATCAGTGAATTCCGAGATCAGTGAATACAGAAAAGCATTTATTTTAATTATGGATAAGCGAAACATTTACCAAGCCTTGAAAATATGTGGATGTATATGATCTCGAGCGTTGTTAAAGGCAGTATTACCTGATAGAAACACTTAGCGAGTTTGGTACTGTCTTCTACAGCTCGACACGATTCAGTAATTCTCACCCTAAGTATATATCCAACAGATATACTTGCACATACACAGAAATGAACTTCTACAGGACAGTTCGTAGCAGTGCTATTCACAATGTGGAACATATCACAACTACTCAAAAGATCATTAATGGGAGAGTAAATGAGATCTCTGCAATTGATTTGCCAATGGAATGTATGTGACAGTCAAGACAATGACAATGGTATTCAACAATATGCATGAAATTTAGCAAGAGCATATGAAATGGAAAAACAAAGCAAGAGCACAAAAGTTTGTGCATGTCACGATACATTTTTATAAGATGCAACAGTGCAAAACAAATACAATAAATAGTAATATTTCAGGAAATCCACAAAGAGGCAATAACACTATGTATAAAATGTATGAAGGGAGTAATTGAATGTGCATTAGTTACAGCATGTGAGAGAAGTAGGGAGATGAGATGAAATGACTAGCAAAGTAAATAAATGTAATGCTTAAGGTCCTGGCTACAATTTGGGGTAGCTAACAACTTGCTAACTAAGGAAGAAAAACCAGTTCTGCGAGCAATGTGGTAAGTGTCTCATGAATGAAGGAATGTGAACAATCTTATGTTAGCACCCAATCTGAGAGTAAAGAAAAGAACTCTGTTACAAAAAAATATGAAAAAGGAGGACAGGAACTTTGTGGGAAAGCTGACTTGATCATATGCAAGAGAAGGGAACCATGAGAAGGAAACTGTGGAGGGTTCAAGAGAGAAATTGACAGTAGGAGATCAAGATCACCAAAGATTCGATACGGGATGAAATCCAGAGCAGGGGTGAGAGTTTCACACTTGTTCAATGCAAAGCTCATTTTTTTCTGGGGTAGAGTGAGAGATACCTGTGTTATCTATAGGAGGAGGTGCAGGAAGGTGAGGAGAAGGTATCCTTGCTGGTGACTGTTTCCATGCAAAGGAGCAGATGAGGCCATGTTCTGAGAGGAAGGGGCAAGGAGGTGCACCAGATAATTTAGACAAAGTATAAATACTTGAAATAGCTGTTGAATTGAGAAAAGAGTGTGCTTTAAGAACGATAGTGTGTTATATTGAGAGGTGAAATGGTGAAGAAAATCTAAGCGTTGGTCACATTAGTTTGTATGTGTACAATTTTGTGATCTTTTTTTGTCACTTGAGTTTCAGAACCTTGAGGGGAGATGAGATGGTGAATGACAAATGTGCTCCAAAATTGGCTATTTTATACATTAAAAAAAAATTTTTTTTTAAATTTTTCAAGGAGGCTCCCCACCCAACTTGGGCCTGACCTCACGACCCTGAGATCAAGAGTGGCTTGCTCAATGGAGTGTTAGCCAAGAGCCCCAGTGAAGCTGGCTATTTTTAGATGTGCATAAAGACTATGCTGCAAGCTTCTTGGAGGTCCTGCCAAAATTGGTTCTGTACTACGTGTCCTTGGATGGACAAAAAGGAAAGGAGAAGGGAATTGATTGGTGCCAAGAAATGGTAGTATTTAGGTACAGGAGGTCTTAATGTGGGTGTTTTTTTTTTTTAAATGGTTTTTATTTATGGTTGAGAGAAAGAGATAGAGAGAGCACAGGAGGGGTGGGGGGTGGACCCAGGGAGAGTGGGACAGAGGATCCGAAGTGGCCTCTGTGCCGATAACAGTGAGCCAGATGCGGGGCCCAACTCATGAACTGTGAGATCATGACTTGAGCCCAGGTCAGACGCTTAACCAACTGAGCCATCCAGGGGCCCTTTAAGGTGTCTTTTCAATTCAGATCCAGTATATGAACACTGGAATGGATGACTGAGTTGAAGCAGTAGTTATATTTATTGCCACGGAGTACATCAGGAGACTGTGCAATTGATGTTGGAGTTTTACAAGTAGACGTTGCATTTGGTTCAGTGATGGGTGGTAGAGAGCTGGAAATGACGATTCCTAGCTGCGTAACAAATCCTTAAGGGACCTTTCTTTCCGTCTTTGTACACTTAAAGAGCCATACACTGCGTGATTTTACACTTTTTTATGTGTGAGTTTGGAGAAGATACTGCCAATTTGCTCAGAGATTTTTCACTTACTTTTTGCATGTTAGAAGTCGCCATGTGTGCTCTTCCTCTATGTATATTCAGTGTATTAATTATAAGCTTGTACTAGAGGAGAGTCAAATCCCTGGTGTTTAGCTTCCTGTGCAAATACTACATGCTAAATAAAATACTGGCTACTTCATTTCACCAACTGTGTAATCATTATTTGAAGAGTAAGTGGCGTAGAAACTAAAAGTATATTTCACTTCCTGTTTACATTTCTGTTTTATAGAAGTTGATTCCTGTCTCACGTACTTCCAAAGTAATGTATAGCAAGTTATCATTTTATTTAAAAATCTGTTTTATGTTCTGGCACTTCAACATATTGTAACCTGGCAGTTTCTCTGATCGTACTTTCATTTAGTCAGCGCCACTCACTGTGCCATTTAGAAGTAGAGTAAGTGATTATAATAAAATGATCTATTACAAGCATTCAAGACCTTAGTTTTATAAAATGAATTGAAGTTTTTCACAGGTGTTCTGGAGAAATCAGGCAAGATATGAAAGAACCAGAAGACAAGAATGCTTCCTTAGCAGAAGTTGAAGATCACTTAATTTTACTACCCACTACAGGTATGTACTGAATGATTATACTGATAGTTTACAGTTTTTTTCCTCCATGGGATTATCTCATTCTGTTCAATTTTAATGTATCATTTTAAAACTTCACATTGAATTTGTCAAGTCCTTTAATTTTTCTCACTTTTTAAAATTAAATCCATTTTCTTTCTTCTAGCTAATTGAATTCTTGACTTTCACAAAGTCATGTTGATTTGATTGAGTATTTTCTGCTTGTGGATGAATTTTCTCCAGTCTAGATCTCTTGGAATTAATACCACCCTCTTATATTCACTTAGGTGAATTTCTCCCGAAGGGAGAACTGCTTCCTATTGGAGCAGTGTATCTGTACTTGGGAAGTCAGGATTTCTCAGTGTCATTTTAACAATGGTCTGACGTCTATCAGTCTCTGGCTCCACAATTTGACCCCAAAGCTATTCTCAACATGAGACGTTTGGGATACAGGAAAACCACCTATTTTTCAGTCATTCAGTCTGATGTAAGCAAGATGTATGCATACACGTATGTATATATGTGTATATATATATGTATGTATATATATATATATGTATACATAAAGAAAGCATAAGTCTCTAAGTGGTCTTGTGGTTGAGGATCATGTGGCTTTGTTTTCAAGATAAAGATCATGACACATTACTTTTTCAAAAGAAATTATTAAATCCCAGCTGGTTAACATATATGTAGTCTGGTAATTCATTCAGGAGTAGAATTTAGGAAATCGTCACTTATATACAACACCTAGTGCTCATCCCAACAGGTGTCCCCCTTAATGCCCATCACCCATTTGGCCCTCCTCTCAGCCAACAGCCCTCCAGCAACCCTCAGTTTTTTCTCTGTATTGAAGAGTTTCTTCTGGTTTGCTTCTTACGGTTTTCCTCCCTTTATGTTTTTAGCTTGTTTTTCCTTATCTTCCCCTATGTTTATCTAATTTGTTTCTTAAATTCCACATATGAGTGAAATCTTATATTTCTCTTTCTCTGACTGATTTTGCTTACCACGATACACTCTACTTGCACCCACATTGTTACAAATGCAAGACTTCATTCCTTCTGATGGCTGAGTGATATTCCATTGTAGAATATACCGTCTTTACCCATTCATCGGTGATGGCCATTTGGGCTCTTTCCATGATTTAGCTATTATTGAAACTGGTGCAAAACATTGGGGTGCATGTGACACTTCATATTAGCATTTGTGTGTCCTTTGGGCAAATACCTAGTAGTGCCATCATTGTTTCTAATTATAGGGTAGCTCTATGTTTCATTTTTTAAGAAACAGCCATGATGTTTTCCAGAGTGACTGCACCTGCTTGCATTCCCACCAGCAGTGCAAAAATGTTCCCCTTTATCCACATCCTTGCCAACATCTGTTCTTGCCCAAATTGTTCATTTTAGCCATTCTGACAGGTGTGAGGTGGTATCTCATTGTGGTTTTGATTTGTATTTCCCTGATGATGAGTGATGTGGAGCATCTTTTCATGTGTCTGTAGGCCATGTGGATGTCTCCTTTGGAAAAGTGTCTGTTCATGTCTTTTGTCTCTTTCTTCATTGGATTATTTGCCTTTTGAGTGTTGAGTTCCATAAGCTCTTTATAGATTTTGGATACTAATCCTTTATCGGATATGTCATTTGCAAATATTTTCTTCCATTCTGTCGGTTACCTTTTAGTTTTGCTGATTGTTTCCTTCGCGGTGCAGAAGGTTTTTATCTTGATGAGGTCCCAATAGTTCGTTTTTGCTTTTGTTTCTCTTGCCCCTGAAGACATGTCTTCATTTAAGTAAGAAGTTCCTGTGAGTGAGGTCAAAGAGATTGTTGCCTGTTTTCTACTCTAGGATTTAGATGGTTTTGACATTTAGATCTGTCATCCATTTTGAGTTGTTTTTGTGTATGGCATAAGAATGTGGTCCAGGTTCATTCTTCTACATGTTGCTGTCCCGTTTTCCCAACACCATTTGCCTTCTGAAGAGACTGTCTTCTTTCCTTTGGATATTGTTTCCTGCTTGGTCAAAGATTAGCTGGCTGTACATTTGTGGGTCCGTTTCTGGGTTCTCCGTTCTGTTCGTTGATCTATGTGTCTACTTTTGTGCCAGTACCATACTGTTTTGGTGAAAACAGCTTTGTAGAACAGCTTGATCCAGGATTGTGATGTGTCCAGCTTTGGTTTTCTTTTTTAACATTCGTTTGGCTATTCAGTGTCTTTTGTGGTTCCGTACAAATTTTGGGTTTGTTCTAGCTCTGTGAAGAACGCTGGTGTTATTTTGATAGAAATTGCATCGAATGTGTAGATTGCTTTGGGTAGTGTCAGGATTTTAACAATGTTTGTTTTCCAATCCATGAGCATGGAATGAAGACGATGACACATTTCAAGGAAACTGGTACTGCTGTGGAAAAAGCTGTTACCACTTTTCAAAAGAGGAGAAAACTTGGGAGAGGAGCATGGTGTCATGCCAAGATCTGCAGTCCAGTCTCCTGAAGATTGATACTAAAGAGGAGCAAGTATGTCTACTTTCCTAAACCTGATGTAAATGCTATGAGTATGCAAAGCATGTCTGGGGTTCAGACAATTATTTCGACTTCCTCCGGTATTATTTGGCATGTTGCTTTGAAGCACTTTGTTAACTGGCGCAGATTTCTCTGTGGAAGAGACATAGGTGTAACAGTGACCAAGAAGAACCATTGTTTTAAATCAAGAAGAACTGCTCTTCTGGGCATGCCATGGAATGATTTTCAGTCTTTAGTATTGTATATATTGCATCTTAACACTTAGTATGCTTCAGACGGCTCAGCATTACCTTCTCAGGGCTAATACAGGGCAAAAGAACAACGGCTTCAAGGGTATGAGCACTCTAAAGAGATAATTTCTCATTGTACTGAGTTCTATTGTTCCTTCATCAGTATATGGGAGGGATTCAACTTCAAAGGAAAGATGAGTCTCTCCCTTCATGGCCATGGGAAAAGAGGTTGAAAAATGAAGAGGTTGAATGTAGCTAGAATGCTTCTTTTTATTTACTTATTTTTTTTTAACATTTATTCACTTTGTAAGAGACAGAGAGAGACAGAGTGCGAGTGGGATTGGGGCAGAGAGAGAGGAAGACAGAATGTGAAGCAGGCTCCAGGCTCTTACCTGTCAGCACAGAGTCCGACGTGGGGCTCAAACTCACATACCGTGTGATCATGACCTGAGCCAAAATCAGACACTCACCCGATGGAGTCACCCAGGCACCCTGGAATGATTCTTTGGAAATGATTTTTTTTCCTTTTGCTTATAATCCAGAATGACAGAGAGAGCATCTCTTTTCTAGAAGAGAAAATGTAGATCACATTTGCCATTACTTTTAATGTTTGGCAATATGAAGTCAGTAGAATGGATTCTGTGGGGTTCCTTCTAATGATTCCATAAATAGTCCATGTAGGCACTGAGTTCTAGTTACACGATCTAGTTCTAGCAGTGATATTTCTATTAGTGTCTTGTGAAGGATGAGTTAAAAGCCCTATGTTTTCAAAAAGGAAAACAAAATAAAACCCAAACCAGGCCAATACTCAGGGGCATGTGGTTGGCCTAGTTGGTGGGCCATGTGCCTCTTGATCTGTGAGTTCTACCCCACGTTGCATGTAAAGTTTATCTAAAAAAAAAAACCAAAGAAACAAACAAAAAGAGCCCTGTGTTTCTTGTTTATAAAATTCTTATTAAAATACTGATATGAATATGAATGATTCACTCATAAGTATGAGAAACAAATGAAGTACACATTAGCACATTGGTTCAAGCAAATTTTAAAAATCAAGGACCAATAATCCAGGACCTAATAATCCAGGACCTAAAAATCCAGGACCTAATAAGTACCTCAATTATTTTCAACCTCAGCTGTTATCAATCAACTTCCAAATGGTTGGAGTTTTCTTCTTTCACACATTAAGTTTATTTTTAATCCGTATTTCCCCTGTCATTTCCAATTCAGTGTTCTTCAGTTTCAGTCCTGCCATTGAAGTTTATGGACTTCAGAGTTTCAATGAAGCTTCTTATACTTGTTATCCCTGTGTTTCCAGGAACTATCTAGAGCCTTTGACGTTCCCTGAGACTTTTGCCATTGTTTAGAGCAAAATCTGAGTTTCATAGTCTAGCACCTCATTTGATGAGAACTTGGCTGTCAGTATCTGAACTGGGCTGTTGATACACTCTCTGAACTGGAGATTAGCTTTGCTACAGAAAAGCATTACTCTTACACTGATGGTTTAGGATTTCCCATGTTTTGCTGCTTTACCAACCCAGGAGTGTAATGACAGCAGGGGCTTAAGTCCATTGGTACTGAAATCTGAAATTGGCTTTGATACCTATGCATACCCCTAGCATCTAGCAAAATTATGTGAGTGAAAGAATCAAGGGACATTTAACATCAGTGTTGATTTGGAGACTTAGAAATGATAACATCTATTTGGTCGCAGTTCTATAATTCCCATTCGTTTTCCTTAGGCACTAACTATACACTCCTCAAATTTTTCTGATACAATGTAATTACTGTGAAGAGATATTGATGCATGTGTGTGTTTTTGGGTGCCTTTGTGTTAGAGAGAGAGAGAGAGGCTGAGAGAGATTCAATTACATTGCTTATAGCAAAGGATATTAACTTGTTACTTTCCATTCAATATGCCAATTGGAATAATGATTACAAAGAACTTACAGAATTTTTATGGTAGAGATATTGTAGACCCTGCATGCATTATTCAGTGCCCACACTGTTAACACAGACTGTATGATATCCACTGCATACAGAAGGAAAATTCTCACGGCAGTTTTATTTCCTTAGGTGTGTAGAGCAAATTAATGGGATACAGAGTTTGACCGCTTGTAGCTATAGTCTCTTCATTTTCACTGCTGTATAATATTCCCCAGCGTGGCTAAGAATCTCTAGAAGATGGAAGTTTGGGTTGTTTCCACCTTTTGTGGTTAGGAATAGTCCTTCATGAATCATTCTTAGACGTGTCTCAGTGCAAAACTCTCTTGTGTGTCCTCACTTCTCTTGATCACAAATCATCGTAGGAGTGAAATCATTGGGGACAGGGTTCCTAAAGGTCCATTTTCATGCGATATTTTAAAATTACATTTCAAAATGATTTTAGCAACATTTTGAAAGATGGATTTGATATCAACCATCCCACAAACTTGGTGCTGTTATTTTTAATTTCTGCCAATTCAATACTAGTAAAATATACCCTGGTGGCTTTGATTTGAATTTTCATGATCTCTAGTGAGCTTGGCATCTTTATTTCTTGGCTATACTCCCCAATTATTTGAAATATGTTCTCGTTTGTTGTGCTTTTTCTTATTGTGTAATCTTTTCCCTTGTTTATTTCTAAAAATACGTATTTTTGTTCTGTAAATTATTGCATATATCTCCAGACAAGGCTTGTCTTTTCACATGCTTTTTTTTTCTTAATTTTTTTAACGTTTATTTATTTTTGAGACAGAGAGAGACAGAGCATGAACAAGGGAGCAGCAGAGAGAGAGGGAGACACACAATCGGAAGCAGGCTCCAGGCTCGGAGCCATCAGCCCAGAGCCCGACGCGGGGCTCGAACTCACGGAGCGCCAGATCGTGACCTGAGCTGAAGTCGGACCCTTAACCGACTGAGCCACCCAGGCGCCCTGTCTTTTCACATGCTTTAAGGTGTCTTAGGATGAGGAAATTTCCTGACTTTGCCATCATATTTATCTATCTACTTTATCGTATGGGAAGATTTGTTTATTTCTAAGTCCATCCTGCCCCTTTGCTGATATCTTGGATCCAGTCACAGAGACTTGAGTGATTCCTTCATTGAAGCATTTCGACTCCTGTGTCTTCTCTACCCCATGGAGAAATGAGCCTGCCACTTCCATTTATCATAAAAGTGTTTGAAGATAAAAGTGCCCAGTATTTTATTGATGAGTCCTCTGTGGGTAAGATGTTTTCACTGATGCTGTGAATAATACTAATAATTCCAATTTTCTCACAGGTCCTTATTCAATCAAAAAACACAATCATTGGATTGGATTAAGTAGGGTTCAAGAAAGCAGGTATCCCTGGCAATGGCTGGATGGCTCACCCCTATCTCAGAAGCTGTAATTTTTCATTTCATGGCCTTTCTCCCTTTACTGCTCAGTAACGGAGTGGTAGGTTATTGGTGAAGAGGAAAAGATCCTTGGGGACTTAAGGAATATTGTTCATTCCATTTGATCTCGCTTCTTAGGTTGGCAACCGAATGCAAATCTGAGACCTCACTAGACCCAAAGAGCATGATCTATTCCATGTTCTTTAATGGAAAGTCCTGCCAAACCTAGTGAAATGGCATTTTGCTTTTGTATCTTGTATGTCCTATGATACAAGCATGTCCACAGATATGGTTGCAGGAAATGGTAAAAGGTAATGAGGAGAGGAAAGTGGTTACAGCCAGCCTCCTCTGTACATGAAATTTGTACCTGTTTGCTTGGTATCATTCGAGAAAAACAACAAAAGAGCTTTTTCCAAAGGAGTCATTTAGTAATCTTGCAACTCTAATGTGGTATTTAATATCTTTCATGCTATTATTTAGCACAATTCCGCAAGAATTACTGCTAGCCTTGTTTCATTAATAAATCACATGTATTTGTCATTTGATGTTACGAAAGTAGTTTAGAAAATGAAGAAAAGTGATCCGTTGTAAATAAATCCAGATAACTGGCGGATATTATGGGAAACATGGGGTATTTAACATGCTGTTTATTGATGGCCCACAATGTGCCAGGCATCCTTCTAGTCACTGAAGCTATAGTGGTGAATGAAACACGCTACAGTCTTCTGCCGTTGTGGATAGTACATTCCAATGCAGGCTTGATGGAGCTCTTGGTGATGAGCGATGACAATCTCAACGTGCCAAGTGAATTACATGGCTCATTAGGGGGTGATATATGCTATGGAGTGATGTGAAATCTTTCCTTTTTCTACAGTGCAAAGTGTCTTTTGTGTATGAAGGTAAGAGGGAGAGGTTTCACTGCTTTCAGTGGAGTGGTCAGGACAGACTCCATGAGAAATGAAGTTCGTACAGCATGTTGAGTGAGCAGGGCATGTGGATTAGCTGATACAAATGCATCCCAGCAGTAGGAGTGTCCTTAGCATCCCTGAGGAAATAGCAAGAGGGCCTGGGACTGGAGCAAGGGGAACGAGGTGGGAGAAAAGTAAGTCAGAGAGGGAACGACGGTGAGAGCATGTGGGGATCAGAAAAATGTAAGACCTTGGATTGGCTCATGAGGGTCATGAGAAGATAGGACTTCTCATATAGCCTTCTCATAGAGGCTTTAAGCGGAGGAGGGACAAAGTCTGGCTCCTGCTTTGGAGACGCACTCTGGACAGTCTGTTGAGCTGAGATGGCTAAGTGGCCAGATTCTACACTTGTTCCAAACATGTGTGTGAGACGGACAAGTCAGGGATGGTGTCAGGTTTTTGGTCCAGGAGTGGTAAGAATGACGTTTCCATTAACGTTAATAGGGCATATTTGGAATTCAGTTTTAGATACATTGGTAGTAAAACTGTTAAAGCATTTAGGTATGTACGGGGGTGTCGCATGGGACTTGTGATAGATGATCATGCCGATCAGGTGAGAGGTTTGTGCCTGGGATGCAAATGTCTGCAGCAGTGGATAGACAGTGTGACAAGTGCGAGGCTGGGATGATTCTCGGGAATCTAAGGGCTGAGCCCTCGGACACCCTCATGTGGAAGGTCATGTTAAGTGGACAAGAGGATAACCAGAAAACATCACCCGGAAAAGTGTTTCAAGAGACAGAAATAAACCCATAACGCGTCAGGGAAGGCAATGGAACCCCCTGCAAAGAAGTTCTACTGAAATAACAGCTGACTATAAAAATTTGGGGACACCTCCATTTTATTTCTTGAAATGGTTACTTCCCATCAGATTCCTGAGGATTTGGGTGAAAATTAAAACTAAGAAACATTTTTTTTCTGGACAGTGTAGCCCAGCCTTCACATTTAAAATCCAGGTACCTCCTTCTCATTGCCCAATTTCACCGAAGTCTAATGCTTCGTTTGGTGTCGAAGACATTAGGCTCAGTGGAGAAAAAGTGCACACTATCTTAAAGGCAAATCAGCACCCTTTTTCCTCAAAGTGAGGCTAGCAGTGGAATTGCTTGCTCTGGGCACATCAGTCTGAATTATAAGCACTTGGAGATATGTTTATATGTAATTTCAGTGTATCACTTCCCGAACATTATTTGATCACTTCCCAGACGTGTCAGGAGTCTTAGGAGCATATTTCAAGTGTATATCTATAACTCCCTAGACCTTCCAGTCTATACTACCCTTTGTACTTCTTCACTAGTTCCAATGGTCCATTGGTAACATTTAATTAGGTTTAGATACAATTACGCTTCCTAATCTTAACGCTATATGACCCTCTCAACATTTGTAAGGCCATTGAAATAAGTGCACATATGTTTTCAATTTGTGATAAATTTTGCCTGAGAAATGTCTTTCTAAAATGAATTAATTTTCTGGTGCAGGAATTTCCAACAGAGTTTATCTCCTGTGAAATGTGGACACATGAGACCATCAACAATTTATACTGTTGACTGTAGTAACCGTTTCCGTTACATTTGTGAAAAGGAGTTCTCTGGCCCTGATAATTAAAGTGCTGTGATCAAGTGTTCACTATTTTCATTCTTTAACAGCTGTAAGGAAAAATACAGGGTATTCTCTCAAATTAGTCAACTATGCATGGCGTATGAAGGATTATAATCTTTCAAATATCCTTCAGCATGGATAAAAGAGTAAGTTTTAGAAATAGTAAAATCATCCATCCAAAAATGAACCTTTTTTTTTTTTTTGAAATTTCAAGAATCATTCCACCAGAGAATGTGAAAAAAGTTTCAGTGTAAGACTTTACATTTAGAATATAACTAAATGATCTTGATTTAAATAGGTAGTGAATACATTTGCAATGTTCACAGTGTAAGAGGTCCTAAATGATGAACACATCTTCTCAACCCATCTTGTGCTGTATTCACCTAGTTGCCACCTCAAAGGTACACATGTAACTGGTTTATATAGTATTCCAGAGGTATTCTAGTAAAGTACAAGTATACACAGGCCGTCTGCCAAACAAAATCTTATGTGGCTACAAACGACAGTAACGATCCTTTATGTTTCTGTTGAAAATGTACCACACGTGTGTTCCATATCAGTACATAGGTAGCCGTATTACTTTGTATACATTTCTGCAAATATCACACTGATAAATGTTTTATTTCCAGTGGACGTTTAGGTTTGTCCCAGAATTTTAGAATTGTGTGAATGAAAGCACTTAATACTGTATTACTTGCCATAGAGCGTATACATAGGGTAAATGTCTAGCAATGTCATTTCTATGTCAAAATATGTCCACATGAAATTGCATAGACGTTGAATTTACAATAGATGCTCTACATCTCTATCTGCAGTCAGCAGCATTCAAGAATTCCTGCTTCCTCTCTTGGTTACCACCGCAACGTGTTATCAGTCTGTTTGATTTTGCCAATAAAATCTTCACCAATTAAAAAAATGTTTATTTGATTCACTTCAATTTACGATGTCCTGTTATTTGTGTCTCTGAGCATTTGTTTATGGTATTTCCTTTCATTTAAAGTGTCTGTTTGTGTCTTTATGGATTAATATCACAAACGTAAGTTTGAGCAAAAAAACCCCAGACACAAAATCGCTCCTCCTGTAACGTTCCAGTTATTTATAAGGTTCTACACCAGGTAAGTCTAACCTATGCTATTAGAAATAGGGACAAAATTTCCTGCCACATGGATTTATTCCTAAAACGAATAGTAATGGGAAATGACTAGTCTTTACCATGGTGCAACGTTATGCTTGGAAAGAAACCATGTCCAAGGTGCATTTCTCAGGTGCTGATATTATGGAGTTTACTAATCTGGGTGCTGGTTACAGGGTGTTGTAGTGACCCCTTGGGCTGCCATGACAACTACCACAACCTGGGTGTCTTTGGACAACATACATTTATTTTTTCATGATTTTGGAGGCGAGAAGTTTAAACGTGAGGTGGCAAGGTCAAGCTCCATTTGAAACTCTTTAGTTTACTTTGTTGGACTAAATTCTTCCTCGCCTCAGAGAAAGTCATGAGAAACTTTAAAACTTTATTAAAAACTTTAAAAACTTAAAAATTTAAAAACTTTAAAACTTTTTATTTGTTTTTTTTTAACGTTTATTTATTTTTGAGACAGAGAGAGACAGAGCATGAACGGGGGAGGGTCAGAGAGAGAGGGAGACACAGAATGTGAAACAGGCTCCAGGCTCTGAGCAGTCAGCAGAGAGCCTGACGCGGGGCTCGAACTCACAGACCGCAAGATCGTGACCTGAGCCAAAGTCGGACGCTCAACAGACTGAGCCACCCAGGTGTCCCTGCCGTTGTTTGTTTTAAAGGATAAATTTGGCATAGTTTGAACTGGATGAAAGCAAATCACCAAGAGATCAAAATATGTGGAGGCTGAGTTCAATCAGTGTTTACAGGGAGAATGCTTCCATGGGAAGCACGTTTTCAATCAACAATCACAACTTCTCCCTTGAGAAAGTAGAATGAGGAAAAGAAATAAAACCCAAATCAAATTAAGGTGGAAATCATAAAATGAAATGCAGAAATCAGTGAGGTTGGAAATAAAAGAAATAATAAAATAAATGTAGCAGTGAGTTTTGAAAAGGCCGACCACAGTGATAAACCTCCAGCTGGACCGATCAAGAATAGGCCTAAATGACCAAATTGAAACATGAATGAGCAGCATTATTACAGACATTGAAGGATTTACTGATGATTATAAGGGAACATGATGAAGAATTTTTTGCCATTGAATTCTAAAACCTGAAAGGCATTGATTTCTTGAAAGAATTGATCTTTCAAAACACACTTAAGAAGAATTTGAAAACTTGAACTCGTTGTATATCTAAAATGAGTTATTCAATTTGTAGTTAAAACACTCCAGAGAGAACCTCAGATGGGTTCGCTGGTGAATTCTGTAAATATTTACTGAATAAAGAGTCAAATTTAAAAGGGAAAAAAAAGTGATCCAGGAGACAGAAGAAAATTGAAAATGTTCCAAATTATTCTGTGAGGCCAGTGTTACTTGGATAGTGAAACCAGATAGCCAAGAATCCACAGCCCATGTGCACAAAACAAGCAAAAATTCCTAACAAATAGTTGCACATCGAATTGCATGGAGCAATTTATTGAGAAGATTATATATCACGATGGAGTGGGTTTATTCCACATGTGAAAGATTAATGAATTGGGGTGATTTACTTGATTGATAGGCTGAGGAAGGAAAGCCACATGATAGCCTTCGTAGATGCAGATAAAGCACCTCAAAGTCGCCATCATTTCATGACAAATGGTCTCAGTAAACTAGGAATAAGTAAAGTAGGAGTAAGTGAGGTTTTCCTCCATATGATAATGACATTAGAAAGAAACAAACCCTCCAGTTAGTAATCTACTCAGCAGCGACAGATTGAGTGCTTTCCCTTAACACCGGTAAAGAAGCAAAGATATCTGGACTCATCACACCTCTTCACCATCCCAAGGGAGTCCATTTCAGTTCGATATGCAAGAAATAAAAAAGTGATACAGATTGGAATGCAAAAGGGAACGACCTCCAGTTGCAAAGACATAAGTTTCCAGATCAAGGACAGTATGTTAAAATTCAGTAATGTGTCTATGTGCTAAAAATAAGCTTTTGGAAATTGAAATAAACAAAAATATCATTTACGTTAGTATTGTCACCTGCTAGACCCCAAGATGTGACCTTTACTGCCTACCACCTTATACTCCCCCACCTTTTTCCCACATTTTTCCTTAAGCAAATCCTCTTGCCAGTGTCTCTCTTAAGTCTGGCAAGTGGAAAGCAAAGCATCCCTCAAACATTAGTGATTCTCTTGACAAAAGCTTCAACCTGCCCAGATCCCCCGGGGACAGTTTGAGTGTCATCCTGACTCACACATGCTCAGTTGGACCATGGAGTGACCTCTAGAGTGATTGATGATACCTTTACCTCATTATAATTCTAAAATCTCGAACCAGGGAGGAGCAGGAGCCTTATCACAAGCCTTACTTACACAGCACACAGTGTGCGTGGAGACCTGTTTGCTTAAGTTGCATGTTTCACGTCATGTCCTCCTCTATCTATGGCGAGGTGGATCCTCTTTTTCATCCTAATTCAAAAAAAAAAAAAAAAAAAAAAAAAAAAAAAAAAAAAAAGGAGGGGCACCCGGGTGGCTCAGTCTGCCGAGCGTCCCGCTTTGGCTCAGGTCATGATCTCATGAATTGTGAATTCGAGCTCCTAGTAGGGCTCTCTGCTGACAGCTCGGAGCCTAGAGCCTGCTTCGAGTTCTGTGTCTCCCTCTCGCTCTCTGCCCCTCCCGCCCCTGGTTACACTCTGCTTTCTCTCTCTTTCAAAAATAAAAAACATTAAACATTTTTTCACATGAAAAAAGGAACCTATTCACCGCTGCTTCAGGAGTCATGGCTTTGGAAGTTACTCCCCACGATCTCCTCATTTGCTGCAAATAAAGTTTCCTTTTTGTGACAACTCACATGGTGTAGTTCCTTTCTGTGACTCACCAAGGAGCAAACTCATGTTGATTTGGTTGCAGTATCACAGTAAATTAATAGTGTATATGTGCCAAAATGTATGTACCATCTATGTGCTGAAAATTATGAAATACTCATAAGAGAAATTAAGACAAGTAAGTTGATAACTCTACTATCTATGGTCCGAGATGGGAGGCTTCAAAATGGTGATATCTCCAAGTTGATCTAAGATTAAATCAATTCAAATCCAAAACCAAGTAAGATTTTTTCCTTTTTGGTCGTCACCTACATGCTGATTTTACTTTTTTAAATACAGGTTATTTTTAGGACAATTTTAAATGTACAGAAAGAAAATGCAAAGATAGTACAGAGTTCCCAAATACACTGTACTCTTATATCAACATGCTATCTTAATAGTGTATATTTGTTACAATTCAGAAACAAAAGTGATATATCTATGATTTAACATGCATACTTTACTCAGATTTTCTATTCCAGGATCCCATCCGTGTTACCACAGCACAGTTAGCTGTCATGTGTTCTTAGGTTCCCCCTGGGTGTTACAGATTTTCCTTGTTCTTGGTGATGTGAATAGTTTTGAGGAGGACTTTCTAGGTACTTTAAAAAATATATCCTTCAGTTGAGATTGGTCTGGTATTTTTCTCATGCGTAGACCGGGATCATATATTTGGGGAGGAAGCCCACACAGGCCCAGAGTCACTTTTATCACATTATTATATCAAGAGCGCATGCTATGAATATGGCCTGTCACTGTTGATGATAACTTTCTTCAGTCCGGTACTATTTGCCAAGTGTTCCATTGTAAAGTTATTCTTTGTTTTCCCTTCCATATGATTCTGTAATGAGTTTTTGGAAGGAAATCATTATGTGCAGTGCGTACTTAGAGAGCGAGGAGTTATACCCGTCTCCTTGAAGCAGGAGTAGAATGATACCTGGAGCTGTATTTGGAATTCTGCATGCAAATTTTGTCTCATTGCCCCCATGTATTTATTTGATCAATTCTTTTATCCTGGCATGGGCTGATGGATATTTATTTTTTATTTTGGTTTATAGTACAATGGCACTTTATTTATTTTGTTATTTATTTTGTTGCTTAAATTGCTGTTGCTTTAGCCATTGGGAATTCGTTCGTCTGGTCTCTCGATCCGTTTGACCATCCCACATTATGTTAAGTAGTCCCCTCTTTTCTAGCAGTACACATGTTCCAGGCTCACCTTGCATGTGTCCTACCTCTGACTTATAATCAACTATTTCTGCAAGGAGCCCAGATTCCTTTAACTGGGTATTCTAATTCTAATTAAATATGGTCACTACCTGAACTTTTAAAAAAAAAAGTCAATGGAAACTGGAGAAAGAACAAAGTAGGAGAACACAAATTACGATACTTGAAGACTAGCACAAGGGCACAATAATCAAGATATCTGTAGGACACCTGGGTAGCTCAGTGGGTTAAGTGTCTGACTCGATCTCAGCTCATGTCATATCTCAGGTTCATGAGTTCCAGCCCCACACTGGGCTCCACGCTGAGCATGAACCCTACTTAAGATAAAAGAAACTGATGAAAGAAGATAGTTACTCAGATCAATGGAACAGCATAGAGAGTTTAGAAATAGATTGACAAATAAAGTGTCAATTGACTTTTGGCAAAAGCGCCAATGATATTTCAATAGGACAATGTTGCTTTCAGCAAGTGATACGGGAATCATTAGACACTTACATGCAAAAACTTAAAGGAAGGAATTCAAGCCATCTAAAAAAGATTAACTTGCCTTGGAGTGTAGAATTCAATGTAAACTTACAGGTTTTAGAAGACTGCATGGGAGAAAAAAATTCAACCTCAGGTTAATTAAGAGTTTCTTAGGACAGAAGATGGCAGAACAGCATGGAAGTTTTTTGTGTGTCTCATGTCCATGAAATACAGCCAGACCAACACTGAACCATCCCACACACCTAGAAAACTGACTGGAGGATTAACACAACAATCTGCACAACCTGCACCCAGAATTCAGCAGGTACGTGGCACAGAGAGGTGAACTTGGGGAGTGAGAAGCCTTGGGAAGGGAGGTGTTTTGCGGGTGGAGAGAGGACAGAGACGGGGCGGGGGGTGGGGAGTAAAATACAGGAAAAGCACCCCTCCCCCAAAGCAGCTGGAGAGAAAGTGGAAAATTGGAAACAGCCACAGGGACTAAACTAAAAAAAGAGAAAGGAGAGGGTTTAAATTCCATTAAGACTGTAAACAAGGGAAGCACAAAGTCTGCAACTCTGCAGCTCCATACCTGGTGGTGCTCCGATGGGAAGGGCGAATCCCCAGGAGCAGAGTGGGGTCTGGGAGGTCCTCGGGCCACATGGGGAAAAGCAATTCCACTGCTGCAAGGACATTTGGTAGAGACTGTTGGAGCCACCTGGTCCCAGCAGACCCCGGAAGTCAGCCACATTCACTGGTAGTGGCGCAAGGTCGTTGAGGACGAAGCCTGGTGCCAGATGTGTAGTGATTTTCCATAATCCCTGAAAGTCTGCTGAGACACTATCTCGAGAACTTTTTATTATTATTATCTTTTTTAATATGAAATTTATTGTCAAACTGGTTTCCATACAACACCCAGTGCTTATCCCAAGAGGTGCTCTCCTCAACACCCATCACCCACTCTCCCCTCCCTGCCACCCCCCATCAAACCTCAGTTTTTTGTTCTCAGTTTTTAAGAGTCTCACATGGTTTGCCTCATTCCCTCTCTGTAACTTTTTTTCCCCTTCCCCTCCCACATGGTCTTCTGTTAAGTTTCTCAGGATCCACATAAGAGTGAAAACATATGGTATCAGTCTTTCTCTTTAAGACTTATTTCACTTAGCATCACACTCTCCAGTTCCATCCACGTTGCTACAAAAGGCCGTATTTCATCCTTTCTCATTGTCACGTAGTATTCCATTGTGTATATAAACCACAATTGCTTTAGCCATTCAACAGTTGATGGACGTTTAGGGTCTTTCCATAATTTGGCTATTGTTGAAAGTGCTGCTATAAACATTGGGGTACAAGTGCCCCTATGCATCAGCACTCCCGTATCCCTTGGGTAAATTCCTAGCAGTGCTATTGCTTGGTCATAGCGTAATTCTATTTTTAATTTTCTGAGGAGCCTCCACACTGTTTTCCAGAGCGGCTACACCAGGATTCATTCCCCCCAGCAGTGCAAGGGGTTCCTGTTTCTCCACATCCTCGCCAGCATCTATAGTCTCCTGATTTGTTCATTTTAGCCACTCTGACTGGCGTGACGTCATATCTGAGTGTGGTTTTGATTTGTATTTCCCTGATGAGGAGCGACGTTGAGCATCTTTTCACGTGCCTGTTGGCCATCTGGATGTCTTCTTTAGAGAAGTGTCTATTCATGCTTTCTGTCCATTTCTTCATTGGATTATTTGTTTTTCGGGTGTGGAGTCTGGTGAGCTCTTTATAGATTTTGGATACTAGCCCTTTGTCCGATATGTCATTTGCCAATCTCTTTTCCCATTCCGTTGGTTGCCTTTTAGATTTGTTGATTGTTTCCTTGGCAGTGCAGAAGCTTTTTATCTTCATAAGATCCCAATAGTTCCTTTTTGCTTTTAATTCCCTTGCCTTTGGCGATGTGTCAAGTAAAAAATTGCTGTGGCTGAGGTCAGAGAGGTTTTTTCCTGCTTTCTCCTCTAGGGTTTTGATGCTTTCCTGTCTCACATTCAGGTCTTTTATCCATTTTGAGTTTGTTCTTGTGAATGGTGTAAGAAAGTGGTCTAGTTTCATCTTTCTGCATGTTGCTGTGCAGTTCTCCCAGCACCGTTTGTTAAAGACACTGTCTTTTTTCCATTGGATATTCTTTCTTGCTTGGTCAAAGATGAGTTGGCCATCCTTTTGTGGGTCTAATTCTGGGGTTTCTATTTTATTCCTTTGGTCTATGTGTCTATTTTGGTGCCAATACCATGCAGTCATGATGATTACAGGTTTGTAGTAGAGGCTAAAGTCTGGGACTGTGATGCCTCCCACTTTGGTCCTCTTCAAAATTACTTTGGCTATTCAGGGTCTTTTGTGGGTCCATAAAATTTTAGGATTGGTTGTTCTAGCTTCGAGAAGAATGCTGGTGCAATATTGATTGGGATTACATTGAATGTGTACATATCTTTGGGTAGTATTAACATTTTAACAATATTTATTCTTCCTTTTATTTATTTTTTTTTTTTAATGTATGAAATTTACTGTCTAATTGGTTTCCATACAACACCCAGTGCTCATCCCAAAAGGTTCCCTCCTCAATACACATCACCCACCCTCCCCTCCCTCCCACCCCCCATCAACCCTCAGTTTGTTCTCAGTTTTTAACAGTCTCTTATGCTTTGGCTCTCTTCCACTCTAAACTCTTTTTTTTTTTTTCCTTCCCCTCCCCCATGGGTTTCTATTACGTTTCTCAGGATCCACATAAGAGTGAAACCATATGGTATCTGTCTTTCTCTGTATGGCTTATTTCACTTAGCATCACACTCTCCAGTTCCATTCACGTTGCTACAAAAGGCCATACATATTTCATTTTTTCTCATTGCCATGTAGTATCCATTGTGTATATAAACCACAATTTCTTTATCCATTCATCAGTTGATGGACATTTAGGCTCTTTCCATATTTTGGCTATTGTTGAGAGTGCTGCTGTAAACATTGGGGTACAAGTGCCCCTATGCATCAGTACTCCTGTATCCCTTGGATAAATTCCTAGCAGTGCTATTGCTGGGTCATAGGGTAGGTCTATTTTTAATTTTCTGAGGAACCTCCACACTGCTTTCCAGAGCGGCTGACCAATTTGCATTCCCACCAACAGTGCAAGAGGGTTCCCGTTTCTTCACATCCTCTCCAGCATCTATAGTCTCCTGATTTGTTCATTTTGGCCCCTCTGACTGGCGTGACGTCATATCTGAGTGCGGTTTTGATTTGTATTTCCCTGATAAGGAGCGACGTTGAACATCTTTTCATGTGCCTGTTGGCCATCCGGATGTCTTCTTTAGAGAAGTGTCTATTCATGTTTTCTGCCCAATTCTTCACTGGGTTATTTGTTTTTCGGGTGTGGAGTTTGGTGAGCTCTTTATAGATTTTGGATACTAGCCCTTTGTCCGATATGTCATTTGCCAATCTCTTTTCCCATTCCGTTGGTTGCCTTTTAGTTTTGTTGGTTGTTTCCTTTGCTGTGCAGAGAAGCTTTTTATCTTCATAAGGTCCCAGTAATTCACTTTTGCTTTTAATCCCCTTGCCTTTGGGGATGTGCCGAGTAAGAGATTGCTACGACTGAGGTCAGAGAGGCTTTTCCTGCCTTCTCCTCTAAGGTTTTGATGGTTTCCTGTCTCACATTCAGGTCCTTTATCCATTTTGAGTTTATTTTTGTGAATGGTGTGAGAAAGTGGTCTATTTCCAACCTTCTGCATGTCTCTGTCCAGTTCTTCCAGCACCATTTGTTAAAGAGACTTTTTTCCATTGGATGTTCTTTCCTGCTTTGTCTAAGATGAGTTCACCATACGTTTGTGGGTCTGGTTCTGGGGTTTCTATTCCATTCCATTGGTCTGTTTTTATGCCAATACCATGCTGTCTTGATGATTACAGCTTGGTAGTAGAGGCGAAAGTCTGGGATTGTGATGCCTCCTGCTTTGGTCTTCTTCTTCAAAATTACTTTGGCTATTCGGGGCCTTTTGTGGTTCCATAGGAATTTTAGGATTGCTTGTTCTAGTTTCGAGAAGAATGCTGGTGCAATTTTGAGTGGGATTGCATTGAATGTGTAGATAGCTTTGGGTAGTATTGACATTTTGACTATATTTATTCTTCCAACCCATGAGCAAGGAATGTCTTTCCATTTCTTTATATCTTCTTCAATTACCTTCATAAGCTTTCTATAGTTTTCAGCATACAGATCTTTTACATCTTTGGTTAGATTTATTCCTAGGTATTTTATGCCTCTTGGTGCGATTGTGAATGGGAACAATGTCTTTATTTGTCTTTCTGTTGCTTCATTATTAGTGTATAAGCATGAAATTGACTTCTGTACATTGATTTGGTATCCTGCAACTTTGCTGAATTCATGTATCAGTTCTAGCAGACTTTTGGTGGATCTATTGGATTTTCCATGTATAATATCATGACATCTGCAAAAAGCGAAAGCTTGACTTCATCTTTCTCAATTTTGATGCCTTTCATTTCCTTTTGTTGTCTGATTGCTGATGCTAGAACTTCCAGCACTATGTTAAACAACCGCGGTGATAGTGGGCATCCCTGTCGTGTTCCTGGTCTCAGGGAAAAAGCTCTCAGTTTTTCCCCGTTGAGGATGATGTTAGCTGTGGGCTTTTCATAAATGGCCTTTATGATCTTTAAGTATGTTCCTTCTATCCCGACTTTCTCCAGGGTTTTTATTAAGAAAGGGTGCTGGATTTTGTCAAAGGCCTTTTCTGCATCGATTGACAGGATCATATGGTTCTTCTCTTTTTTTTTTTTTGTTAATGTGATGTATCACGTTGATTGATTTGTGAATGTTGAACCAGCCCTGCATCCCAGGAATGAATCCCACTTGATCATGGCGAATAATTCTTTTTATATGCCATTGAATTCGATTTGCTAGTATCTTATTGAGAATTTTTGCATCCATATTCATCAGGGATATTGGCCTGTAGTTGTCTTTTTTTACTGGGTCTCTGTCTGGTTTAAGAATCAAAGTAATACTGGCTTCATAGAATGAGTCTGGAAGTTTTCCTTACCTTTTTATTTCTTGGAATAGCTTGAGAAGGATAGGTATTATCTCTGCTTTAAACGTCTGGTAGAACTCCCCTGGGAAACCATCTGGTCCTGGACTCTTATTGGGAGATTTTTGATAACAGAGTCAATTTCTTCGCTGGTTATGGGTCTGTTCAAGCTTTCTATTTCCTCCTGATTGAGTTTTGGAAGAGTGTGGGTGTTTAGGAATTTGTCCATTTCTTCCAGGTTGTCCAATTTGTTGGCATATAATTTTTCATAGTATTCCCTGATAATTGTTTGTATCTCTGAGGGATTGGTTGTAATAATTCCATTTTCATTCATGGTTTTATCTATTTGGGTCATGTCTCTTTTCTTTTTGAGAAGCCTGGCTAGATGTTTGTCAATTTTATTTTTTTAAAAAACCAACTCTTGGTTTTGTTGATCTGCTCTACAGTTTTTTAGGTTCTATATTATTTCTGCTCTCTTCTTTATTATTTCTCTTCTGCTGGGTTCAGGCTGCCTTTGCTGTTCTGCTTCTATTTCCTTTAGGTGTGCTCTTAGATTTTGTATTTGGGATTTTTCTTGTTTCTTGAGACAGGCCTGGATTGCAATTTATTTTCCTCTCAGGACTGCCTTCGCGGCATCCCAAAGCATTTGGATTGTTGTATTTTCATTTCCGTTTGTTTCCATATATATTTTAATTTCTTCTCTAATTGCCTGGTTGACCCACTCATTCGTTAGTAGGGTGTTCTTTAACCTCCATGCTTTTGGAGGTTTTCCAGACTTTTTCCTGTGGTTGATTTCAAGCTTCATAGCATTGTGGTCTGAAAGTATGCATGGTATAATTTCAATTCTTGTAAACTTATGAAGGGCTGTTTTGTGACCCAGTATATGATCTATCTTGGAGAATGTTCCATGTGCACTCGAGAAGAAAGTATATTCTGTTGCTTTGGGATGCAGAGTTCTAAATATATCTGTCAAGTCCATCTGATCCAATGTATCATTCAGGGCCCTTGTTTCTTTATTGACTGTGTGTCTAGATGATCTATCCATTTCTGTAAGTGGGGTGTTAAAGTCCCCTGCAATGACCACATTCTTATCAATAAGGTTGGTCATGTTTATGAGTAATTGTTTTATATATTTGGGGGCTCCGGTATTCGGCGCATAGACATTTATAATTGTTAGCTCTTCCTGATGGATAGAACCTGTAATTATTATATAATGCCCTTCTTCATCTCTTGTTACAGACTTTAATTTAAAGTCTAGTTTGTCTGATATAAGTATGGCTACTCCAGCTTTCTTTTGGCTTCCAGGAGCATGATAGATAGTTCTCCATCCCCTCACTCTCAATCTAAAGGTGTCCTCAGATCTAAAATGAGTCTCTTGTAGACAGCAAATAGATGGGTCTTGTTTTTTTATCCATTCTGATACCCTATGTCTTTTGGTTGGCGCATTTAGTCCATTTACATTCAGTGTTATTATAGAAAGATACGGGTTTAGAGTCATTGTGATGTCTGTATGTTTTATGCTTGTAGCGATGTCTCTGGTACTTTGTCTCACAGGATCCCCCTTAGGATCTCTTGTAGGGCTGGTTTAGTGGTGACGAATTCCTTCAGTTTTTGTTTGTTTGGGAAGACCTTTATCTCTCCTTCCATTCTAAATGACAGACTTGCTGGATAAAGGATTCTCGGCTGCATATTTTTTCTGTTTAGCACACTGAAGATATCGTACCAAGCCTTTCTGGCCTGCCAAGTTTCAAAAGAGAGATCAGTCACGAGTCTTATAGGTCTCCCTTTATATGTGAGGGCACGTTTATCCCTTGCTGCTTTCAGAATTTTCTCTTTATCCTTGTATTTTGCCAGTTTCACTATGATATGTCGTGCAGAAGATCGATTCAAGTTCCGTCTGAAGGGAGTTCTCTGTGCCTCTTGGATTTCAATGCCTTTTTCCTTCCCCAGTTCAGGGAAGTTCTCAACTATAATTTCTTCAAGTACCCCTTCAGCACCTTTCCCTCTGTCTTCCTCCTCTGGGATACCAATTATGCGTATATTATTTCTTTTTAGTGTATCACTTAGTTCTCTAATTTTCCCCTCATACTCCTGGATTTTTTTATCTCTCTTTCTCTCAGCTTCCTCTTTTTCCATAACTTTATCTTCTAGTTCACTTATTCTCTCCTCTGCCTCTTCAATCCGAGCCGTCGTCGTTTCCATTTTGTTTTGCATTTCTTTTAAAGCGCTTTTCAGTTCCTCGTGACTGTTCCTTAGTCCCTTGATCTCTGTGGCAAGAGATTCTCTGCTGTCCTCTATACTGTTTTCAAGCCCAGCGATTAATTTTATGACTATTATTCTAAATTCACTTTCTGTTATATTATTTAAATCCTTTTTGATCAGTTCCTTAGCTGTTGTTATTTCCTGGAGATTCTTCTGAGGGGAATTCTTCCGTTTGGTCATTTTGGATAGTCCCTGGAGTGGTGAGGACCTGCAGGGCACTTCCCCTGTGCTGTGGTGTATAACTGGATTTGGTGGGCGGAGCCGCAGTCCAACCTGATGTCTGCCCCCAGCCCACCGCTGGGGCCACAGTCAGACTGGTGTGTGCCTTCTCTTCCCCTGTCTTAGGGGCGGGATTCACTGTGGGGTGGCATGGCCCGTCTGGGATACTTGCACGCTGCCAGGCTTGTGGTGCTGGGGATCTGGCGTATTAGCTGGGGTGGGTAGGCAAGGTGCACGGGGGCAGGAGGGGCAGGCTTAGCTCGCTTCTCCTTAGGTGATCCACTTCAGGAGGGGCCCTGTGGCAGCGGGAGGGAGTCAGATCCGCTGCCGGAGATTTGCCTCCACAGAAGCACAGAGTTGGGTGTTTGCGCGGAGCGAGCAAGTTCCCTTGCAGGAACTTGTTCTCTTTGGGATTTTGGCTGGGGAATGGGCGGGGGAGATGGCGCTGGCGAGCGCCTTTGTTCCCCGCCAAGCTGAGCTCTGTCGTCCGGGGGCTCAGCAGCTCTCCCTCCCTTTGTCCTCCAGCCTTCCGGCTTTCTGAGCAGAGCTGTTACCTTATGACCTCCCAGACGCTAAATTGCGCTTGATGTCGGAACACAGTCCGTCAGGCCCCTCCACTTTTGCCAGCCAGACTCGGGGGCTCTGCTTGGCCGGCGAGCTGCCCCTCCACCCCGGCTCCCTTCCGCCAGTCCGTGGAGGGCGCACCGCCTCGCCGCCCTTCCTACCCTCTTCCGTGGGCCTCTCGTCTGCCCTTGGCTCCGGAGACTCCATTCTGCTAATCCTCTGGCGGTTTTCTGGGTTATTTAGGCAGGTGTAGGTGGAATCTAAGTGATCGGCAGGACGTGCGGTGAGCCCAGCGTCCTCCTACGCCGCCATCCACAATATTTATTCTTCCAATCCATGAGCATGGAAGGTTTTTCCATGTCTTTATGTCTTCTTCAATACCCTCATAAGCTATAGTGCTCAGCAAACACATCTTTTCCATCTGTGGTTAAGTTTATTCCTAGGTATTTTATGCTTCTTGGTGCAATTGTGAATGGGATCAGTTTCTTTATTTGTCTTTCTGTTGCTTCATTATTAGTGTATAAGAATGCAACTGATTTCTGTACATTGATTTTGTATCCTGCGACTAGGCTGAATTCATGTAACAGTTCTATCAGACTTTTGGTGGAGTCTATCGGGTTTTCCACCTATAATATCATGTCACCTGCAAAAAGTGAATGCTTGACATCATCATTGCCTATTTTGATGCCTTGATTTCCTTTTGTTGTCTGATTGCTGATGCTAGCACTTCCAACACTATGTTAAACAGCAGAGATGAGCGTGGATGTCCCTGTCGTGTTCCTGGTCTCAGGGGGAAAGCTGTCAGTTTTTTTTCCTTTGAGGATGATATTAGCTGTGGGCTTTTCATAAATGGCTTTTATGATCTTTGTGTTCCTTCTATCCCGACTTTCTCAAGGGTTGTTAAGCAAGGATGCTGAATTTTGTTGAATGCTTTTTCTGCATCATAGACAGGATCATATGGTTCTTATCTTTTCTTTTATTAATGTGATGTATCAAATTGATTGATTTGCGAATGTTGAACCAGCCCTGCAGTCCAGGAATGCATCCTACTTGATCATTGTGTATAATTCTTTTTATATGCTGTCTAAATCGATTTGCTAGCATCTTATTGAGGATTTTTGCATCCATATTCATCAGGGATATTGGCCTGTAGGGTTTTTTTTTTTTCCCCTGGGCCTCCGCCTGGTTTAGGAATGAAAGTAATGCTGGCTTCATAGAATGAGTCTGGAAGTTTTCCTTACCTTTCTATTTTTTGGAACAGCTTGAGAAGGTTAGGTATTATCTCTGCTTTAAAAGCCTGGTAGATCTCCCCTGGGAAGCCATCTGGTCCTGGAATGTTGTTTGTTGGGAGATGTTTGTTAACTGATTCAATTTCATCGCTGGTTATGTGTCTGTTCAAGCTTTCTATTTCTTCCTGGTTGAGTTTTGGAAGTGTGTGGGTGTTTAGGAATTTGTCTATTTCTTCCAGGTTGTCCAGTTTGTTAGCACATAATTCTTCATAGTATTCCCTGATAATTGCTTGTATTTCTGAGGGATTTTTTGCAATAATTCCACTTTCATTCATGATTTTATCTATTTGGGTCATCTCCCTTTTCTTTTTGAAAAGCCTGGCTAGACTTTTATCAGTGTATTCAGAACATTTCATCCTAAAGCAGAAGAATATATTCTTCGCCAGTCCACATGGAACATTCTCCAGAATAGACCACATACTGGGACACAAATCAGCCCTCAACAAGTGCAAAAATATCAAGATCATACCATGCATGTTTTCAGACCACAACGTTATGAAACTTGAAATCAACCACAGGAAAAAATTTGGAAAGGTAACAAATACTTGGAACCTAAAGCACATCTTATTAAGGAATGAATGGGCTAGCCAAGAGGTTAAAGAGGAAATTAAAAAGTGTATGGAAGTCAATGAAAATGATAGCACCACATCCCCAAAACTCTGAGACGCAACAAAGGCGGTCAAAAGAAGAAAGTATATAGCAATCCAGGCCTTCCTAAAGAAAGAAGAAAGATCTCAGGTACACAACCTTACACCTTAAGGAGCTTGGAAAAGAACAGCAAATTACACCCCAAACCAGCAGAATACAGGAAGTAATAAAGATTAGAGCAGAAATTAACAAAAATGATAAACCACTAGCCAGTTTGATCAAGAAGAAAAAGAAAAGGACCCAAATAAGTAAAATCAAGAATGAAAGAGGAGAGGTCACAACCAACACAACAGAAATAAAATCAATCATCAGAGGATATTATGAGCAATTTTTGTCAGTAAAATAGGCAATCTGGATGAAGTGGACTAATTCCTCGAAACCTATACACTACCAAAACTGAAACAGGAAGAAATAGAAAATTTGAACAGATCCATAACCAGTAAGGAAATCGAATTAGTAATCAAAAATCTGCCAAAAAACAAGAGTCCAGGGCCAGAAGGCTTTCCAGGGGGAATTCTACCAAACATTTAAGGAAGAGTTAACACCCATTCTCTTGAAACTGTTCCAAAAAATAGAAATGGAAGGAAAACTTCCAAACGCTTTCTATGAAGCCAGCATTATGTTGATTCCAAAACCAGACAGAGACCCCACTAAAAAGGAGAACTACAGACTAATTTCCCTGTGTACATGGATGTAAAATCCTCAAAAACTATTAGCCAAACAGCTCCAACAATACATTAAGAAAATTATTCACCACGACTGAGTGGAGTTTATACCTGGGATGTAGGGCTGGGTCAATATCTGCAAAACAATCAATACGATTCATCACATCAATAAAAGAAAGGACAAGAATAATAAAATCCTCTGAATAGATGCAGAGAAAGCATTTGACAAAATACAGCATCCTTTCTTGATAAAAACCCTCAAGAAAGTAGGGATAGAAGGATCAAACCACAAGATCAAAAAGCCATATGTGAATGACCCAAGGCTAATATCATCCTCAATGGGGAAAAATGGAAAGCTTTCTCCCTAAGGTCAGGAACAAGACAGGAACGTCCACTCTCACCACAGTTATTCAACATAGTAGTGGAAGATTTGAACTCAGCAATCAGAAAACACAAAGAAATAAAAGCATGCAAGTTGGCCAGGAGGAGGTCAAACTTTCACTCTTCGGAGTTGACATGATACTCCTTATGGAAAACCCAAAGGGTTCCACCAAAAAACTGCTAGAAGTGATTCATGAATTGAACAAAGTTGCAGGAGAGAAAAGCAATGCCCAGAAATAGGTTGCATTCCTATACACCAACAATGAAGCGACAGAAAGGGTAATCAAGGAATCGATCCCACTTACAGTTGCACCAAAACCCATAAAATACCTAGGAATAAATGTAACCAAAAAGGTGCAGAATCTATACACTGAAAACTATAGAAAGCTTATGAAAGAAATTGAAGAAGACACAAAAAAAGGGAAAAAGATTCCATGCTCCTGGATAGGAAGAAGAAATATTGTTAAAATGTCGATACTACCCAAAGCAATCTACATATTCAATGCAATCTCTATCAATATAACACTAGCATTCTTCCCAGAGCTAGAACAAATAATCCTAAAATTGGTATGCAACCAGGAAAGACCCCAAAGAGTCAAAGAAATCTTGAAAAAGAAAACCAAAGCAGGAGGCATCAAAATCCCAGACTTCAAGCTATACTGCAAAGCTGTATCATCAAGGCAGTATGGCACAAAAACAGTGCTGGCACAAGAACAGATGCTCAGATTAATGGAACAGAATAGAGAGCCCAGAAATGGGCCCATAAATGTAAGGCCAACCGATCTTTGACAGAGCAGGAAGGAATATCCAATGGAATAAAGACAATCTCTTCAGCAAGTGGTGCTGGGAAACTGGAGAGCGACATGCAGGAGAATGAACCTGGACCACTTTCTTACACCATCCACAAAAATAAACTCAAAGTGGATGAAAGACCTCAACGTAAGACAGGAAGCCATCAAAATCCTCGGGGAGAAAGCAGGCAGAAACCTCTTTGATCTTGGCCGCAGCAACGTCTTACTCAACACGTCTCTGGAGGCAAGGGAAACAAAAGCATAAATGAATTACTGGGACCTCATCAGAATAAAAAGCTTCTGGACAGCGAAGGAAACAATCACCAAAACTAAAAGGCAACCGACAGAATGGGAGAACATATTTGCAAGACATATCAGACAAAGGGTTAGTATCCAAAATCTATAAAGAACTTATCTAACTCTACACCCAGAAAACAAATAATCCAGTGAAGAAACGGGCAAAACACATGAATAGACACTCCTCCAAAGAAGACATCCAGATGGCCAACCGACACATGAAAAGATACTCCTCATCACTCATCATCAGGAGAATACAAACCAAAACCACGATGAGAAACCACCTCACACCTGTCAGAATGGCAACCATTAACATCTCAGCCAACAACAGATGTTGGCGAGGATGAGGAGAAAGAGAATCTTTTTTGCACTGCTGGTGGGAATGCAAAGTGGTACAGTCACTCTGGAATATAGTAATGGAGGTCCCTCAAAAATTAAAAATAGATCTACCCTATGACCCAGCAATTGCACTACTAGGCATTAATCCAAGGGATACAGGTGTGCTGTTTTGAAAGGACACATGCACCCCAATGCTTATAGCAGCACTATCAACAATAGCCAAAGTGTGGAAAGAGCCCAAATTTCCTTTGATGGATGAATGGATCAAGAAGATGTGTTACACACACACATACACACACACACACACACACACACAATGGAGTATTACTCGCCAATCCAAAAGAATGAAATCTTGGCAAGTGCAACTATGTGGATGGAGCCAGAGAATATTGTCCTAAGCAAATTAGTCAGTCAGAGAAAGGCAAATATCATATGACTTCACTCATATGAGAACTTTAAGACACAGAACCGATGAACAGAAGGGAAGGGAAGCAAAATAATAGGAAAAGAGGGAGGGGGGACAAAAGAGACTCTTGAATATGGAGAACAAAGAGAGGGTTACTGGAGGGGTTGTGGGAGGGGGTTGGGTTAAGTGCGTAAGGGGCATTAAGGAATCTACTCCTGAAATCATTGCTGCACTATATGCTGACTAATTTAGATGTACATTAAAAAAAAATTAAAAAAAAACTAAAAATAACCTTATCTTAAGTGTGGCTAGCTCCTCATGGCCCTGAAAACCTTGATTCCAAATTCCTTAGAGGCTTAAGCTGTCCTTAATCCCCACTAACTAAACAATATATAATCAGTCACTTCTCACAATCCCAAGATAGCTCTCTTTGTCCACAGGTCCTGTCACTGGGCTTTAATAAAATCACCTTTTTTGCACCAAAGATGTCTCAAGAATTCTTTCTTAGCCCTTTGCTCACAAACCCCATTAAGAGGAAATGATCCTTTGTGCTTTAAACGATAGTGCTGTTTCTACTGACAGCTTTACTGAACTAAAGATTGTTCTTGAAACTAAGGTAAGAAAAAATTTCAAGAGAAGCAGTGATTGCAGAAGGAAAAATCGTTAACTACTAAAGGCACAAGTATAAAAGAAGTGCTCCCAAATAATTTGAGATGTAATGCACTAATGTGTGTTATTGACTAACAAATACACATGGAAAGACTCATAGGTCTCTAAGTGGTCTTGTGGTTGAGGATCATGTGGCTTTGTTTTCAAGATAAAGATCATGACACATTACTTTTTCAAAAGAAATTATTAAATCCCAGCTGGTTAACATATATGTAGTCTGGTAATTCATTCAGGAGTAGAATTTAGGAAATCGTCACTTATATACAACACCTAGTGCTCATCCCAACAGGTGTCCCCCTTAATGCCCATCACCCATTTGGCCCTCCTCTCAGCCAACAGCCCTCCAGCAACCCTCAGTTTTTTCTCTGTATTGAAGAGTTTCTTCTGGTTTGCTTCTTACGGTTTTCCTCCCTTTATGTTTTTAGCTTGTTTTTCCTTATCTTCCCCTATGTTTATCTAATTTGTTTCTTAAATTCCACATATGAGTGAAATCTTATATTTCTCTTTCTCTGACTGATTTTGCTTACCACGATACACTCTACTTGCACCCACATTGTTACAAATGCAAGACTTCATTCCTTCTGATGGCTGAGTGATATTCCATTGTAGAATATACCGTCTTTACCCATTCATCGGTGATGGCCATTTGGGCTCTTTCCATGATTTAGCTATTATTGAAACTGGTGCAAAACATTGGGGTGCATGTGACACTTCATATTAGCATTTGTGTGTCCTTTGGGCAAATACCTAGTAGTGCCATCATTGTTTCTAATTATAGGGTAGCTCTATGTTTCATTTTTTAAGAAACAGCCATGATGTTTTCCAGAGTGACTGCACCTGCTTGCATTCCCACCAGCAGTGCAAAAATGTTCCCCTTTATCCACATCCTTGCCAACATCTGTTCTTGCCCAAATTGTTCATTTTAGCCATTCTGACAGGTGTGAGGTGGTATCTCATTGTGGTTTTGATTTGTATTTCCCTGATGATGAGTGATGTGGAGCATCTTTTCATGTGTCTGTAGGCCATGTGGATGTCTCCTTTGGAAAAGTGTCTGTTCATGTCTTTTGTCTCTTTCTTCATTGGATTATTTGCCTTTTGAGTGTTGAGTTCCATAAGCTCTTTATAGATTTTGGATACTAATCCTTTATCGGATATGTCATTTGCAAATATTTTCTTCCATTCTGTCGGTTACCTTTTAGTTTTGCTGATTGTTTCCTTCGCGGTGCAGAAGGTTTTTATCTTGATGAGGTCCCAATAGTTCGTTTTTGCTTTTGTTTCTCTTGCCCCTGAAGACATGTCTTCATTTAAGTAAGAAGTTCCTGTGAGTGAGGTCAAAGAGATTGTTGCCTGTTTTCTACTCTAGGATTTAGATGGTTTTGACATTTAGATCTGTCATCCATTTTGAGTTGTTTTTGTGTATGGCATAAGAATGTGGTCCAGGTTCATTCTTCTACATGTTGCTGTCCCGTTTTCCCAACACCATTTGCCTTCTGAAGAGACTGTCTTCTTTCCTTTGGATATTGTTTCCTGCTTGGTCAAAGATTAGCTGGCTGTACATTTGTGGGTCCGTTTCTGGGTTCTCCGTTCTGTTCGTTGATCTATGTGTCTACTTTTGTGCCAGTACCATACTGTTTTGGTGAAAACAGCTTTGTAGAACAGCTTGATCCAGGATTGTGATGTGTCCAGCTTTGGTTTTCTTTTTTAACATTCGTTTGGCTATTCAGTGTCTTTTGTGGTTCCGTACAAATTTTGGGTTTGTTCTAGCTCTGTGAAGAACGCTGGTGTTATTTTGATAGAAATTGCATCGAATGTGTAGATTGCTTTGGGTAGTGTCAGGATTTTAACAATGTTTGTTTTCCAATCCATGAGCATGGAATGAAGACGATGACACATTTCAAGGAAACTGGTACTGCTGTGGAAAAAGCTGTTACCACTTTTCAAAAGAGGAGAAAACTTGGGAGAGGAGCATGGTGTCATGCCAAGATCTGCAGTCCAGTCTCCTGAAGATTGATACTAAAGAGGAGCAAGTATGTCTACTTTCCTAAACCTGATGTAAATGCTATGAGTATGCAAAGCATGTCTGGGGTTCAGACAATTATTTCGACTTCCTCCGGTATTATTTGGCATGTTGCTTTGAAGCACTTTGTTAACTGGCGCAGATTTCTCTGTGGAAGAGACATAGGTGTAACAGTGACCAAGAAGAACCATTGTTTTAAATCAAGAAGAACTGCTCTTCTGGGCATGCCATGGAATGATTTTCAGTCTTTAGTATTGTATATATTGCATCTTAACACTTAGTATGCTTCAGACGGCTCAGCATTACCTTCTCAGGGCTAATACAGGGCAAAAGAACAACGGCTTCAAGGGTATGAGCACTCTAAAGAGATAATTTCTCATTGTACTGAGTTCTATTGTTCCTTCATCAGTATATGGGAGGGATTCAACTTCAAAGGAAAGATGAGTCTCTCCCTTCATGGCCATGGGAAAAGAGGTTGAAAAATGAAGAGGTTGAATGTAGCTAGAATGCTTCTTTTTATTTACTTATTTTTTTTTAACATTTATTCACTTTGTAAGAGACAGAGACAGAGTGCGAGTGGGATTGGGGCAGAGAGAGAGGAAGACAGAATGTGAAGCAGGCTCCAGGCTCTTACCTGTCAGCACAGAGTCCGACGTGGGGCTCAAACTCACATACCGTGTGATCATGACCTGAGCCAAAATCAGACACTCACCCGATGGAGTCACCCAGGCACCCTGGAATGATTCTTTGGAAATGATTTTTTTTCCTTTTGCTTATAATCCAGAATGACAGAGAGAGCATCTCTTTTCTAGAAGAGAAAATGTAGATCACATTTGCCATTACTTTTAATGTTTGGCAATATGAAGTCAGTAGAATGGATTCTGTGGGGTTCCTTCTAATGATTCCATAAATAGTCCATGTAGGCACTGAGTTCTAGTTACACGATCTAGTTCTAGCAGTGATATTTCTATTAGTGTCTTGTGAAGGATGAGTTAAAAGCCCTATGTTTTCAAAAAGGAAAACAAAATAAAACCCAAACCAGGCCAATACTCAGGGGCATGTGGTTGGCCTAGTTGGTGGGCCATGTGCCTCTTGATCTGTGAGTTCTACCCCACGTTGCATGTAAAGTTTATCTAAAAAAAAAAAAACCAAAGAAACAAACAAAAAGAGCCCTGTGTTTCTTGTTTATAAAATTCTTATTAAAATACTGATATGAATATGAATGATTCACTCATAAGTATGAGAAACAAATGAAGTACACATTAGCACATTGGTTCAAGCAAATTTTAAAAATCAAGGACCAATAATCCAGGACCTAATAATCCAGGACCTAAAAATCCAGGACCTAATAAGTACCTCGATTATTTTCAACCTCAGCTGTTATCAATCAACTTCCAAATGGTTGGAGTTTTCTTCTTTCACACATTAAGTTTATTTTTAATCCGTATTTCCCCTGTCATTTCCAATTCAGTGTTCTTCAGTTTCAGTCCTGCCATTGAAGTTTATGGACTTCAGAGTTTCAATGAAGCTTCTTATACTTGTTATCCCTGTGTTTCCAGGAACTATCTAGAGCCTTTGACGTTCCCTGAGACTTTTGCCATTGTTTAGAGCAAAATCTGAGTTTCATAGTCTAGCACCTCATTTGATGAGAACTTGGCTGTCAGTATCTGAACTGGGCTGTTGATACACTCTCTGAACTGGAGATTAGCTTTGCTACAGAAAAGCATTACTCTTACACTGATGGTTTAGGATTTCCCATGTTTTGCTGCTTTACCAACCCAGGAGTGTAATGACAGCAGGGGCTTAAGTCCATTGGTACTGAAATCTGAAATTGGCTTTGATACCTATGCATACCCCTAGCATCTAGCAAAATTATGTGAGTGAAAGAATCAAGGGACATTTAACATCAGTGTTGATTTGGAGACTTAGAAATGATAACATCTATTTGGTCGCAGTTCTATAATTCCCATTCGTTTTCCTTAGGCACTAACTATACACTCCTCAAATTTTTCTGATACAATGTAATTACTGTGAAGAGATATTGATGCATGTGTGTGTTTTTGGGTGCCTTTGTGTTAGAGAGAGAGAGAGAGGCTGAGAGAGATTCAATTACATTGCTTATAGCAAAGGATATTAACTTGTTACTTTCCATTCAATATGCCAATTGGAATAATGATTACAAAGAACTTACAGAATTTTTATGGTAGAGATATTGTAGACCCTGCATGCATTATTCAGTGCCCACACTGTTAACACAGACTGTATGATATCCACTGCATACAGAAGGAAAATTCTCACGGCAGTTTTATTTCCTTAGGTGTGTAGAGCAAATTAATGGGATACAGAGTTTGACCGCTTGTAGCTATAGTCTCTTCATTTTCACTGCTGTATAATATTCCCCAGCGTGGCTAAGAATCTCTAGAAGATGGAAGTTTGGGTTGTTTCCACCTTTTGTGGTTAGGAATAGTCCTTCATGAATCATTCTTAGACGTGTCTCAGTGCAAAACTCTCTTGTGTGTCCTCACTTCTCTTGATCACAAATCATCGTAGGAGTGAAATCATTGGGGACAGGGTTCCTAAAGGTCCATTTTCATGCGATATTTTAAAATTACATTTCAAAATGATTTTAGCAACATTTTGAAAGATGGATTTGATATCAACCATCCCACAAACTTGGTGCTGTTATTTTTAATTTCTGCCAATTCAATACTAGTAAAATATACCCTGGTGGCTTTGATTTGAATTTTCATGATCTCTAGTGAGCTTGGCATCTTTATTTCTTGGCTATACTCCCCAATTATTTGAAATATGTTCTCGTTTGTTGTGCTTTTTCTTATTGTGTAATCTTTTCCCTTGTTTATTTCTAAAAATACGTATTTTTGTTCTGTAAATTATTGCATATATCTCCAGACAAGGCTTGTCTTTTCACATGCTTTTTTTTTCTTAATTTTTTTAACGTTTATTTATTTTTGAGACAGAGAGAGACAGAGCATGAACAAGGGAGCAGCAGAGAGAGAGGGAGACACACAATCGGAAGCAGGCTCCAGGCTCGGAGCCATCAGCCCAGAGCCCGACGCGGGGCTCGAACTCACGGAGCGCCAGATCGTGACCTGAGCTGAAGTCGGACCCTTAACCGACTGAGCCACCCAGGCGCCCTGTCTTTTCACATGCTTTAAGGTGTCTTAGGATGAGGAAATTTCCTGACTTTGCCATCATATTTATCTATCTACTTTATCGTATGGGAAGATTTGTTTATTTCTAAGTCCATCCTGCCCCTTTGCTGATATCTTGGATCCAGTCACAGAGACTTGAGTGATTCCTTCATTGAAGCATTTCGACTCCTGTGTCTTCTCTACCCCATGGAGAAATGAGCCTGCCACTTCCATTTATCATAAAAGTGTTTGAAGATAAAAGTGCCCAGTATTTTATTGATGAGTCCTCTGTGGGTAAGATGTTTTCACTGATGCTGTGAATAATACTAATAATTCCAATTTTCTCACAGGTCCTTATTCAATCAAAAAACACAATCATTGGATTGGATTAAGTAGGGTTCAAGAAAGCAGGTATCCCTGGCAATGGCTGGATGGCTCACCCCTATCTCAGAAGCTGTAATTTTTCATTTCATGGCCTTTCTCCCTTTACTGCTCAGTAACGGAGTGGTAGGTTATTGGTGAAGAGGAAAAGATCCTTGGGGACTTAAGGAATATTGTTCATTCCATTTGATCTCGCTTCTTAGATTGGCAACCGAATGCAAATCTGAGACCTCACTAGACCCAAAGAGCATGATCTATTCCATGTTCTTTAATGGAAAGTCCTGCCAAACCTAGTGAAATGGCATTTTGCTTTTGTATCTTGTATGTCCTATGATACAAGCATGTCCACAGATATGGTTGCAGGAAATGGTAAAAGGTAATGAGGAGAGGAAAGTGGTTACAGCCAGCCTCCTCTGTACATGAAATTTGTACCTGTTTGCTTGGTATCATTCGAGAAAAACAACAAAAGAGCTTTTTCCAAAGGAGTCATTTAGTAATCTTGCAACTCTAATGTGGTATTTAATATCTTTCATGCTATTATTTAGCACAATTCCGCAAGAATTACTGCTAGCCTTGTTTCATTAATAAATCACATGTATTTGTCATTTGATGTTACGAAAGTAGTTTAGAAAATGAAGAAAAGTGATCCGTTGTAAATAAATCCAGATAACTGGCGGATATTATGGGAAACATGGGGTATTTAACATGCTGTTTATTGATGGCCCACAATGTGCCAGGCATCCTTCTAGTCACTGAAGCTATAGTGGTGAATGAAACACGCTACAGTCTTCTGCCGTTGTGGATAGTACATTCCAATGCAGGCTTGATGGAGCTCTTGGTGATGAGCGATGACAATCTCAACGTGCCAAGTGAATTACATGGCTCATTAGGGGGTGATATATGCTATGGAGTGATGTGAAATCTTTCCTTTTTCTACAGTGCAAAGTGTCTTTTGTGTATGAAGGTAAGAGGGAGAGGTTTCACTGCTTTCAGTGGAGTGGTCAGGACAGACTCCATGAGAAATGAAGTTCGTACAGCATGTTGAGTGAGCAGGGCATGTGGATTAGCTGATACAAATGCATCCCAGCAGTAGGAGTGTCCTTAGCATCCCTGAGGAAATAGCAAGAGGGCCTGGGACTGGAGCAAGGGGAACGAGGTGGGAGAAAAGTAAGTCAGAGAGGGAACGACGGTGAGAGCATGTGGGGATCAGAAAAATGTAAGACCTTGGATTGGCTCATGAGGGTCATGAGAAGATAGGACTTCTCATATAGCCTTCTCATAGAGGCTTTAAGCGGAGGAGGGACAAAGTCTGGCTCCTGCTTTGGAGACGCACTCTGGACAGTCTGTTGAGCTGAGATGGCTAAGTGGCCAGATTCTACACTTGTTCCAAACATGTGTGTGAGACGGACAAGTCAGGGATGGTGTCAGGTTTTTGGTCCAGGAGTGGTAAGAATGACGTTTCCATTAACGTTAATAGGGCATATTTGGAATTCAGTTTTAGATACATTGGTAGTAAAACTGTTAAAGCATTTAGGTATGTACGGGGGTGTCGCATGGGACTTGTGATAGATGATCATGCCGATCAGGTGAGAGGTTTGTGCCTGGGATGCAAATGTCTGCAGCAGTGGATAGACAGTGTGACAAGTGCGAGGCTGGGATGATTCTCGGGAATCTAAGGGCTGAGCCCTCGGACACCCTCATGTGGAAGGTCATGTTAAGTGGACAAGAGGATAACCAGAAAACATCACCCGGAAAAGTGTTTCAAGAGACAGAAATAAACCCATAACGCGTCAGGGAAGGCAATGGAACCCCCTGCAAAGAAGTTCTACTGAAATAACAGCTGACTATAAAAATTTGGGGACACCTCCATTTTATTTCTTGAAATGGTTACTTCCCATCAGATTCCTGAGGATTTGGGTGAAAATTAAAACTAAGAAACATTTTTTTTCTGGACAGTGTAGCCCAGCCTTCACATTTAAAATCCAGGTACCTCCTTCTCATTGCCCAATTTCACCGAAGTCTAATGCTTCGTTTGGTGTCGAAGACATTAGGCTCAGTGGAGAAAAAGTGCACACTATCTTAAAGGCAAATCAGCACCCTTTTTCCTCAAAGTGAGGCTAGCAGTGGAATTGCTTGCTCTGGGCACATCAGTCTGAATTATAAGCACTTGGAGATATGTTTATATGTAATTTCAGTGTATCACTTCCCGAACATTATTTGATCACTTCCCAGACGTGTCAGGAGTCTTAGGAGCATATTTCAAGTGTATATCTATAACTCCCTAGACCTTCCAGTCTATACTACCCTTTGTACTTCTTCACTAGTTCCAATGGTCCATTGGTAACATTTAATTAGGTTTAGATACAATTACGCTTCCTAATCTTAACGCTATATGACCCTCTCAACATTTGTAAGGCCATTGAAATAAGTGCACATATGTTTTCAATTTGTGATAAATTTTGCCTGAGAAATGTCTTTCTAAAATGAATTAATTTTCTGGTGCAGGAATTTCCAACAGAGTTTATCTCCTGTGAAATGTGGACACATGAGACCATCAACAATTTATACTGTTGACTGTAGTAACCGTTTCCGTTACATTTGTGAAAAGGAGTTCTCTGGCCCTGATAATTAAAGTGCTGTGATCAAGTGTTCACTATTTTCATTCTTTAACAGCTGTAAGGAAAAATACAGGGTATTCTCTCAAATTAGTCAACTATGCATGGCGTATGAAGGATTATAATCTTTCAAATATCCTTCAGCATGGATAAAAGAGTAAGTTTTAGAAATAGTAAAATCATCCATCCAAAAATGAACCTTTTTTTTTTTTTTGAAATTTCAAGAATCATTCCACCAGAGAATGTGAAAAAAGTTTCAGTGTAAGACTTTACATTTAGAATATAACTAAATGATCTTGATTTAAATAGGTAGTGAATACATTTGCAATGTTCACAGTGTAAGAGGTCCTAAATGATGAACACATCTTCTCAACCCATCTTGTGCTGTATTCACCTAGTTGCCACCTCAAAGGTACACATGTAACTGGTTTATATAGTATTCCAGAGGTATTCTAGTAAAGTACAAGTATACACAGGCCGTCTGCCAAACAAAATCTTATGTGGCTACAAACGACAGTAACGATCCTTTATGTTTCTGTTGAAAATGTACCACACGTGTGTTCCATATCAGTACATAGGTAGCCGTATTACTTTGTATACATTTCTGCAAATATCACACTGATAAATGTTTTATTTCCAGTGGACGTTTAGGTTTGTCCCAGAATTTTAGAATTGTGTGAATGAAAGCACTTAATACTGTATTACTTGCCATAGGGCGTATACATAGGGTAAATGTCTAGCAATGTCATTTCTATGTCAAAATATGTCCACATGAAATTGCATAGACGTTGAATTTACAATAGATGCTCTACATCTCTATCTGCAGTCAGCAGCATTCAAGAATTCCTGCTTCCTCTCTTGGTTACCACCGCAACGTGTTATCAGTCTGTTTGATTTTGCCAATAAAATCTTCACCAATTAAAAAAATGTTTATTTGATTCACTTCAATTTACGATGTCCTGTTATTTGTGTCTCTGAGCATTTGTTTATGGTATTTCCTTTCATTTAAAGTGTCTGTTTGTGTCTTTATGGATTAATATCACAAACGTAAGTTTGAGCAAAAAAACCCCAGACACAAAATCGCTCCTCCTGTAACGTTCCAGTTATTTATAAGGTTCTACACCAGGTAAGTCTAACCTATGCTATTAGAAATAGGGACAAAATTTCCTGCCACATGGATTTATTCCTAAAACGAATAGTAATGGGAAATGACTAGTCTTTACCATGGTGCAACGTTATGCTTGGAAAGAAACCATGTCCAAGGTGCATTTCTCAGGTGCTGATATTATGGAGTTTACTAATCTGGGTGCTGGTTACAGGGTGTTGTAGTGACCCCTTGGGCTGCCATGACAACTACCACAACCTGGGTGTCTTTGGACAACATACATTTATTTTTTCATGATTTTGGAGGCGAGAAGTTTAAACGTGAGGTGGCAAGGTCAAGCTCCATTTGAAACTCTTTAGTTTACTTTGTTGGACTAAATTCTTCCTCGCCTCAGAGAAAGTCATGAGAAACTTTAAAACTTTATTAAAAACTTTAAAAACTTAAAAATTTAAAAACTTTAAAACTTTTTATTTGTTTTTTTTAACGTTTATTTATTTTTGAGACAGAGAGAGACAGAGCATGAACGGGGGAGGGTCAGAGAGAGAGGGAGACACAGAATGTGAAACAGGCTCCAGGCTCTGAGCAGTCAGCAGAGAGCCTGACGCGGGGCTCGAACTCACAGACCGCAAGATCGTGACCTGAGCCAAAGTCGGACGCTCAACAGACTGAGCCACCCAGGTGTCCCTGCCGTTGTTTGTTTTAAAGGATAAATTTGGCATAGTTTGAACTGGATGAAAGCAAATCACCAAGAGATCAAAATATGTGGAGGCTGAGTTCAATCAGTGTTTACAGGGAGAATGCTTCCATGGGAAGCACGTTTTCAATCAACAATCACAACTTCTCCCTTGAGAAAGTAGAATGAGGAAAAGAAATAAAACCCAAATCAAATTAAGGTGGAAATCATAAAATGAAATGCAGAAATCAGTGAGGTTGGAAATAAAAGAAATAATAAAATAAATGTAGCAGTGAGTTTTGAAAAGGCCGACCACAGTGATAAACCTCCAGCTGGACCGATCAAGAATAGGCCTAAATGACCAAATTGAAACATGAATGAGCAGCATTATTACAGACATTGAAGGATTTACTGATGATTATAAGGGAACATGATGAAGAATTTTTTGCCATTGAATTCTAAAACCTGAAAGGCATTGATTTCTTGAAAGAATTGATCTTTCAAAACACACTTAAGAAGAATTTGAAAACTTGAACTCGTTGTATATCTAAAATGAGTTATTCAATTTGTAGTTAAAACACTCCAGAGAGAACCTCAGATGGGTTCGCTGGTGAATTCTGTAAATATTTACTGAATAAAGAGTCAAATTTAAAAGGGAAAAAAAAGTGATCCAGGAGACAGAAGAAAATTGAAAATGTTCCAAATTATTCTGTGAGGCCAGTGTTACTTGGATAGTGAAACCAGATAGCCAAGAATCCACAGCCCATGTGCACAAAACAAGCAAAAATTCCTAACAAATAGTTGCACATCGAATTGCATGGAGCAATTTATTGAGAAGATTATATATCACGATGGAGTGGGTTTATTCCACATGTGAAAGATTAATGAATTGGGGTGATTTACTTGATTGATAGGCTGAGGAAGGAAAGCCACATGATAGCCTTCGTAGATGCAGATAAAGCACCTCAAAGTCGCCATCATTTCATGACAAATGGTCTCAGTAAACTAGGAATAAGTAAAGTAGGAGTAAGTGAGGTTTTCCTCCATATGATAATGACATTAGAAAGAAACAAACCCTCCAGTTAGTAATCTACTCAGCAGCGACAGATTGAGTGCTTTCCCTTAACACCGGTAAAGAAGCAAAGATATCTGGACTCATCACACCTCTTCACCATCCCAAGGGAGTCCATTTCAGTTCGATATGCAAGAAATAAAAAAGTGATACAGATTGGAATGCAAAAGGGAACGACCTCCAGTTGCAAAGACATAAGTTTCCAGATCAAGGACAGTATGTTAAAATTCAGTAATGTGTCTATGTGCTAAAAATAAGCTTTTGGAAATTGAAATAAACAAAAATATCATTTACGTTAGTATTGTCACCTGCTAGACCCCAAGATGTGACCTTTACTGCCTACCACCTTATACTCCCCCACCTTTTTCCCACATTTTTCCTTAAGCAAATCCTCTTGCCAGTGTCTCTCTTAAGTCTGGCAAGTGGAAAGCAAAGCATCCCTCAAACATTAGTGATTCTCTTGACAAAAGCTTCAACCTGCCCAGATCCCCCGGGGACAGTTTGAGTGTCATCCTGACTCACACATGCTCAGTTGGACCATGGAGTGACCTCTAGAGTGATTGATGATACCTTTACCTCATTATAATTCTAAAATCTCGAACCAGGGAGGAGCAGGAGCCTTATCACAAGCCTTACTTACACAGCACACAGTGTGCGTGGAGACCTGTTTGCTTAAGTTGCATGTTTCACGTCATGTCCTCCTCTATCTATGGCGAGGTGGATCCTCTTTTTCATCCTAATTCAAAAAAAAAAAAAAAAAAAAAAAAAAAAAAAAAAAAAGGAGGGGCACCCGGGTGGCTCAGTCTGCCGAGCGTCCCGCTTTGGCTCAGGTCATGATCTCATGAATTGTGAATTCGAGCTCCTAGTAGGGCTCTCTGCTGACAGCTCGGAGCCTAGAGCCTGCTTCGAGTTCTGTGTCTCCCTCTCGCTCTCTGCCCCTCCCGCTCCTGGTTACACTCTGCTTTCTCTCTCTTTCAAAAATAAAAAACATTAAACATTTTTTCACATGAAAAAAGGAACCTATTCACCGCTGCTTCAGGAGTCATGGCTTTGGAAGTTACTCCCCACGATCTCCTCATTTGCTGCAAATAAAGTTTCCTTTTTGTGACAACTCACATGGTGTAGTTCCTTTCTGTGACTCACCAAGGAGCAAACTCATGTTGATTTGGTTGCAGTATCACAGTAAATTAATAGTGTATATGTGCCAAAATGTATGTACCATCTATGTGCTGAAAATTATGAAATACTCATAAGAGAAATTAAGACAAGTAAGTTGATAACTCTACTATCTATGGTCCGAGATGGGAGGCTTCAAAATGGTGATATCTCCAAGTTGATCTAAGATTAAATCAATTCAAATCCAAAACCAAGTAAGATTTTTTCCTTTTTGGTCGTCACCTACATGCTGATTTTACTTTTTTAAATACAGGTTATTTTTAGGACAATTTTAAATGTACAGAAAGAAAATGCAAAGATAGTACAGAGTTCCCAAATACACTGTACTCTTATATCAACATGCTATCTTAATAGTGTATATTTGTTACAATTCAGAAACAAAAGTGATATATCTATGATTTAACATGCATACTTTACTCAGATTTTCTATTCCAGGATCCCATCCGTGTTACCACAGCACAGTTAGCTGTCATGTGTTCTTAGGTTCCCCCTGGGTGTTACAGATTTTCCTTGTTCTTGGTGATGTGAATAGTTTTGAGGAGGACTTTCTAGGTACTTAAAAAAATATATCCTTCAGTTGAGATTGGTCTGGTATTTTTCTCATGCGTAGACCGGGATCATATATTTGGGGAGGAAGCCCACACAGGCCCAGAGTCACTTTTATCACATTATTATATCAAGAGCGCATGCTATGAATATGGCCTGTCACTGTTGATGATAACTTTCTTCAGTCCGGTACTATTTGCCAAGTGTTCCATTGTAAAGTTATTCTTTGTTTTCCCTTCCATATGATTCTGTAATGAGTTTTTGGAAGGAAATCATTATGTGCAGTGCGTACTTAGAGAGCGAGGAGTTATACCCGTCTCCTTGAAGCAGGAGTAGAATGATACCTGGAGCTGTATTTGGAATTCTGCATGCAAATTTTGTCTCATTGCCCCCATGTATTTATTTGATCAATTCTTTTATCCTGGTATGGGCTGATGGATATTTATTTTTTATTTTGGTTTATAGTACAATGGCACTTTATTTATTTTGTTATTTATTTTGTTGCTTAAATTGCTGTTGCTTTAGCCATTGGGAATTCGTTCGTCTGGTCTCTCGATCCGTTTGACCATCCCACATTATGTTAAGTAGTCCCCTCTTTTCTAGCAGTACACATGTTCCAGGCTCACCTTGCATGTGTCCTACCTCTGACTTATAATCAACTATTTCTGCAAGGAGCCCAGATTCCTTTAACTGGGTATTCTAATTCTAATTAAATATGGTCACTACCTGAACTTTTAAAAAAAAAAGTCAATGGAAACTGGAGAAAGAGCAAAGTAGGAGAACACAAATTACGATACTTGAAGACTAGCACAAGGGCACAATAATCAAGATATCTGTAGGACACCTGGGTAGCTCAGTGGGTTAAGTGTCTGACTCGATCTCAGCTCATGTCATATCTCAGGTTCATGAGTTCCAGCCCCACACTGGGCTCCACGCTGAGCATGAACCCTACTTAAGATAAAAGAAACTGATGAAAGAAGATAGTTACTCAGATCAATGGAACAGCATAGAGAGTTTAGAAATAGATTGACAAATAAAGTGTCAATTGACTTTTGGCAAAAGCGCCAATGATATTTCAATAGGACAATGTTGCTTTCAGCAAGTGATACGGGAATCATTAGACACTTACATGCAAAAACTTAAAGGAAGGAATTCAAGCCATCTAAAAAAGATTAACTTGCCTTGGAGTGTAGAATTCAATGTAAACTTACAGGTTTTAGAAGACTGCATGGGAGAAAAAAATTCAACCTCAGGTTAATTAAGAGTTTCTTAGGACAGAAGATGGCAGAACAGCATGGAAGTTTTTTGTGTGTCTCATGTCCATGAAATACAGCCAGACCAACACTGAACCATCCCACACACCTAGAAAACTGACTGGAGGATTAACACAACAATCTGCACAACCTGCACCCAGAATTCAGCAGGTACGTGGCACAGAGAGGTGAACTTGGGGAGTGAGAAGCCTTGGGAAGGGAGGTGTTTTGCGGGTGGAGAGAGGACAGAGACGGGGCGGGGGGTGGGGAGTAAAATACAGGAAAAGCACCCCTCCCCCAAAGCAGCTGGAGAGAAAGTGGAAAATTGGAAACAGCCACAGGGACTAAACTAAAAAAAGAGAAAGGAGAGGGTTTAAATTCCATTAAGACTGTAAACAAGGGAAGCACAAAGTCTGCAACTCTGCAGCTCCATACCTGGTGGTGCTCCGATGGGAAGGGCGAATCCCCAGGAGCAGAGTGGGGTCTGGGAGGTCCTCGGGCCACATGGGGAAAAGCAATTCCACTGCTGCAAGGACATTTGGTAGAGACTGTTGGAGCCACCTGGTCCCAGCAGACCCCGGAAGTCAGCCACATTCACTGGTAGTGGCGCAAGGTCGTTGAGGACGAAGCCTGGTGCCAGATGTGTAGTGATTTTCCATAATCCCTGAAAGTCTGCTGAGACACTATCTCGAGAACTTTTTATTATTATTATCTTTTTTAATATGAAATTTATTGTCAAACTGGTTTCCATACAACACCCAGTGCTTATCCCAAGAGGTGCTCTCCTCAACACCCATCACCCACTCTCCCCTCCCTGCCACCCCCCATCAAACCTCAGTTTTTTGTTCTCAGTTTTTAAGAGTCTCACATGGTTTGCCTCATTCCCTCTCTGTAACTTTTTTTCCCCTTCCCCTCCCACATGGTCTTCTGTTAAGTTTCTCAGGATCCACATAAGAGTGAAAACATATGGTATCAGTCTTTCTCTTTAAGACTTATTTCACTTAGCATCACACTCTCCAGTTCCATCCACGTTGCTACAAAAGGCCGTATTTCATCCTTTCTCATTGTCACGTAGTATTCCATTGTGTATATAAACCACAATTGCTTTAGCCATTCAACAGTTGATGGACGTTTAGGGTCTTTCCATAATTTGGCTATTGTTGAAAGTGCTGCTATAAACATTGGGGTACAAGTGCCCCTATGCATCAGCACTCCCGTATCCCTTGGGTAAATTCCTAGCAGTGCTATTGCTTGGTCATAGCGTAATTCTATTTTTAATTTTCTGAGGAGCCTCCACACTGTTTTCCAGAGCGGCTACACCAGGATTCATTCCCCCCAGCAGTGCAAGGGGTTCCTGTTTCTCCACATCCTCGCCAGCATCTATAGTCTCCTGATTTGTTCATTTTAGCCACTCTGACTGGCGTGACGTCATATCTGAGTGTGGTTTTGATTTGTATTTCCCTGATGAGGAGCGACGTTGAGCATCTTTTCACGTGCCTGTTGGCCATCTGGATGTCTTCTTTAGAGAAGTGTCTATTCATGCTTTCTGTCCATTTCTTCATTGGATTATTTGTTTTTCGGGTGTGGAGTCTGGTGAGCTCTTTATAGATTTTGGATACTAGCCCTTTGTCCGATATGTCATTTGCCAATCTCTTTTCCCATTCCGTTGGTTGCCTTTTAGATTTGTTGATTGTTTCCTTGGCAGTGCAGAAGCTTTTTATCTTCATAAGATCCCAATAGTTCCTTTTTGCTTTTAATTCCCTTGCCTTTGGCGATGTGTCAAGTAAAAAATTGCTGTGGCTGAGGTCAGAGAGGTTTTTTCCTGCTTTCTCCTCTAGGGTTTTGATGCTTTCCTGTCTCACATTCAGGTCTTTTATCCATTTTGAGTTTGTTCTTGTGAATGGTGTAAGAAAGTGGTCTAGTTTCATCTTTCTGCATGTTGCTGTGCAGTTCTCCCAGCACCGTTTGTTAAAGACACTGTCTTTTTTCCATTGGATATTCTTTCTTGCTTGGTCAAAGATGAGTTGGCCATCCTTTTGTGGGTCTAATTCTGGGGTTTCTATTTTATTCCTTTGGTCTATGTGTCTATTTTGGTGCCAATACCATGCAGTCATGATGATTACAGGTTTGTAGTAGAGGCTAAAGTCTGGGACTGTGATGCCTCCCACTTTGGTCCTCTTCAAAATTACTTTGGCTATTCAGGGTCTTTTGTGGGTCCATAAAATTTTAGGATTGGTTGTTCTAGCTTCGAGAAGAATGCTGGTGCAATATTGATTGGGATTACATTGAATGTGTACATATCTTTGGGTAGTATTAACATTTTAACAATATTTATTCTTCCTTTTATTTATTTATTTTTTTTAATGTATGAAATTTACTGTCTAATTGGTTTCCATACAACACCCAGTGCTCATCCCAAAAGGTTCCCTCCTCAATACACATCACCCACCCTCCCCTCCCTCCCACCCCCCATCAACCCTCAGTTTGTTCTCAGTTTTTAACAGTCTCTTATGCTTTGGCTCTCTTCCACTCTAAACTCTTTTTTTTTTTTTCCTTCCCCTCCCCCATGGGTTTGTATTACGTTTCTCAGGATCCACATAAGAGTGAAACCATATGGTATCTGTCTTTCTCTGTATGGCTTATTTCACTTAGCATCACACTCTCCAGTTCCATTCACGTTGCTACAAAAGGCCATATTTCATTTTTTCTCATTGCCATGTAGTATCCATTGTGTATATAAACCACAATTTCTTTATCCATTCATCAGTTGATGGACATTTAGGCTCTTTCCATATTTTGGCTATTGTTGAGAGTGCTGCTGTAAACATTGGGGTACAAGTGCCCCTATGCATCAGTACTCCTGTATCCCTTGGATAAATTCCTAGCAGTGCTATTGCTGGGTCATAGGGTAGGTCTATTTTTAATTTTCTGAGGAACCTCCACACTGCTTTCCAGAGCGGCTGACCAATTTGCATTCCCACCAACAGTGCAAGAGGGTTCCCGTTTCTTCACATCCTCTCCAGCATCTATAGTCTCCTGATTTGTTCATTTTGGCCCCTCTGACTGGCGTGACGTCATATCTGAGTGCGGTTTTGATTTGTATTTCCCTGATAAGGAGCGACGTTGAACATCTTTTCATGTGCCTGTTGGCCATCCGGATGTCTTCTTTAGAGAAGTGTCTATTCATGTTTTCTGCCCAATTCTTCACTGGGTTATTTGTTTTTCGGGTGTGGAGTTTGGTGAGCTCTTTATAGATTTTGGATACTAGCCCTTTGTCCGATATGTCATTTGCCAATCTCTTTTCCCATTCCGTTGGTTGCCTTTTAGTTTTGTTGGTTGTTTCCTTTGCTGTGCAGAGAAGCTTTTTATCTTCATAAGGTCCCAGTAATTCACTTTTGCTTTTAATTCCCTTGCCTTTGGGGATGTGCCGAGTAAGAGATTGCTACGACTGAGGTCAGAGAGGCTTTTCCTGCCTTCTCCTCTAAGGTTTTGATGGTTTCCTGTCTCACATTCAGGTCCTTTATCCATTTTGAGTTTATTTTTGTGAATGGTGTGAGAAAGTGGTCTATTTCCAACCTTCTGCATGTCTCTGTCCAGTTCTTCCAGCACCATTTGTTAAAGAGACTTTTTTCCATTGGATGTTCTTTCCTGCTTTGTCTAAGATGAGTTCACCATACGTTTGTGGGTCTGGTTCTGGGGTTTCTATTCCATTCCATTGGTCTGTTTTTATGCCAATACCATGCTGTCTTGATGATTACAGCTTGGTAGTAGAGGCGAAAGTCTGGGATTGTGATGCCTCCTGCTTTGGTCTTCTTCTTCAAAATTACTTTGGCTATTCGGGGCCTTTTGTGGTTCCATAGGAATTTTAGGATTGCTTGTTCTAGTTTCGAGAAGAATGCTGGTGCAATTTTGAGTGGGATTGCATTGAATGTGTAGATAGCTTTGGGTAGTATTGACATTTTGACTATATTTATTCTTCCAACCCATGAGCAAGGAATGTCTTTCCATTTCTTTATATCTTCTTCAATTACCTTCATAAGCTTTCTATAGTTTTCAGCATACAGATCTTTTACATCTTTGGTTAGATTTATTCCTAGGTATTTTATGCCTCTTGGTGCGATTGTGAATGGGAACAATGTCTTTATTTGTCTTTCTGTTGCTTCATTATTAGTGTATAAGCATGAAATTGACTTCTGTACATTGATTTGGTATCCTGCAACTTTGCTGAATTCATGTATCAGTTCTAGCAGACTTTTGGTGGATCTATTGGATTTTCCATGTATAATATCATGACATCTGCAAAAAGCGAAAGCTTGACTTCATCTTTCTCAATTTTGATGCCTTTCATTTCCTTTTGTTGTCTGATTGCTGATGCTAGAACTTCCAGCACTATGTTAAACAACCGCGGTGATAGTGGGCATCCCTGTCGTGTTCCTGGTCTCAGGGAAAAAGCTCTCAGTTTTTCCCCGTTGAGGATGATGTTAGCTGTGGGCTTTTCATAAATGGCCTTTATGATCTTTAAGTATGTTCCTTCTATCCCGACTTTCTCCAGGGTTTTTATTAAGAAAGGGTGCTGGATTTTGTCAAAGGCCTTTTCTGCATCGATTGACAGGATCATATGGTTCTTCTCTTTTTTTTTTTTGTTAATGTGATGTATCACGTTGATTGATTTGTGAATGTTGAACCAGCCCTGCATCCCAGGAATGAATCCCACTTGATCATGGCGAATAATTCTTTTTATATGCCATTGAATTCGATTTGCTAGTATCTTATTGAGAATTTTTGCATCCATATTCATCAGGGATATTGGCCTGTAGTTGTCTTTTTTTACTGGGTCTCTGTCTGGTTTAAGAATCAAAGTAATACTGGCTTCATAGAATGAGTCTGGAAGTTTTCCTTACCTTTTTATTTCTTGGAATAGCTTGAGAAGGATAGGTATTATCTCTGCTTTAAACGTCTGGTAGAACTCCCCTGGGAAACCATCTGGTCCTGGACTCTTATTGGGAGATTTTTGATAACAGAGTCAATTTCTTCGCTGGTTATGGGTCTGTTCAAGCTTTCTATTTCCTCCTGATTGAGTTTTGGAAGAGTGTGGGTGTTTAGGAATTTGTCCATTTCTTCCAGGTTGTCCAATTTGTTGGCATATAATTTTTCATAGTATTCCCTGATAATTGTTTGTATCTCTGAGGGATTGGTTGTAATAATTCCATTTTCATTCATGGTTTTATCTATTTGGGTCATGTCTCTTTTCTTTTTGAGAAGCCTGGCTAGATGTTTGTCAATTTTATTTTTTTAAAAAACCAACTCTTGGTTTTGTTGATCTGCTCTACAGTTTTTTAGGTTCTATATTATTTCTGCTCTCTTCTTTATTATTTCTCTTCTGCTGGGTTCAGGCTGCCTTTGCTGTTCTGCTTCTATTTCCTTTAGGTGTGCTCTTAGATTTTGTATTTGGGATTTTTCTTGTTTCTTGAGACAGGCCTGGATTGCAATTTATTTTCCTCTCAGGACTGCCTTCGCGGCATCCCAAAGCATTTGGATTGTTGTATTTTCATTTCCGTTTGTTTCCATATATATTTTAATTTCTTCTCTAATTGCCTGGTTGACCCACTCATTCGTTAGTAGGGTGTTCTTTAACCTCCATGCTTTTGGAGGTTTTCCAGACTTTTTCCTGTGGTTGATTTCAAGCTTCATAGCATTGTGGTCTGAAAGTATGCATGGTATAATTTCAATTCTTGTAAACTTATGAAGGGCTGTTTTGTGACCCAGTATATGATCTATCTTGGAGAATGTTCCATGTGCACTCGAGAAGAAAGTATATTCTGTTGCTTTGGGATGCAGAGTTCTAAATATATCTGTCAAGTCCATCTGATCCAATGTATCATTCAGGGCCCTTGTTTCTTTATTGACTGTGTGTCTAGATGATCTATCCATTTCTGTAAGTGGGGTGTTAAAGTCCCCTGCAATGACCACATTCTTATCAATAAGGTTGGTCATGTTTATGAGTAATTGTTTTATATATTTGGGGGCTCCGGTATTCGGCGCATAGACATTTATAATTGTTAGCTCTTCCTGATGGATAGAACCTGTAATTATTATATAATGCCCTTCTTCATCTCTTGTTACAGACTTTAATTTAAAGTCTAGTTTGTCTGATATAAGTATGGCTACTCCAGCTTTCTTTTGGCTTCCAGGAGCATGATAGATAGTTCTCCATCCCCTCACTCTCAATCTAAAGGTGTCCTCAGATCTAAAATGAGTCTCTTGTAGACAGCAAATAGATGGGTCTTGTTTTTTTATCCATTCTGATACCCTATGTCTTTTGGTTGGCGCATTTAGTCCATTTACATTCAGTGTTATTATAGAAAGATACGGGTTTAGAGTCATTGTGATGTCTGTATGTTTTATGCTTGTAGCGATGTCTCTGGTACTTTGTCTCACAGGATCCCCCTTAGGATCTCTTGTAGGGCTGGTTTAGTGGTGACGAATTCCTTCAGTTTTTGTTTGTTTGGGAAGACCTTTATCTCTCCTTCCATTCTAAATGACAGACTTGCTGGATAAAGGATTCTCGGCTGCATATTTTTTCTGTTTAGCACACTGAAGATATCGTACCAAGCCTTTCTGGCCTGCCAAGTTTCAAAAGAGAGATCAGTCACGAGTCTTATAGGTCTCCCTTTATATGTGAGGGCACGTTTATCCCTTGCTGCTTTCAGAATTTTCTCTTTATCCTTGTATTTTGCCAGTTTCACTATGATATGTCGTGCAGAAGATCGATTCAAGTTCCGTCTGAAGGGAGTTCTCTGTGCCTCTTGGATTTCAATGCCTTTTTCCTTCCCCAGTTCAGGGAAGTTCTCAACTATAATTTCTTCAAGTACCCCTTCAGCACCTTTCCCTCTGTCTTCCTCCTCTGGGATACCAATTATGCGTATATTATTTCTTTTTAGTGTATCACTTAGTTCTCTAATTTTCCCCTCATACTCCTGGATTTTTTTATCTCTCTTTCTCTCAGCTTCCTCTTTTTCCATAACTTTATCTTCTAGTTCACTTATTCTCTCCTCTGCCTCTTCAATCCGAGCCGTCGTCGTTTCCATTTTGTTTTGCATTTCTTTTAAAGCGCTTTTCAGTTCCTCGTGACTGTTCCTTAGTCCCTTGATCTCTGTGGCAAGAGATTCTCTGCTGTCCTCTATACTGTTTTCAAGCCCAGCGATTAATTTTATGACTATTATTCTAAATTCACTTTCTGTTATATTATTTAAATCCTTTTTGATCAGTTCATTAGCTGTTGTTATTTCCTGGAGATTCTTCTGAGGGGAATTCTTCCGTTTGGTCATTTTGGATAGTCCCTGGAGTGGTGAGGACCTGCAGGGCACTTCCCCTGTGCTGTGGTGTATAACTGGATTTGGTGGGCGGAGCCGCAGTCCAACCTGATGTCTGCCCCCAGCCCACCGCTGGGGCCACAGTCAGACTGGTGTGTGCCTTCTCTTCCCCTGTCTTAGGGGCGGGATTCACTGTGGGGTGGCATGGCCCGTCTGGGATACTTGCACGCTGCCAGGCTTGTGGTGCTGGGGATCTGGCGTATTAGCTGGGGTGGGTAGGCAAGGTGCACGGGGGCAGGAGGGGCAGGTTTAGCTCGCTTCTCCTTAGGTGATCCACTTCAGGAGGGGCCCTGTGGCAGCGGGAGGGAGTCAGATCCGCTGCCGGAGATTTGCCTCCACAGAAGCACAGAGTTGGGTGTTTGCGCGGAGCGAGCAAGTTCCCTTGCAGGAACTTGTTCTCTTTGGGATTTTGGCTGGGGAATGGGCGGGGGAGATGGCGCTGGCGAGCGCCTTTGTTCCCCGCCAAGCTGAGCTCTGTCGTCCGGGGGCTCAGCAGCTCTCCCTCCCTTTGTCCTCCAGCCTTCCGGCTTTCTGAGCAGAGCTGTTACCTTATGACCTCCCAGACGCTAAATTGCGCTTGATGTCGGAACACAGTCCGTCAGGCCCCTCCACTTTTGCCAGCCAGACTCGGGGGCTCTGCTTGGCCGGCGAGCTGCCCCTCCACCCCGGCTCCCTTCCGCCAGTCCGTGGAGGGCGCACCGCCTCGCCGCCCTTCCTACCCTCTTCCGTGGGCCTCTCGTCTGCCCTTGGCTCCGGAGACTCCATTCTGCTAATCCTCTGGTGGTTTTCTGGGTTATTTAGGCAGGTGTAGGTGGAATCTAAGTGATCGGCAGGACGTGCGGTGAGCCCAGCGTCCTCCTACGCCGCCATCCACAATATTTATTCTTCCAATCCATGAGCATGGAATGTTTTTCCATGTCTTTATGTCTTCTTCAATACCCTCATAAGCTATAGTGCTCAGCAAACACATCTTTTCCATCTGTGGTTAAGTTTATTCCTAGGTATTTTATGCTTCTTGGTGCAATTGTGAATGGGATCAGTTTCTTTATTTGTCTTTCTGTTGCTTCATTATTAGTGTATAAGAATGCAACTGATTTCTGTACATTGATTTTGTATCCTGCGACTAGGCTGAATTCATGTAACAGTTCTATCAGACTTTTGGTGGAGTCTATCGGGTTTTCCACCTATAATATCATGTCACCTGCAAAAAGTGAATGCTTGACATCATCATTGCCTATTTTGATGCCTTGATTTCCTTTTGTTGTCTGATTGCTGATGCTAGCACTTCCAACACTATGTTAAACAGCAGAGATGAGCGTGGATGTCCCTGTCGTGTTCCTGGTCTCAGGGGGAAAGCTGTCAGTTTTTTTTCCTTTGAGGATGATATTAGCTGTGGGCTTTTCATAAATGGCTTTTATGATCTTTGTGTTCCTTCTATCCCGACTTTCTCAAGGGTTGTTAAGCAAGGATGCTGAATTTTGTTGAATGCTTTTTCTGCATCATAGACAGGATCATATGGTTCTTATCTTTTCTTTTATTAATGTGATGTATCAAATTGATTGATTTGCGAATGTTGAACCAGCCCTGCAGTCCAGGAATGCATCCTACTTGATCATTGTGTATAATTCTTTTTATATGCTGTCTAAATCGATTTGCTAGCATCTTATTGAGGATTTTTGCATCCATATTCATCAGGGATATTGGCCTGTAGGGTTTATTTTTTTTCCCCTGGGCCTCCGCCTGGTTTAGGAATGAAAGTAATGCTGGCTTCATAGAATGAGTCTGGAAGTTTTCCTTACCTTTCTATTTTTTGGAACAGCTTGAGAAGGTTAGGTATTATCTCTGCTTTAAAAGCCTGGTAGATCTCCCCTGGGAAGCCATCTGGTCCTGGAATGTTGTTTGTTGGGAGATGTTTGTTAACTGATTCAATTTCATCGCTGGTTATGTGTCTGTTCGAGCTTTCTATTTCTTCCTGGTTGAGTTTTGGAAGTGTGTGGGTGTTTAGGAATTTGTCTATTTCTTCCAGGTTGTCCAGTTTGTTAGCACATAATTCTTCATAGTATTCCCTGATAATTGCTTGTATTTCTGAGGGATTTTTTGCAATAATTCCACTTTCATTCATGATTTTATCTATTTGGGTCATCTCCCTTTTCTTTTTGAAAAGCCTGGCTAGACTTTTATCAGTGTATTCAGAACATTTCATCCTAAAGCAGAAGAATATATTCTTCGCCAGTCCACATGGAACATTCTCCAGAATAGACCACATACTGGGACACAAATCAGCCCTCAACAAGTGCAAAAATATCAAGATCATACCATGCATGTTTTCAGACCACAACGTTATGAAACTTGAAATCAACCACAGGAAAAAATTTGGAAAGGTAACAAATACTTGGAACCTAAAGCACATCTTATTAAGGAATGAATGGGCTAGCCAAGAGGTTAAAGAGGAAATTAAAAAGTGTATGGAAGTCAATGAAAATGATAGCACCACATCCCCAAAACTCTGAGACGCAACAAAGGCGGTCAAAAGAAGAAAGTATATAGCAATCCAGGCCTTCCTAAAGAAAGAAGAAAGATCTCAGGTACACAACCTTACACCTTAAGGAGCTTGGAAAAGAACAGCAAATTACACCCCAAACCAGCAGAATACAGGAAGTAATAAAGATTAGAGCAGAAATTAACAAAAATGATAAACCACTAGCCAGTTTGATCAAGAAGAAAAAGAAAAGGACCCAAATAAGTAAAATCAAGAATGAAAGAGGAGAGGTCACAACCAACACAACAGAAATAAAATCAATCATCAGAGGATATTATGAGCAATTTTTGTCAGTAAAATAGGCAATCTGGATGAAGTGGACTAATTCCTCGAAACCTATACACTACCAAAACTGAAACAGGAAGAAATAGAAAATTTGAACAGATCCATAACCAGTAAGGAAATCGAATTAGTAATCAAAAATCTGCCAAAAAACAAGAGTCCAGGGCCAGAAGGCTTTCCAGGGGGAATTCTACCAAACATTTAAGGAAGAGTTAACACCCATTCTCTTGAAACTGTTCCAAAAAATAGAAATGGAAGGAAAACTTCCAAACGCTTTCTATGAAGCCAGCATTATGTTGATTCCAAAACCAGACAGAGACCCCACTAAAAAGGAGAACTACAGACTAATTTCCCTGTGTACATGGATGTAAAATCCTCAAAAACTATTAGCCAAACAGCTCCAACAATACATTAAGAAAATTATTCACCACGACTGAGTGGAGTTTATACCTGGGATGTAGGGCTGGGTCAATATCTGCAAAACAATCAATACGATTCATCACATCAATAAAAGAAAGGACAAGAATAATAAAATCCTCTGAATAGATGCAGAGAAAGCATTTGACAAAATACAGCATCCTTTCTTGATAAAAACCCTCAAGAAAGTAGGGATAGAAGGATCAAACCACAAGATCAAAAAGCCATATGTGAATGACCCAAGGCTAATATCATCCTCAATGGGGAAAAATGGAAAGCTTTCTCCCTAAGGTCAGGAACAAGACAGGAACGTCCACTCTCACCACAGTTATTCAACATAGTAGTGGAAGATTTGAACTCAGCAATCAGAAAACACAAAGAAATAAAAGCATGCAAATTGGCCAGGAGGAGGTCAAACTTTCACTCTTCGGAGTTGACATGATACTCCTTATGGAAAACCCAAAGGGTTCCACCAAAAAACTGCTAGAAGTGATTCATGAATTGAGCAAAGTTGCAGGAGAGAAAAGCAATGCCCAGAAATAGGTTGCATTCCTATACACCAACAATGAAGCGACAGAAAGGGTAATCAAGGAATCGATCCCACTTACAGTTGCACCAAAACCCATAAAATACCTAGGAATAAATGTAACCAAAAAGGTGCAGAATCTATACACTGAAAACTATAGAAAGCTTATGAAAGAAATTGAAGAAGACACAAAAAAAGGGAAAAAGATTCCATGCTCCTGGATAGGAAGAAGAAATATTGTTAAAATGTCGATACTACCCAAAGCAATCTACATATTCAATGCAATCTCTATAGATATAACACTAGCATTCTTCCCAGAGCTAGAACAAATAATCCTAAAATTGGTATGCAACCAGGAAAGACCCCAAAGAGTCAAAGAAATCTTGAAAAAGAAAACCAAAGCAGGAGGCATCAAAATCCCAGACTTCAAGCTATACTGCAAAGCTGTATCATCAAGGCAGTATGGCACAAAAACAGTGCTGGCACAAGAACAGATGCTCAGATCAATGGAACAGAATAGAGAAACGAGAAATGGACCCATAAGTGGATGGCCACCTAATCTTTGACAGAGCAGGAAGCAATATCCAATGGAATAAAGACAATCTCTTCAGCAAGTGGTGCTGGGAAACTGGAGAGCGACATGCAGGAGAATGAACCTGGACCACTTTCTTACACCATCCACAAAAATAAACTCAAAGTGGATGAAAGACCTCAACGTAAGACAGGAAGCCATCAAAATCCTCGGGGAGAAAGCAGGCAGAAACCTCTTTGATCTTGGCCGCAGCAACGTCTTACTCAACACGTCTCTGGAGGCAAGGGAAACAAAAGCATAAATGAATTACTGGGACCTCATCAGAATAAAAAGCTTCTGGACAGCGAAGGAAACAATCACCAAAACTAAAAGGCAACCGACAGAATGGGAGAACATATTTGCAAGACATATCAGACAAAGGGTTAGTATCCAAAATCTATAAAGAACTTATCTAACTCTACACCCAGAAAACAAATAATCCAGTGAAGAAACGGGCAAAACACATGAATAGACACTCCTCCAAAGAAGACATCCAGATGGCCAACCGACACATGAAAAGATACTCCTCATCACTCATCATCAGGAGAATACAAACCAAAACCACGATGAGAAACCACCTCACACCTGTCAGAATGGCAACCATTAACATCTCAGCCAACAACAGATGTTGGCGAGGATGAGGAGAAAGAGAATCTTTTTTGCACTGCTGGTGGGAATGCAAAGTGGTACAGTCACTCTGGAATATAGTAATGGAGGTCCCTCAAAAATTAAAAATAGATCTACCCTATGACCCAGCAATTGCACTACTAGGCATTAATCCAAGGGATACAGGTGTGCTGTTTTGAAAGGACACATGCACCCCAATGCTTATAGCAGCACTATCAACAATAGCCAAAGTGTGGAAAGAGCCCAAATTTCCTTTGATGGATGAATGGATCAAGAAGATGTGTTACACACACACATACACACACACACACACACACACACACACAATGGAGTATTACTCGCCAATCCAAAAGAATGAAATCTTGGCAAGTGCAACTATGTGGATGGAGCCAGAGAATATTGTCCTAAGCAAATTAGTCAGTCAGAGAAAGGCAAATATCATATGACTTCACTCATATGAGAACTTTAAGACACAGAACCGATGAACAGAAGGGAAGGGAAGCAAAATAATAGGAAAAGAGGGAGGGGGGACAAAAGAGACTCTTGAATATGGAGAACAAAGAGAGGGTTACTGGAGGGGTTGTGGGAGGGGGTTGGGTTAAGTGCGTAAGGGGCATTAAGGAATCTACTCCTGAAATCATTGCTGCACTATATGCTGACTAATTTAGATGTACATTAAAAAAAAAATTAAAAAAAACTAAAAATAACCTTATCTTAAGTGTGGCTAGCTCCTCATGGCCCTGAAAACCTTGATTCCAAATTCCTTAGAGGCTTAAGCTGTCCTTAATCCCCACTAACTAAACAATATATAATCAGTCACTTCTCACAATCCCAAGATAGCTCTCTTTGTCCACAGGTCCTGTCACTGGGCTTTAATAAAATCACCTTTTTTGCACCAAAGATGCCTCAAGAATTCTTTCTTAGCCCTTTGCTCACAAACCCCATTAAGAGGAAATGATCCTTTGTGCTTTAAACGATAGTGCTGTTTCTACTGACAGCTTTACTGAACTAAAGATTGTTCTTGAAACTAAGGTAAGAAAAAATTTCAAGAGAAGCAGTGATTGCAGAAGGAAAAATCGTTAACTACTAAAGGCACAAGTATAAAAGAAGTGCTCCCAAATAATTTGAGATGTAATGCACTAATGTGTGTTATTGACTAACAAATACACATGGAAAGACTCAAAGTTCAGAAATAAAGCAAACTGTCTCCATTCATGCCTTTCATTTCTTTTCGCACAAGCTCCTATTTATTTTCAAAGTACATCACTTGTCCCAATTTTTTGCCTTGTAACATTGCCAAGAATTCTGGAGTCATGATTTCTTCATACCCTCTTGCCTTTTTCCAATTTTAGTAGACAAGAAGAAATAAGTGAGAATAGTACATAAGAAAAACATAATATGAAAAATACAAACGAAAACCTACTTCCTCTTGCACCTTTGCTCTTGGGATATTATTTCAAAATTTTATGCAGTCTGCCTGCTTTGTTATAAATTTCACATGAGTTTAGTTAGATTCTGCTACCACACTGCTTGTTCTCTTGACATGTTATCATCATCCCTTCTCTCTCTCTCCCTCTCACTTTACTTACTCATTATTTCATCTTGGGGTTAAATCATGATTTCCACCACCTTAAGCTTTTTTGCTCGATGTCATTATTGTATGCACTTTTCTTTGATGCAGGCGAGGCTTGGTGAATGTAAAGACAGTGAGCATGAGTGATGTTTTAGTGAAACCTTACAGGAAAAATAAAAGTCGAAGTAGAAAAGAGGTATAAGAATCATTTTAAGAAGCACTAAAAATACATTGATGTTGGGGTAAAAAAGTGTGTGGGTGTTTTAAAGACACAGAGATCTTTGGGGTTAACGTTTTTCCATAAACTAATTAAAAGTAGCCTCATTCCCAAAATAGAAAATTTAACAAGTCAATCCTAAAAGTATCGTAATATGCGTATATTCTAACCATAATACTCTTTTTACTTGCTGTAAATACTATTGATAAAATATTTAAGGCTATATAGTTTGAAAGGTTTTCTAGAACCTAGTCTATCTATTTTAGGTATGATAAAGCCGGCATCTTATTTAAAGAACCCCAAGGATGAAATTGCTAATAATTGCTTTTCATTGGTGCTTTGTTCCAAATTTGTAGGGATAGATATGTATCAGATGATTTGTTAATATTAAACAAACAAACAAACAAACAACTTTGTAAAAGATTGGAGGCAACACATTCCTGGAACCTGGGCTAACTTTTAGAGTCCATTTTCTGCTTGGTTCCTGACATACACACCTGTTTTTCAATACCACCTAATAGCTTCTGATCCTGAAGCCCAATCTCCCAGCAGACTCATTTGCATAGAAGGTCTGCTGGATGCTGCTGAAGAGCATGGGACTTCCAAAGTCAGTCACTTCACTCAGCTGCTGCTTCGGAAGCACAAGGGGAATAAACTGCAGCGGGTTTTATCACCCATAACCCGGAAGACAACGTTGCCCTGAGAGTTTAGAGGTCTGAAACTCTTGGGTACTTCAGGGCCATGAAGGGTACTCTTCACCCTCTAAAATACACGTCCAAAGTCCATGTGCTGGCTTAATCATTCCTTACCAGTGAGGTATATAATGGTAGCAAAAGAAACGATGAAATACATTTCTGTTAAATGAGGTCGTTTGGCACTGGGGAATTTGACATAAGGCATAGAGATGTCTGGCTGCCGTGCAGAGGAATTACACCCCGGGGCCTGGCAGATCACAGTCCATAGGCATGCTTGAAAACCGTGTTTGCCTTTAAGAGAGAGCCCTTTTGCATGGGAAATTTGTAGAAGGCTTTCTTTATTATCTCTATTCGTGTCAGAAACTTACTTCCTGAAAGCAATGAGCTAGATCTTAAAAAGAAACAGCGTGAGCCAAAAGCAAACCAGAAAAAAGAAAGCTAGAGACTTCACATGTGTTCCCACCAGTATTTAGAAGAGGATGAGACAGTTGTGCTTTGGGAGTCATGGAAAAGGGAGCTCCAACCAGGAGAAAGTGCTTTTGAAAAGACTTCCCCTGGTGTGGCTGGCATCGAGGTGGATTTGTTGTTATTACTGCACATTTCTAAGAAGAGTTTTGAAGCATCTCATCATTGGGGCCCTTCAGATGGACAGATCAATGTGGTTGATATGAAAAAAAAAAAACACAACTGTTTTTGTTCCTTCCTAGCATTTACTTGTAGGGGTAAATAGGGCATAGAGCTGCTCATTGAATTAAACACATAATATAGTCTTAAAAATGCTTTGATAGTTTTTGCTACAAGAGGTTGAATAGATGAATTTGACTTTAATGCTTTAAAAGGAGCACAGTCAAACCTATTTAAGTGTTTAAACATGTCTCTTTCTTTCTGTCCTAATTTTTATTATGTAAAGGCTCTGTTTCTTCAGGCAGTTAAAGAGGACACAAGAAGTAAGTAGGAATGTGCTATTATTCAAATCATTTTTCTCAATTTTTATGTATTTAGATTTTCTGTAATATCCTAAGCAATATGGCTATCCTCAGGATGTTTGTTAAAAATAGTCCAAAATTTGTACACATTTTATAATATTTATACATATAAATAGTAAAAATAAAGCTATTGGTAACTTAACTTCATTCTATAAAAAGAAAAAGTAAGAATCATGTCAGGTTGAATGTGGATATTTCCCTTTTTATTTTGATAAATTTTTACATTTATTGTTAAGCATTTCCTAACCTCATGAGATTTTGAGAATGCCTTTTTGTTTTTTTATGCTTCAAGGTAACTGCTGAAGCTCAGGTTTGTACCGATCCACAGAATGTCTGCAAACTTCAGCATTTGAGGTCTCTAGGACTCCTGTCTGACACAGAGTGCAGGAGAAAGGAGACCCTGAGGCCAGTGGAAACCATGCGGGGGAGTATCTAATGTCACATGGCCATCGGCTATCTTTCTCCTGACACGGTCTCTCTGAGAGTCAGTCAAGCACGTCAACTAGTACCTTGTGGAGTCAGGGCAGAGGCGAAAAGCCCGCAGAGCCAGCACATCATCGTAGCTGTGATCCTGACCAAGCTCTTTTCCTGCTGTGAAATCCCAGGTACGATGAGGTATTGCAGCCAGTGAGGTTGGGTGACCCGTGCCTGTGCTGTCACATTGTCCAGCAGAGAGGGATAAAGTAGCATTTGCTATGGGAAAGCTGTGGACAAAATTGGGAGGGCTTTGGACTGTTGCCCCAAGAACTGACTCCTGGATCTGTGTTAATCCATATCGAACGTTAACTTTATTCTGCAAATGAGGAAAGGAGTGGATCAGAATATTTCTGATGCAGAATATGATTTTTTTAATCCTGACGTGTTTTAAGGAGTATGTGATTCTTTTTCAGACGGTATAAATCTGTGATTTTTTCCCCTCTTATCTCTATGGGTGCTACCTAACTGGTTAGCAGTGAACTATCCAAAGGTTAAATTCTCTCTTCTTTCAGTTAAGTGTAATACAAAAGTTGGAATCTTTGACAATAGGAGTATTTTTCTAGCAAAATAAATCCAGCTTTATATTTCCAAGTTTAGTTTCTTATTATTTTGTTTCTTATTGTTTTGTTCAATTCCAATACCACTAAACAAAAACCAGTTAGCTAGGAATACACGACCTTAAGACAAGATTTATAATTTGGCACTTTTGTAGAGAGAATATTTATTGAAAAAAAAAATGACACTGTGTATATACATTTTATCATTATTTGATGATTGTTCAAGTTTCCCAACAGTATAATGTAATTAAATGGTGAAATATTAAGATCTTTTAAAAATCCAAAATCCATATCTATTGAGGAAAACCAGTTATCTGATTCTTTCTACACTTACCAAAACTATTCTTTTAGGGAAAATATTTTCTCCTCTTTAATCACTGTGTATTTTATTTCTAGGGGAGAGAGATTATTATGTATTTTTTGTGAAAATATTATTTCTATAAACCAAGTGTAGGTGAAGGATCATATTTTTGGATAAATATGAATAAGCTATTTTTATGACATATATACTTGAACTAAGTATATATTTATATTTCCCATTAAAATATAACTTAATATTTTGACATATATTTACTTGAACTAGACTATCATTTAACATATTTATGCATGTTTATTTATATATATTTATAATATATGTTTATTTTAACTAAAGTGTATCATTTACAGTCTGACATTGGGAATACTATATATATTCCTTAAGGCTCAGTTTTCCTCATCCACAAACAGAAAAGAAACCAATCACCACCCTCATTTAATGTTACTTCCTAAACTCCCTTCCTTGAACCTCATGAGTTTCATATTTTCCTCATACTTTAAAAAGGAGTCATGATCCACTGACTCTAAAGTTCAAGGGATAATATGAATGAATGAGCGGGGTCTGACATAAGCAATGTAGCAGGCGCAGTGTTGGTCAAAATGGTGTGTGTGTGTCCTTAGTAAGAAGGGCTTAGTCTATTTGGTGTCAATATAATTGCCATTTGGGCATAACACATGCACTAAGTGATCAAACGTAATTTTCAAAAGATGATATAAGCCTAGAGGTTTAGGTGAGTATGGTATATATCAATTATTAAATTTTGGCCATGAATTCAATGATTTTGAAAGAAGTGAATGCTTAACATAACAAGCCCATAAATGGTCGTGGACCATTATTTAATTGTGTAGAATCTCTGTTGTAAGGCATTATAAAGATGAAAAAAAATTTCCCTAATATTCCCAGATACTTGCTTTAACCTGTTTATTTCAGATGATCATGCTTATTCATTTAGCTGTCCCTGTTACGTAATGATAAATATTGCCATTTTAATGCCTCAGGCCACATTGCACAGGATTCGAACTGTGTTCTTTGCCTACTGTCCTCAAAAATGAGCGAGTAGAGAGCGATGTGCACGACTCCGATATCACCCTATTCAAGGAGACAGATGGACGAAAGATATTCAAAGGATGAAAGGAGAGGTAAAGTTTTTTGTTTGCTTTCTTATTTTGTGAAAATATGATTTCAAGTAAGAAGAAATGAAATCATGATAATTGGGTTTCTGTATATTTGACGTTATTTGTCCGGTTCTTCATAGATCAAGGGGTATATGTAAATGTAAAATTCAAGGATATTTGTAATCACAGTAAAAAGGGATATTCATTTCCAATTCCAGAATGAATTCCATTTTGTTCCAACTCTGAGGGCTTTCCTAAGCTCAATGCTTACTATATATTTTGCTTTCTGAATCTGTACAGAATTTCCACGGCGTAAGGTTGCATTAACCCTGGGAGTTACATGTATTTTCCTCCTGCTGGCAAGCACAGGCTTAAGATATATGCGTGAGTATCGGGCACACACACATTTTTTTTTTTATGAGAACAAGGAGCAGCGTGAAAAATGAGATACCATAACTGAATTTCTGCTGAGCCTTTGTAAACTATAGAGTCCTATAGAAATGTTAGTAATCACGATGGTGTTTATAATGTTGATGACAATGATTTTGCTATTTTGCCATCACTTAGCTTTTACACCACACGAAATAGTGTATGTCATGGCTGTAATGGCACAAAATTTTCCTGAAATGTACAGTGAGGTTTACATATATATTCATCTTTATATTTTGTGAAGGAGGAAGTTTTCCATATGACCAGAGAATTGGAAAAATCTTCCTTGAGTAGTACACTCCTTATCATACTGCAATACTGATTAAATCACAGAGGAATATAAGGTTGATCTATTTTTATATCATTTTTATATTTTTCACATCGATTGTTAAAAATGTATAGAAAACACTTGTTTTTAATATCTTCTTCCTGAATTTTTAATCCTTCGGTTCATTTATTCCACAACAATTTTGAGTATCTTCTCTGGGTCAGGGAGTATGTATAATAGATACTAAAGATACAGGAATTTTAAACAGTCAGCACTTAATGAGCTCAGTATAAAGGGGATTTTTTTCAAAATGAAAGTTATTCTTTTTTCAAGATGAGGTTTGTTTGTTTGTTTACTTTTGAGAGAGAGACAGAGGGTATGCAAATGGAAGGGGGGGAGAGAGAGAGAGGGAGAGAGAGAGAATTCCAAGTAGTCTCCTCACCACAGATGCAGAGCCTGGTGCTGAGCTCAAACTCATCAACTGCGAGATCACGACCTGAGCAGAAGTCAGATGCTTAACTGATTGAGCCACCCAGGCGCTCCTATGTATTTTTAATGTCTTAGTTATGTTTGAGAGAGAAAGAGAGAGAGAGAGAGAGCATGAGCTGGGGTCGGGGGCAGAAAGAGAGGAAGGCAGAAGATCCTAAGTGGGCTCTGTGCTGACAGCAGGGAACCTGATGAGCAGCTGGAAATCATGAACCCTAAGATCAAGACCTGAGCCGAAGTCAGACACTCGGCTGACAGCCTCCCAGGTGCCCTGTAAACAGTTTTTAAAATAAAATATTATTAGTGCTGGGGTAAAGGCTTCAAGATATCAGCTGAATAGAATACTTCATGCTGAGGGCCAGAAAACTTTCCTCCAGGAGATAATAATTGATATGATGTAAAGGATAGGTAGGACTTAATCAGGAAGCTTGGGGTAGAGAGACTACTTATCCAGGCATAGAAAACAAGAACCAAAGAACTGGATGCTTTAGGAGAATTAAGAAGTAGCTATAAATAGGTTTGCCTAGGTATGCACGTTTTGATAATTTTAATATCTTAAGAAATTTTAGATTTGTTCTAAAAACAAAAGAAACCACCGAAAGGTTTTATGTGAGGGAAAAACATGACTCCTGTCCCATGAGGCGATAGGGATTTGGGAAAGGTCAATCTCAACATCCGGCAAGTGGGTGGAAGGAGAAGATAACAGGATGTTTCAGGAATCAGGGTTAGTTAGAATGACTGAATTAGTGTTATGAAGAAGAAATGAAGGGTAGGCACCATTTATGAGAAATCTTCAATAAGAATTGCTAGAATATGAGTGCGTGAGGGAGACATTTGAATCAGTGATACCATTTGACATGAGGCTTACACACCTTGGTGAATGTATTCCAATAAATATTACAGAGAACACAAGAAGAACACTAAGTACGGTTTGGTGTTTGCGTAGGTGTGCTAATAACAGTAAGGAGTGAGGTGCTTGGACATATCAGTGGAGATGACCAGAAGGAATGAGATTGGTCTTGTCTGTTAGAGTAGGTTTTAACAGCAGACACAGACCATCAGCACGTACACGGTGGTATTAAAAGTCTGGAGATCAAGGAAGATGCCTGGATGAAAGATACTGGAAGATATCATAGAGGAAAGCAGAAGCTGGACCAAGCTCTGCCTTGTGAAACCAGGGAGAGTAGATCAGGCTAGAAGAACAAGGGTGAGGCGAAGGATTCTTAGGATAAATCAACATTTAGCTGGAGGTAAAAGATGAGTAAAAACAGTGAAAAACCATGATGCTTGGTTAAACAAGTAGGTGGGAGTCCAAAACATTATGGTATCATGGGGAGAAGGCAAAGGTAGTCCAGAGTTCCAAATTGTACAGGAGGATCAGGTATTATAATGGCTAGAGATATGCTTATTAAATTTGGCAAGAGAGAGACCGAAATGATATTTTCTAGAGTAGCTCCAGTGGGATAGTGGGTATGGTCAAAGCCTGACTGTAATGGCTAAAACTCTTTCACACATTAGGAAGCAGATACAGAGAATACAGTGAATACAGATCAGTGAATTCCGAGATCAGTGAATACAGAAAAGCATTTATTTTAATTATGGATAAGCGAAACATTTACCAAGCCTTGAAAATATGTGGATGTATATGATCTCGAGCGTTGTTAAAGGCAGTATTACCTGATAGAAACACTTAGCGAGTTTGGTACTGTCTTCTACAGCTCGACACGATTCAGTAATTCTCACCCTAAGTATATATCCAACAGATATACTTGCACATACACAGAAATGAACTTCTACAGGACAGTTCGTAGCAGTGCTATTCACAATGTGGAACATATCACAACTACTCAAAAGATCATTAATGGGAGAGTAAATGAGATCTCTGCAATTGATTTGCCAATGGAATGTATGTGACAGTCAAGACAATGACAATGGTATTCAACAATATGCATGAAATTTAGCAAGAGCATATGAAATGGAAAAACAAAGCAAGAGCACAAAAGTTTGTGCATGTCACGATACATTTTTATAAGATGCAACAGTGCAAAACAAATACAATAAATAGTAATATTTCAGGAAATCCACAAAGAGGCAATAACACTATGTATAAAATGTATGAAGGGAGTAATTGAATGTGCATTAGTTACAGCATGTGAGAGAAGTAGGGAGATGAGATGAAATGACTAGCAAAGTAAATAAATGTAATGCTTAAGGTCCTGGCTACAATTTGGGGTAGCTAACAACTTGCTAACTAAGGAAGAAAAACCAGTTCTGCGAGCAATGTGGTAAGTGTCTCATGAATGAAGGAATGTGAACAATCTTATGTTAGCACCCAATCTGAGAGTAAAGAAAAGAACTCTGTTACAAAAAAATATGAAAAAGGAGGACAGGAACTTTGTGGGAAAGCTGACTTGATCATATGCAAGAGAAGGGAACCATGAGAAGGAAACTGTGGAGGGTTCAAGAGAGAAATTGACAGTAGGAGATCAAGATCACCAAAGATTCGATACGGGATGAAATCCAGAGCAGGGGTGAGAGTTTCACACTTGTTCAATGCAAAGCTCATTTTTTTCTGGGGTAGAGTGAGAGATACCTGTGTTATCTATAGGAGGAGGTGCAGGAAGGTGAGGAGAAGGTATCCTTGCTGGTGACTGTTTCCATGCAAAGGAGCAGATGAGGCCATGTTCTGAGAGGAAGGGGCAAGGAGGTGCACCAGATAATTTAGACAAAGTATAAATACTTGAAATAGCTGTTGAATTGAGAAAAGAGTGTGCTTTAAGAACGATAGTGTGTTATATTGAGAGGTGAAATGGTGAAGAAAATCTAAGCGTTGGTCAGCATTAGTTTGTATGTGTACAATTTTGTGATCTTTTTTTGTCACTTGAGTTTCAGAACCTTGAGGGGAGATGAGATGGTGAATGACAAATGTGCTCCAAAATTGGCTATTTTATACATTAAAAAAAAATTTTTTTTTAAATTTTTCAAGGAGGCTCCCCACCCAACTTGGGCCTGACCTCACGACCCTGAGATCAAGAGTGGCTTGCTCAATGGAGTGTTAGCCAAGAGCCCCAGTGAAGCTGGCTATTTTTAGATGTGCATAAAGACTATGCTGCAAGCTTCTTGGAGGTCCTGCCAAAATTGGTTCTGTACTACGTGTCCTTGGATGGACAAAAAGGAAAGGAGAAGGGAATTGATTGGTGCCAAGAAATGGTAGTATTTAGGTACAGGAGGTCTTAATGTGGGTGTTTTTTTTTTTTAAATGGTTTTTATTTATGGTTGAGAGAAAGAGATAGAGAGAGCACAGGAGGGGTGGGGGGTGGACCCAGGGAGAGTGGGACAGAGGATCCGAAGTGGCCTCTGTGCCGATAACAGTGAGCCAGATGCGGGGCCCAACTCATGAACTGTGAGATCATGACTTGAGCCCAGGTCAGACGCTTAACCAACTGAGCCATCCAGGGGCCCTTTAAGGTGTCTTTTCAATTCAGATCCAGTATATGAACACTGGAATGGATGACTGAGTTGAAGCAGTAGTTATATTTATTGCCACGGAGTACATCAGGAGACTGTGCAATTGATGTTGGAGTTTTACAAGTAGACGTTGCATTTGGTTCAGTGATGGGTGGTAGAGAGCTGGAAATGACGATTCCTAGCTGCGTAACAAATCCTTAAGGGACCTTTCTTTCCGTCTTTGTACACTTAAAGAGCCATACACTGCGTGATTTTACACTTTTTTATGTGTGAGTTTGGAGAAGATACTGCCAATTTGCTCAGAGATTTTTCACTTACTTTTTGCATGTTAGAAGTCGCCATGTGTGCTCTTCCTCTATGTATATTCAGTGTATTAATTATAAGCTTGTACTAGAGGAGAGTCAAATCCCTGGTGTTTAGCTTCCTGTGCAAATACTACATGCTAAATAAAATACTGGCTACTTCATTTCACCAACTGTGTAATCATTATTTGAAGAGTAAGTGGCGTAGAAACTAAAAGTATATTTCACTTCCTGTTTACATTTCTGTTTTATAGAAGTTGATTCCTGTCTCACGTACTTCCAAAGTAATGTATAGCAAGTTATCATTTTATTTAAAAATCTGTTTTATGTTCTGGCACTTCAACATATTGTAACCTGGCAGTTTCTCTGATCGTACTTTCATTTAGTCAGCGCCACTCACTGTGCCATTTAGAAGTAGAGTAAGTGATTATAATAAAATGATCTATTACAAGCATTCAAGACCTTAGTTTTATAAAATGAATTGAAGTTTTTCACAGGTGTTCTGGAGAAATCAGGCAAGATATGAAAGAACCAGAAGACAAGAATGCTTCCTTAGCAGAAGTTGAAGATCACTTAATTTTACTACCCACTACAGGTATGTACTGAATGATTATACTGATAGTTTACAGTTTTTTTCCTCCATGGGATTATCTCATTCTGTTCAATTTTAATGTATCATTTTAAAACTTCACATTGAATTTGTCAAGTCCTTTAATTTTTCTCACTTTTTAAAATTAAATCCATTTTCTTTCTTCTAGCTAATTGAATTCTTGACTTTCACAAAGTCATGTTGATTTGATTGAGTATTTTCTGCTTGTGGATGAATTTTCTCCAGTCTAGATCTCTTGGAATTAATACCACCCTCTTATATTCACTTAGGTGAATTTCTCCCGAAGGGAGAACTGCTTCCTATTGGAGCAGTGTATCTGTACTTGGGAAGTCAGGATTTCTCAGTGTCATTTTAACAATGGTCTGACGTCTATCAGTCTCTGGCTCCACAATTTGACCCCAAAGCTATTCTCAACATGAGACGTTTGGGATACAGGAAAACCACCTATTTTTCAGTCATTCAGTCTGATGTAAGCAAGATGTATGCATACACGTATGTATATATGTGTATATATATATGTATGTATATATATATATATGTATACATAAAGAAAGCATAAGTCTCTAAGTGGTCTTGTGGTTGAGGATCATGTGGCTTTGTTTTCAAGATAAAGATCATGACACATTACTTTTTCAAAAGAAATTATTAAATCCCAGCTGGTTAACATATATGTAGTCTGGTAATTCATTCAGGAGTAGAATTTAGGAAATCGTCACTTATATACAACACCTAGTGCTCATCCCAACAGGTGTCCCCCTTAATGCCCATCACCCATTTGGCCCTCCTCTCAGCCAACAGCCCTCCAGCAACCCTCAGTTTTTTCTCTGTATTGAAGAGTTTCTTCTGGTTTGCTTCTTACGGTTTTCCTCCCTTTATGTTTTTAGCTTGTTTTTCCTTATCTTCCCCTATGTTTATCTAATTTGTTTCTTAAATTCCACATATGAGTGAAATCTTATATTTCTCTTTCTCTGACTGATTTTGCTTACCACGATACACTCTACTTGCACCCACATTGTTACAAATGCAAGACTTCATTCCTTCTGATGGCTGAGTGATATTCCATTGTAGAATATACCGTCTTTACCCATTCATCGGTGATGGCCATTTGGGCTCTTTCCATGATTTAGCTATTATTGAAACTGGTGCAAAACATTGGGGTGCATGTGACACTTCATATTAGCATTTGTGTGTCCTTTGGGCAAATACCTAGTAGTGCCATCATTGTTTCTAATTATAGGGTAGCTCTATGTTTCATTTTTTAAGAAACAGCCATGATGTTTTCCAGAGTGACTGCACCTGCTTGCATTCCCACCAGCAGTGCAAAAATGTTCCCCTTTATCCACATCCTTGCCAACATCTGTTCTTGCCCAAATTGTTCATTTTAGCCATTCTGACAGGTGTGAGGTGGTATCTCATTGTGGTTTTGATTTGTATTTCCCTGATGATGAGTGATGTGGAGCATCTTTTCATGTGTCTGTAGGCCATGTGGATGTCTCCTTTGGAAAAGTGTCTGTTCATGTCTTTTGTCTCTTTCTTCATTGGATTATTTGCCTTTTGAGTGTTGAGTTCCATAAGCTCTTTATAGATTTTGGATACTAATCCTTTATCGGATATGTCATTTGCAAATATTTTCTTCCATTCTGTCGGTTACCTTTTAGTTTTGCTGATTGTTTCCTTCGCGGTGCAGAAGGTTTTTATCTTGATGAGGTCCCAATAGTTCGTTTTTGCTTTTGTTTCTCTTGCCCCTGAAGACATGTCTTCATTTAAGTAAGAAGTTCCTGTGAGTGAGGTCAAAGAGATTGTTGCCTGTTTTCTACTCTAGGATTTAGATGGTTTTGACATTTAGATCTGTCATCCATTTTGAGTTGTTTTTGTGTATGGCATAAGAATGTGGTCCAGGTTCATTCTTCTACATGTTGCTGTCCCGTTTTCCCAACACCATTTGCCTTCTGAAGAGACTGTCTTCTTTCCTTTGGATATTGTTTCCTGCTTGGTCAAAGATTAGCTGGCTGTACATTTGTGGGTCCGTTTCTGGGTTCTCCGTTCTGTTCGTTGATCTATGTGTCTACTTTTGTGCCAGTACCATACTGTTTTGGTGAAAACAGCTTTGTAGAACAGCTTGATCCAGGATTGTGATGTGTCCAGCTTTGGTTTTCTTTTTTAACATTCGTTTGGCTATTCAGTGTCTTTTGTGGTTCCGTACAAATTTTGGGTTTGTTCTAGCTCTGTGAAGAACGCTGGTGTTATTTTGATAGAAATTGCATCGAATGTGTAGATTGCTTTGGGTAGTGTCAGGATTTTAACAATGTTTGTTTTCCAATCCATGAGCATGGAATGAAGACGATGACACATTTCAAGGAAACTGGTACTGCTGTGGAAAAAGCTGTTACCACTTTTCAAAAGAGGAGAAAACTTGGGAGAGGAGCATGGTGTCATGCCAAGATCTGCAGTCCAGTCTCCTGAAGATTGATACTAAAGAGGAGCAAGTATGTCTACTTTCCTAAACCTGATGTAAATGCTATGAGTATGCAAAGCATGTCTGGGGTTCAGACAATTATTTCGACTTCCTCCGGTATTATTTGGCATGTTGCTTTGAAGCACTTTGTTAACTGGCGCAGATTTCTCTGTGGAAGAGACATAGGTGTAACAGTGACCAAGAAGAACCATTGTTTTAAATCAAGAAGAACTGCTCTTCTGGGCATGCCATGGAATGATTTTCAGTCTTTAGTATTGTATATATTGCATCTTAACACTTAGTATGCTTCAGACGGCTCAGCATTACCTTCTCAGGGCTAATACAGGGCAAAAGAACAACGGCTTCAAGGGTATGAGCACTCTAAAGAGATAATTTCTCATTGTACTGAGTTCTATTGTTCCTTCATCAGTATATGGGAGGGATTCAACTTCAAAGGAAAGATGAGTCTCTCCCTTCATGGCCATGGGAAAAGAGGTTGAAAAATGAAGAGGTTGAATGTAGCTAGAATGCTTCTTTTTATTTACTTATTTTTTTTTAACATTTATTCACTTTGTAAGAGACAGAGAGAGACAGAGTGCGAGTGGGATTGGGGCAGAGAGAGAGGAAGACAGAATGTGAAGCAGGCTCCAGGCTCTTACCTGTCAGCACAGAGTCCGACGTGGGGCTCAAACTCACATACCGTGTGATCATGACCTGAGCCAAAATCAGACACTCACCCGATGGAGTCACCCAGGCACCCTGGAATGATTCTTTGGAAATGATTTTTTTTCCTTTTGCTTATAATCCAGAATGACAGAGAGAGCATCTCTTTTCTAGAAGAGAAAATGTAGATCACATTTGCCATTACTTTTAATGTTTGGCAATATGAAGTCAGTAGAATGGATTCTGTGGGGTTCCTTCTAATGATTCCATAAATAGTCCATGTAGGCACTGAGTTCTAGTTACACGATCTAGTTCTAGCAGTGATATTTCTATTAGTGTCTTGTGAAGGATGAGTTAAAAGCCCTATGTTTTCAAAAAGGAAAACAAAATAAAACCCAAACCAGGCCAATACTCAGGGGCATGTGGTTGGCCTAGTTGGTGGGCCATGTGCCTCTTGATCTGTGAGTTCTACCCCACGTTGCATGTAAAGTTTATCTAAAAAAAAAAAACCAAAGAAACAAACAAAAAGAGCCCTGTGTTTCTTGTTTATAAAATTCTTATTAAAATACTGATATGAATATGAATGATTCACTCATAAGTATGAGAAACAAATGAAGTACACACTAGCACATTGGTTCAAGCAAATTTTAAAAATCAAGGACCAATAATCCAGGACCTAATAATCCAGGACCTAAAAATCCAGGACCTAATAAGTACCTCGATTATTTTCAACCTCAGCTGTTATCAATCAACTTCCAAATGGTTGGAGTTTTCTTCTTTCACACATTAAGTTTATTTTTAATCCGTATTTCCCCTGTCATTTCCAATTCAGTGTTCTTCAGTTTCAGTCCTGCCATTGAAGTTTATGGACTTCAGAGTTTCAATGAAGCTTCTTATACTTGTTATCCCTGTGTTTCCAGGAACTATCTAGAGCCTTTGACGTTCCCTGAGACTTTTGCCATTGTTTAGAGCAAAATCTGAGTTTCATAGTCTAGCACCTCATTTGATGAGAACTTGGCTGTCAGTATCTGAACTGGGCTGTTGATACACTCTCTGAACTGGAGATTAGCTTTGCTACAGAAAAGCATTACTCTTACACTGATGGTTTAGGATTTCCCATGTTTTGCTGCTTTACCAACCCAGGAGTGTAATGACAGCAGGGGCTTAAGTCCATTGGTACTGAAATCTGAAATTGGCTTTGATACCTATGCATACCCCTAGCATCTAGCAAAATTATGTGAGCGAAAGAATCAAGGGACATTTAACATCAGTGTTGATTTGGAGACTTAGAAATGATAACATCTATTTGGTCGCAGTTCTATAATTCCCATTCGTTTTCCTTAGGCACTAACTATACACTCCTCAAATTTTTCTGATACAATGTAATTACTGTGAAGAGATATTGATGCATGTGTGTGTTTTTGGGTGCCTTTGTGTTAGAGAGAGAGAGAGAGGCTGAGAGAGATTCAATTACATTGCTTATAGCAAAGGATATTAACTTGTTACTTTCCATTCAATATGCCAATTGGAATAATGATTACAAAGAACTTACAGAATTTTTATGGTAGAGATATTGTAGACCCTGCATGCATTATTCAGTGCCCACACTGTTAACACAGACTGTATGATATCCACTGCATACAGAAGGAAAATTCTCACGGCAGTTTTATTTCCTTAGGTGTGTAGAGCAAATTAATGGGATACAGAGTTTGACCGCTTGTAGCTATAGTCTCTTCATTTTCACTGCTGTATAATATTCCCCAGCGTGGCTAAGAATCTCTAGAAGATGGAAGTTTGGGTTGTTTCCACCTTTTGTGGTTAGGAATAGTCCTTCATGAATCATTCTTAGACGTGTCTCAGTGCAAAACTCTCTTGTGTGTCCTCACTTCTCTTGATCACAAATCATCGTAGGAGTGAAATCATTGGGGACAGGGTTCCTAAAGGTCCATTTTCATGCGATATTTTAAAATTACATTTCAAAATGATTTTAGCAACATTTTGAAAGATGGATTTGATATCAACCATCCCACAAACTTGGTGCTGTTATTTTTAATTTCTGCCAATTCAATACTAGTAAAATATACCCTGGTGGCTTTGATTTGAATTTTCATGATCTCTAGTGAGCTTGGCATCTTTATTTCTTGGCTATACTCCCCAATTATTTGAAATATGTTCTCGTTTGTTGTGCTTTTTCTTATTGTGTAATCTTTTCCCTTGTTTATTTCTAAAAATACGTATTTTTGTTCTGTAAATTATTGCATATATCTCCAGACAAGGCTTGTCTTTTCACATGCTTTTTTTTTCTTAATTTTTTTAACGTTTATTTATTTTTGAGACAGAGAGAGACAGAGCATGAACAAGGGAGCAGCAGAGAGAGAGGGAGACACACAATCGGAAGCAGGCTCCAGGCTCGGAGCCATCAGCCCAGAGCCCGACGCGGGGCTCGAACTCACGGAGCGCCAGATCGTGACCTGAGCTGAAGTCGGACCCTTAACCGACTGAGCCACCCAGGCGCCCTGTCTTTTCACATGCTTTAAGGTGTCTTAGGATGAGGAAATTTCCTGACTTTGCCATCATATTTATCTATCTACTTTATCGTATGGGAAGATTTGTTTATTTCTAAGTCCATCCTGCCCCTTTGCTGATATCTTGGATCCAGTCACAGAGACTTGAGTGATTCCTTCATTGAAGCATTTCGACTCCTGTGTCTTCTCTACCCCATGGAGAAATGAGCCTGCCACTTCCATTTATCATAAAAGTGTTTGAAGATAAAAGTGCCCAGTATTTTATTGATGAGTCCTCTGTGGGTAAGATGTTTTCACTGATGCTGTGAATAATACTAATAATTCCAATTTTCTCACAGGTCCTTATTCAATCAAAAAACACAATCATTGGATTGGATTAAGTAGGGTTCAAGAAAGCAGGTATCCCTGGCAATGGCTGGATGGCTCACCCCTATCTCAGAAGCTGTAATTTTTCATTTCATGGCCTTTCTCCCTTTACTGCTCAGTAACGGAGTGGTAGGTTATTGGTGAAGAGGAAAAGATCCTTGGGGACTTAAGGAATATTGTTCATTCCATTTGATCTCGCTTCTTAGATTGGCAACCGAATGCAAATCTGAGACCTCACTAGACCCAAAGAGCATGATCTATTCCATGTTCTTTAATGGAAAGTCCTGCCAAACCTAGTGAAATGGCATTTTGCTTTTGTATCTTGTATGTCCTATGATACAAGCATGTCCACAGATATGGTTGCAGGAAATGGTAAAAGGTAATGAGGAGAGGAAAGTGGTTACAGCCAGCCTCCTCTGTACATGAAATTTGTACCTGTTTGCTTGGTATCATTCGAGAAAAACAACAAAAGAGCTTTTTCCAAAGGAGTCATTTAGTAATCTTGCAACTCTAATGTGGTATTTAATATCTTTCATGCTATTATTTAGCACAATTCCGCAAGAATTACTGCTAGCCTTGTTTCATTAATAAATCACATGTATTTGTCATTTGATGTTACGAAAGTAGTTTAGAAAATGAAGAAAAGTGATCCGTTGTAAATAAATCCAGATAACTGGCGGATATTATGGGAAACATGGGGTATTTAACATGCTGTTTATTGATGGCCCACAATGTGCCAGGCATCCTTCTAGTCACTGAAGCTATAGTGGTGAATGAAACACGCTACAGTCTTCTGCCGTTGTGGATAGTACATTCCAATGCAGGCTTGATGGAGCTCTTGGTGATGAGCGATGACAATCTCAACGTGCCAAGTGAATTACATGGCTCATTAGGGGGTGATATATGCTATGGAGTGATGTGAAATCTTTCCTTTTTCTACAGTGCAAAGTGTCTTTTGTGTATGAAGGTAAGAGGGAGAGGTTTCACTGCTTTCAGTGGAGTGGTCAGGACAGACTCCATGAGAAATGAAGTTCGTACAGCATGTTGAGTGAGCAGGGCATGTGGATTAGCTGATACAAATGCATCCCAGCAGTAGGAGTGTCCTTAGCATCCCTGAGGAAATAGCAAGAGGGCCTGGGACTGGAGCAAGGGGAACGAGGTGGGAGAAAAGTAAGTCAGAGAGGGAACGACGGTGAGAGCATGTGGGGATCAGAAAAATGTAAGACCTTGGATTGGCTCATGAGGGTCATGAGAAGATAGGACTTCTCATATAGCCTTCTCATAGAGGCTTTAAGCGGAGGAGGGACAAAGTCTGGCTCCTGCTTTGGAGACGCACTCTGGACAGTCTGTTGAGCTGAGATGGCTAAGTGGCCAGATTCTACACTTGTTCCAAACATGTGTGTGAGACGGACAAGTCAGGGATGGTGTCAGGTTTTTGGTCCAGGAGTGGTAAGAATGACGTTTCCATTAACGTTAATAGGGCATATTTGGAATTCAGTTTTAGATACATTGGTAGTAAAACTGTTAAAGCATTTAGGTATGTACGGGGGTGTCGCATGGGACTTGTGATAGATGATCATGCCGATCAGGTGAGAGGTTTGTGCCTGGGATGCAAATGTCTGCAGCAGTGGATAGACAGTGTGACAAGTGCGAGGCTGGGATGATTCTCGGGAATCTAAGGGCTGAGCCCTCGGACACCCTCATGTGGAAGGTCATGTTAAGTGGACAAGAGGATAACCAGAAAACATCACCCGGAAAAGTGTTTCAAGAGACAGAAATAAACCCATAACGCGTCAGGGAAGGCAATGGAACCCCCTGCAAAGAAGTTCTACTGAAATAACAGCTGACTATAAAAATTTGGGGACACCTCCATTTTATTTCTTGAAATGGTTACTTCCCATCAGATTCCTGAGGATTTGGGTGAAAATTAAAACTAAGAAACATTTTTTTTCTGGACAGTGTAGCCCAGCCTTCACATTTAAAATCCAGGTACCTCCTTCTCATTGCCCAATTTCACCGAAGTCTAATGCTTCGTTTGGTGTCGAAGACATTAGGCTCAGTGGAGAAAAAGTGCACACTATCTTAAAGGCAAATCAGCACCCTTTTTCCTCAAAGTGAGGCTAGCAGTGGAATTGCTTGCTCTGGGCACATCAGTCTGAATTATAAGCACTTGGAGATATGTTTATATGTAATTTCAGTGTATCACTTCCCGAACATTATTTGATCACTTCCCAGACGTGTCAGGAGTCTTAGGAGCATATTTCAAGTGTATATCTATAACTCCCTAGACCTTCCAGTCTATACTACCCTTTGTACTTCTTCACTAGTTCCAATGGTCCATTGGTAACATTTAATTAGGTTTAGATACAATTACGCTTCCTAATCTTAACGCTATATGACCCTCTCAACATTTGTAAGGCCATTGAAATAAGTGCACATATGTTTTCAATTTGTGATAAATTTTGCCTGAGAAATGTCTTTCTAAAATGAATTAATTTTCTGGTGCAGGAATTTCCAACAGAGTTTATCTCCTGTGAAATGTGGACACATGAGACCATCAACAATTTATACTGTTGACTGTAGTAACCGTTTCCGTTACATTTGTGAAAAGGAGTTCTCTGGCCCTGATAATTAAAGTGCTGTGATCAAGTGTTCACTATTTTCATTCTTTAACAGCTGTAAGGAAAAATACAGGGTATTCTCTCAAATTAGTCAACTATGCATGGCGTATGAAGGATTATAATCTTTCAAATATCCTTCAGCATGGATAAAAGAGTAAGTTTTAGAAATAGTAAAATCATCCATCCAAAAATGAACCTTTTTTTTTTTTTTGAAATTTCAAGAATCATTCCACCAGAGAATGTGAAAAAAGTTTCAGTGTAAGACTTTACATTTAGAATATAACTAAATGATCTTGATTTAAATAGGTAGTGAATACATTTGCAATGTTCACAGTGTAAGAGGTCCTAAATGATGAACACATCTTCTCAACCCATCTTGTGCTGTATTCACCTAGTTGCCACCTCAAAGGTACACATGTAACTGGTTTATATAGTATTCCAGAGGTATTCTAGTAAAGTACAAGTATACACAGGCCGTCTGCCAAACAAAATCTTATGTGGCTACAAACGACAGTAACGATCCTTTATGTTTCTGTTGAAAATGTACCACACGTGTGTTCCATATCAGTACATAGGTAGCCGTATTACTTTGTATACATTTCTGCAAATATCACACTGATAAATGTTTTATTTCCAGTGGACGTTTAGGTTTGTCCCAGAATTTTAGAATTGTGTGAATGAAAGCACTTAATACTGTATTACTTGCCATAGGGCGTATACATAGGGTAAATGTCTAGCAATGTCATTTCTATGTCAAAATATGTCCACATGAAATTGCATAGACGTTGAATTTACAATAGATGCTCTACATCTCTATCTGCAGTCAGCAGCATTCAAGAATTCCTGCTTCCTCTCTTGGTTACCACCGCAACGTGTTATCAGTCTGTTTGATTTTGCCAATAAAATCTTCACCAATTAAAAAAATGTTTATTTGATTCACTTCAATTTACGATGTCCTGTTATTTGTGTCTCTGAGCATTTGTTTATGGTATTTCCTTTCATTTAAAGTGTCTGTTTGTGTCTTTATGGATTAATATCACAAACGTAAGTTTGAGCAAAAAAACCCCAGACACAAAATCGCTCCTCCTGTAACGTTCCAGTTATTTATAAGGTTCTACACCAGGTAAGTCTAACCTATGCTATTAGAAATAGGGACAAAATTTCCTGCCACATGGATTTATTCGTAAAACGAATAGTAATGGGAAATGACTAGTCTTTACCATGGTGCAACGTTATGCTTGGAAAGAAACCATGTCCAAGGTGCATTTCTCAGGTGCTGATATTATGGAGTTTACTAATCTGGGTGCTGGTTACAGGGTGTTGTAGTGACCCCTTGGGCTGCCATGACAACTACCACAACCTGGGTGTCTTTGGACAACATACATTTATTTTTTCATGATTTTGGAGGCGAGAAGTTTAAACGTGAGGTGGCAAGGTCAAGCTCCATTTGAAACTCTTTAGTTTACTTTGTTGGACTAAATTCTTCCTCGCCTCAGAGAAAGTCATGAGAAACTTTAAAACTTTATTAAAAACTTTAAAAACTTAAAAATTTAAAAACTTTAAAACTTTTTATTTGTTTTTTTTTAACGTTTATTTATTTTTGAGACAGAGAGAGACAGAGCATGAACGGGGGAGGGTCAGAGAGAGAGGGAGACACAGAATGTGAAACAGGCTCCAGGCTCTGAGCAGTCAGCAGAGAGCCTGACGCGGGGCTCGAACTCACAGACCGCAAGATCGTGACCTGAGCCAAAGTCGGACGCTCAACAGACTGAGCCACCCAGGTGTCCCTGCCGTTGTTTGTTTTAAAGGATAAATTTGGCATAGTTTGAACTGGATGAAAGCAAATCACCAAGAGATCAAAATATGTGGAGGCTGAGTTCAATCAGTGTTTACAGGGAGAATGCTTCCATGGGAAGCACGTTTTCAATCAACAATCACAACTTCTCCCTTGAGAAAGTAGAATGAGGAAAAGAAATAAAACCCAAATCAAATTAAGGTGGAAATCATAAAATGAAATGCAGAAATCAGTGAGGTTGGAAATAAAAGAAATAATAAAATAAATGTAGCAGTGAGTTTTGAAAAGGCCGACCACAGTGATAAACCTCCAGCTGGACCGATCAAGAATAGGCCTAAATGACCAAATTGAAACATGAATGAGCAGCATTATTACAGACATTGAAGGATTTACTGATGATTATAAGGGAACATGATGAAGAATTTTTTGCCATTGAATTCTAAAACCTGAAAGGCATTGATTTCTTGAAAGAATTGATCTTTCAAAACACACTTAAGAAGAATTTGAAAACTTGAACTCGTTGTATATCTAAAATGAGTTATTCAATTTGTAGTTAAAACACTCCAGAGAGAACCTCAGATGGGTTCGCTGGTGAATTCTGTAAATATTTACTGAATAAAGAGTCAAATTTAAAAGGGAAAAAAAAGTGATCCAGGAGACAGAAGAAAATTGAAAATGTTCCAAATTATTCTGTGAGGCCAGTGTTACTTGGATAGTGAAACCAGATAGCCAAGAATCCACAGCCCATGTGCACAAAACAAGCAAAAATTCCTAACAAATAGTTGCACATCGAATTGCATGGAGCAATTTATTGAGAAGATTATATATCACGATGGAGTGGGTTTATTCCACATGTGAAAGATTAATGAATTGGGGTGATTTACTTGATTGATAGGCTGAGGAAGGAAAGCCACATGATAGCCTTCGTAGATGCAGATAAAGCACCTCAAAGTCGCCATCATTTCATGACAAATGGTCTCAGTAAACTAGGAATAAGTAAAGTAGGAGTAAGTGAGGTTTTCCTCCATATGATAATGACATTAGAAAGAAACAAACCCTCCAGTTAGTAATCTACTCAGCAGCGACAGATTGAGTGCTTTCCCTTAACACCGGTAAAGAAGCAAAGATATCTGGACTCATCACACCTCTTCACCATCCCAAGGGAGTCCATTTCAGTTCGATATGCAAGAAATAAAAAAGTGATACAGATTGGAATGCAAAAGGGAACGACCTCCAGTTGCAAAGACATAAGTTTCCAGATCAAGGACAGTATGTTAAAATTCAGTAATGTGTCTATGTGCTAAAAATAAGCTTTTGGAAATTGAAATAAACAAAAATATCATTTACGTTAGTATTGTCACCTGCTAGACCCCAAGATGTGACCTTTACTGCCTACCACCTTATACTCCCCCACCTTTTTCCCACATTTTTCCTTAAGCAAATCCTCTTGCCAGTGTCTCTCTTAAGTCTGGCAAGTGGAAAGCAAAGCATCCCTCAAACATTAGTGATTCTCTTGACAAAAGCTTCAACCTGCCCAGATCCCCCGGGGACAGTTTGAGTGTCATCCTGACTCACACATGCTCAGTTGGACCATGGAGTGACCTCTAGAGTGATTGATGATACCTTTACCTCATTATAATTCTAAAATCTCGAACCAGGGAGGAGCAGGAGCCTTATCACAAGCCTTACTTACACAGCACACAGTGTGCGTGGAGACCTGTTTGCTTAAGTTGCATGTTTCACGTCATGTCCTCCTCTATCTATGGCGAGGTGGATCCTCTTTTTCATCCTAATTCAAAAAAAAAAAAAAAAAAAAAAAAAAAAAAAAAAAAAAGGAGGGGCACCCGGGTGGCTCAGTCTGCCGAGCGTCCCGCTTTGGCTCAGGTCATGATCTCATGAATTGTGAATTCGAGCTCCTAGTAGGGCTCTCTGCTGACAGCTCGGAGCCTAGAGCCTGCTTCGAGTTCTGTGTCTCCCTCTCGCTCTCTGCCCCTCCCGCCCCTGGTTACACTCTGCTTTCTCTCTCTTTCAAAAATAAAAAACATTAAACATTTTTTCACATGAAAAAAGGAACCTATTCACCGCTGCTTCAGGAGTCATGGCTTTGGAAGTTACTCCCCACGATCTCCTCATTTGCTGCAAATAAAGTTTCCTTTTTGTGACAACTCACATGGTGTAGTTCCTTTCTGTGACTCACCAAGGAGCAAACTCATGTTGATTTGGTTGCAGTATCACAGTAAATTAATAGTGTATATGTGCCAAAATGTATGTACCATCTATGTGCTGAAAATTATGAAATACTCATAAGAGAAATTAAGACAAGTAAGTTGATAACTCTACTATCTATGGTCCGAGATGGGAGGCTTCAAAATGGTGATATCTCCAAGTTGATCTAAGATTAAATCAATTCAAATCCAAAACCAAGTAAGATTTTTTCCTTTTTGGTCGTCACCTACATGCTGATTTTACTTTTTTAAATACAGGTTATTTTTAGGACAATTTTAAATGTACAGAAAGAAAATGCAAAGATAGTACAGAGTTCCCAAATACACTGTACTCTTATATCAACATGCTATCTTAATAGTGTATATTTGTTACAATTCAGAAACAAAAGTGATATATCTATGATTTAACATGCATACTTTACTCAGATTTTCTATTCCAGGATCCCATCCGTGTTACCACAGCACAGTTAGCTGTCATGTGTTCTTAGGTTCCCCCTGGGTGTTACAGATTTTCCTTGTTCTTGGTGATGTGAATAGTTTTGAGGAGGACTTTCTAGGTACTTAAAAAAATATATCCTTCAGTTGAGATTGGTCTGGTATTTTTCTCATGCGTAGACCGGGATCATATATTTGGGGAGGAAGCCCACACAGGCCCAGAGTCACTTTTATCACATTATTATATCAAGAGCGCATGCTATGAATATGGCCTGTCACTGTTGATGATAACTTTCTTCAGTCCGGTACTATTTGCCAAGTGTTCCATTGTAAAGTTATTCTTTGTTTTCCCTTCCATATGATTCTGTAATGAGTTTTTGGAAGGAAATCATTATGTGCAGTGCGTACTTAGAGAGCGAGGAGTTATACCCGTCTCCTTGAAGCAGGAGTAGAATGATACCTGGAGCTGTATTTGGAATTCTGCATGCAAATTTTGTCTCATTGCCCCCATGTATTTATTTGATCAATTCTTTTATCCTGGTATGGGCTGATGGATATTTATTTTTTATTTTGGTTTATAGTACAATGGCACTTTATTTATTTTGTTATTTATTTTGTTGCTTAAATTGCTGTTGCTTTAGCCATTGGGAATTCGTTCGTCTGGTCTCTCGATCCGTTTGACCATCCCACATTATGTTAAGTAGTCCCCTCTTTTCTAGCAGTACACATGTTCCAGGCTCACCTTGCATGTGTCCTACCTCTGACTTATAATCAACTATTTCTGCAAGGAGCCCAGATTCCTTTAACTGGGTATTCTAATTCTAATTAAATATGGTCACTACCTGAACTTTTAAAAAAAAAAGTCAATGGAAACTGGAGAAAGAACAAAGTAGGAGAACACAAATTACGATACTTGAAGACTAGCACAAGGGCACAATAATCAAGATATCTGTAGGACACCTGGGTAGCTCAGTGGGTTAAGTGTCTGACTCGATCTCAGCTCATGTCATATCTCAGGTTCATGAGTTCCAGCCCCACACTGGGCTCCACGCTGAGCATGAACCCTACTTAAGATAAAAGAAACTGATGAAAGAAGATAGTTACTCAGATCAATGGAACAGCATAGAGAGTTTAGAAATAGATTGACAAATAAAGTGTCAATTGACTTTTGGCAAAAGCGCCAATGATATTTCAATAGGACAATGTTGCTTTCAGCAAGTGATACGGGAATCATTAGACACTTATATGCAAAAACTTAAAGGAAGGAATTCAAGCCATCTAAAAAAGATTAACTTGCCTTGGAGTGTAGAATTCAATGTAAACTTACAGGTTTTAGAAGACTGCATGGGAGAAAAAAATTCAACCTCAGGTTAATTAAGAGTTTCTTAGGACAGAAGATGGCAGAACAGCATGGAAGTTTTTTGTGTGTCTCATGTCCATGAAATACAGCCAGACCAACACTGAACCATCCCACACACCTAGAAAACTGACTGGAGGATTAACACAACAATCTGCACAACCTGCACCCAGAATTCAGCAGGTACGTGGCACAGAGAGGTGAACTTGGGGAGTGAGAAGCCTTGGGAAGGGAGGTGTTTTGCGGGTGGAGAGAGGACAGAGACGGGGCGGGGGGTGGGGAGTAAAATACAGGAAAAGCACCCCTCCCCCAAAGCAGCTGGAGAGAAAGTGGAAAATTGGAAACAGCCACAGGGACTAAACTAAAAAAAGAGAAAGGAGAGGGTTTAAATTCCATTAAGACTGTAAACAAGGGAAGCACAAAGTCTGCAACTCTGCAGCTCCATACCTGGTGGTGCTCCGATGGGAAGGGCGAATCCCCAGGAGCAGAGTGGGGTCTGGGAGGTCCTCGGGCCACATGGGGAAAAGCAATTCCACTGCTGCAAGGACATTTGGTAGAGACTGTTGGAGCCACCTGGTCCCAGCAGACCCCGGAAGTCAGCCACATTCACTGGTAGTGGCGCAAGGTCGTTGAGGACGAAGCCTGGTGCCAGATGTGTAGTGATTTTCCATAATCCCTGAAAGTCTGCTGAGACACTATCTCGAGAACTTTTTATTATTATTATCTTTTTTAATATGAAATTTATTGTCAAACTGGTTTCCATACAACACCCAGTGCTTATCCCAAGAGGTGCTCTCCTCAACACCCATCACCCACTCTCCCCTCCCTGCCACCCCCCATCAAACCTCAGTTTTTTGTTCTCAGTTTTTAAGAGTCTCACATGGTTTGCCTCATTCCCTCTCTGTAACTTTTTTTCCCCTTCCCCTCCCACATGGTCTTCTGTTAAGTTTCTCAGGATCCACATAAGAGTGAAAACATATGGTATCAGTCTTTCTCTTTAAGACTTATTTCACTTAGCATCACACTCTCCAGTTCCATCCACGTTGCTACAAAAGGCCGTATTTCATCCTTTCTCATTGTCACGTAGTATTCCATTGTGTATATAAACCACAATTGCTTTAGCCATTCAACAGTTGATGGACGTTTAGGGTCTTTCCATAATTTGGCTATTGTTGAAAGTGCTGCTATAAACATTGGGGTACAAGTGCCCCTATGCATCAGCACTCCCGTATCCCTTGGGTAAATTCCTAGCAGTGCTATTGCTTGGTCATAGCGTAATTCTATTTTTAATTTTCTGAGGAGCCTCCACACTGTTTTCCAGAGCGGCTACACCAGGATTCATTCCCCCCAGCAGTGCAAGGGGTTCCTGTTTCTCCACATCCTCGCCAGCATCTATAGTCTCCTGATTTGTTCATTTTAGCCACTCTGACTGGCGTGACGTCATATCTGAGTGTGGTTTTGATTTGTATTTCCCTGATGAGGAGCGACGTTGAGCATCTTTTCACGTGCCTGTTGGCCATCTGGATGTCTTCTTTAGAGAAGTGTCTATTCATGCTTTCTGTCCATTTCTTCATTGGATTATTTGTTTTTCGGGTGTGGAGTCTGGTGAGCTCTTTATAGATTTTGGATACTAGCCCTTTGTCCGATATGTCATTTGCCAATCTCTTTTCCCATTCCGTTGGTTGCCTTTTAGATTTGTTGATTGTTTCCTTGGCAGTGCAGAAGCTTTTTATCTTCATAAGATCCCAATAGTTCCTTTTTGCTTTTAATTCCCTTGCCTTTGGCGATGTGTCAAGTAAAAAATTGCTGTGGCTGAGGTCAGAGAGGTTTTTTCCTGCTTTCTCCTCTAGGGTTTTGATGCTTTCCTGTCTCACATTCAGGTCTTTTATCCATTTTGAGTTTGTTCTTGTGAATGGTGTAAGAAAGTGGTCTAGTTTCATCTTTCTGCATGTTGCTGTGCAGTTCTCCCAGCACCGTTTGTTAAAGACACTGTCTTTTTTCCATTGGATATTCTTTCTTGCTTGGTCAAAGATGAGTTGGCCATCCTTTTGTGGGTCTAATTCTGGGGTTTCTATTTTATTCCTTTGGTCTATGTGTCTATTTTGGTGCCAATACCATGCAGTCATGATGATTACAGGTTTGTAGTAGAGGCTAAAGTCTGGGACTGTGATGCCTCCCACTTTGGTCCTCTTCAAAATTACTTTGGCTATTCAGGGTCTTTTGTGGGTCCATAAAATTTTAGGATTGGTTGTTCTAGCTTCGAGAAGAATGCTGGTGCAATATTGATTGGGATTACATTGAATGTGTACATATCTTTGGGTAGTATTAACATTTTAACAATATTTATTCTTCCTTTTATTTATTTATTTTTTTTAATGTATGAAATTTACTGTCTAATTGGTTTCCATACAACACCCAGTGCTCATCCCAAAAGGTTCCCTCCTCAATACACATCACCCACCCTCCCCTCCCTCCCACCCCCCATCAACCCTCAGTTTGTTCTCAGTTTTTAACAGTCTCTTATGCTTTGGCTCTCTTCCACTCTAAACTCTTTTTTTTTTTTCCTTCCCCTCCCCCATGGGTTTCTATTACGTTTCTCAGGATCCACATAAGAGTGAAACCATATGGTATCTGTCTTTCTCTGTATGGCTTATTTCACTTAGCATCACACTCTCCAGTTCCATTCACGTTGCTACAAAAGGCCATATTTCATTTTTTCTCATTGCCATGTAGTATCCATTGTGTATATAAACCACAATTTCTTTATCCATTCATCAGTTGATGGACATTTAGGCTCTTTCCATATTTTGGCTATTGTTGAGAGTGCTGCTGTAAACATTGGGGTACAAGTGCCCCTATGCATCAGTACTCCTGTATCCCTTGGATAAATTCCTAGCAGTGCTATTGCTGGGTCATAGGGTAGGTCTATTTTTAATTTTCTGAGGAACCTCCACACTGCTTTCCAGAGCGGCTGACCAATTTGCATTCCCACCAACAGTGCAAGAGGGTTCCCGTTTCTTCACATCCTCTCCAGCATCTATAGTCTCCTGATTTGTTCATTTTGGCCCCTCTGACTGGCGTGACGTCATATCTGAGTGCGGTTTTGATTTGTATTTCCCTGATAAGGAGCGACGTTGAACATCTTTTCATGTGCCTGTTGGCCATCCGGATGTCTTCTTTAGAGAAGTGTCTATTCATGTTTTCTGCCCAATTCTTCACTGGGTTATTTGTTTTTCGGGTGTGGAGTTTGGTGAGCTCTTTATAGATTTTGGATACTAGCCCTTTGTCCGATATGTCATTTGCCAATCTCTTTTCCCATTCCGTTGGTTGCCTTTTAGTTTTGTTGGTTGTTTCCTTTGCTGTGCAGAGAAGCTTTTTATCTTCATAAGGTCCCAGTAATTCACTTTTGCTTTTAATTCCCTTGCCTTTGGGGATGTGCCGAGTAAGAGATTGCTACGACTGAGGTCAGAGAGGCTTTTCCTGCCTTCTCCTCTAAGGTTTTGATGGTTTCCTGTCTCACATTCAGGTCCTTTATCCATTTTGAGTTTATTTTTGTGAATGGTGTGAGAAAGTGGTCTATTTCCAACCTTCTGCATGTCTCTGTCCAGTTCTTCCAGCACCATTTGTTAAAGAGACTTTTTTCCATTGGATGTTCTTTCCTGCTTTGTCTAAGATGAGTTCACCATACGTTTGTGGGTCTGGTTCTGGGGTTTCTATTCCATTCCATTGGTCTGTTTTTATGCCAATACCATGCTGTCTTGATGATTACAGCTTGGTAGTAGAGGCGAAAGTCTGGGATTGTGATGCCTCCTGCTTTGGTCTTCTTCTTCAAAATTACTTTGGCTATTCAGGGCCTTTTGTGGTTCCATAGGAATTTTAGGATTGCTTGTTCTAGTTTCGAGAAGAATGCTGGTGCAATTTTGAGTGGGATTGCATTGAATGTGTAGATAGCTTTGGGTAGTATTGACATTTTGACTATATTTATTCTTCCAACCCATGAGCAAGGAATGTCTTTCCATTTCTTTATATCTTCTTCAATTACCTTCATAAGCTTTCTATAGTTTTCAGCATACAGATCTTTTACATCTTTGGTTAGATTTATTCCTAGGTATTTTATGCCTCTTGGTGCGATTGTGAATGGGAACAATGTCTTTATTTGTCTTTCTGTTGCTTCATTATTAGTGTATAAGCATGAAATTGACTTCTGTACATTGATTTGGTATCCTGCAACTTTGCTGAATTCATGTATCAGTTCTAGCAGACTTTTGGTGGATCTATTGGATTTTCCATGTATAATATCATGACATCTGCAAAAAGCGAAAGCTTGACTTCATCTTTCTCAATTTTGATGCCTTTCATTTCCTTTTGTTGTCTGATTGCTGATGCTAGAACTTCCAGCACTATGTTAAACAACCGCGGTGATAGTGGGCATCCCTGTCGTGTTCCTGGTCTCAGGGAAAAAGCTCTCAGTTTTTCCCCGTTGAGGATGATGTTAGCTGTGGGCTTTTCATAAATGGCCTTTATGATCTTTAAGTATGTTCCTTCTATCCCGACTTTCTCCAGGGTTTTTATTAAGAAAGGGTGCTGGATTTTGTCAAAGGCCTTTTCTGCATCGATTGACAGGATCATATGGTTCTTCTCTTTTTTTTTTTTGTTAATGTGATGTATCACGTTGATTGATTTGTGAATGTTGAACCAGCCCTGCATCCCAGGAATGAATCCCACTTGATCATGGCGAATAATTCTTTTTATATGCCATTGAATTCGATTTGCTAGTATCTTATTGAGAATTTTTGCATCCATATTCATCAGGGATATTGGCCTGTAGTTGTCTTTTTTTACTGGGTCTCTGTCTGGTTTAAGAATCAAAGTAATACTGGCTTCATAGAATGAGTCTGGAAGTTTTCCTTACCTTTTTATTTCTTGGAATAGCTTGAGAAGGATAGGTATTATCTCTGCTTTAAACGTCTGGTAGAACTCCCCTGGGAAACCATCTGGTCCTGGACTCTTATTGGGAGATTTTTGATAACAGAGTCAATTTCTTCGCTGGTTATGGGTCTGTTCAAGCTTTCTATTTCCTCCTGATTGAGTTTTGGAAGAGTGTGGGTGTTTAGGAATTTGTCCATTTCTTCCAGGTTGTCCAATTTGTTGGCATATAATTTTTCATAGTATTCCCTGATAATTGTTTGTATCTCTGAGGGATTGGTTGTAATAATTCCATTTTCATTCATGGTTTTATCTATTTGGGTCATGTCTCTTTTCTTTTTGAGAAGCCTGGCTAGATGTTTGTCAATTTTATTTTTTTAAAAAACCAACTCTTGGTTTTGTTGATCTGCTCTACAGTTTTTTAGGTTCTATATTATTTCTGCTCTCTTCTTTATTATTTCTCTTCTGCTGGGTTCAGGCTGCCTTTGCTGTTCTGCTTCTATTTCCTTTAGGTGTGCTCTTAGATTTTGTATTTGGGATTTTTCTTGTTTCTTGAGACAGGCCTGGATTGCAATTTATTTTCCTCTCAGGACTGCCTTCGCGGCATCCCAAAGCATTTGGATTGTTGTATTTTCATTTCCGTTTGTTTCCATATATATTTTAATTTCTTCTCTAATTGCCTGGTTGACCCACTCATTCGTTAGTAGGGTGTTCTTTAACCTCCATGCTTTTGGAGGTTTTCCAGACTTTTTCCTGTGGTTGATTTCAAGCTTCATAGCATTGTGGTCTGAAAGTATGCATGGTATAATTTCAATTCTTGTAAACTTATGAAGGGCTGTTTTGTGACCCAGTATATGATCTATCTTGGAGAATGTTCCATGTGCACTCGAGAAGAAAGTATATTCTGTTGCTTTGGGATGCAGAGTTCTAAATATATCTGTCAAGTCCATCTGATCCAATGTATCATTCAGGGCCCTTGTTTCTTTATTGACTGTGTGTCTAGATGATCTATCCATTTCTGTAAGTGGGGTGTTAAAGTCCCCTGCAATGACCACATTCTTATCAATAAGGTTGGTCATGTTTATGAGTAATTGTTTTATATATTTGGGGGCTCCGGTATTCGGCGCATAGACATTTATAATTGTTAGCTCTTCCTGATGGATAGAACCTGTAATTATTATATAATGCCCTTCTTCATCTCTTGTTACAGACTTTAATTTAAAGTCTAGTTTGTCTGATATAAGTATGGCTACTCCAGCTTTCTTTTGGCTTCCAGGAGCATGATAGATAGTTCTCCATCCCCTCACTCTCAATCTAAAGGTGTCCTCAGATCTAAAATGAGTCTCTTGTAGACAGCAAATAGATGGGTCTTGTTTTTTTATCCATTCTGATACCCTATGTCTTTTGGTTGGCGCATTTAGTCCATTTACATTCAGTGTTATTATAGAAAGATACGGGTTTAGAGTCATTGTGATGTCTGTATGTTTTATGCTTGTAGCGATGTCTCTGGTACTTTGTCTCACAGGATCCCCCTTAGGATCTCTTGTAGGGCTGGTTTAGTGGTGACGAATTCCTTCAGTTTTTGTTTGTTTGGGAAGACCTTTATCTCTCCTTCCATTCTAAATGACAGACTTGCTGGATAAAGGATTCTCGGCTGCATATTTTTTCTGTTTAGCACACTGAAGATATCGTACCAAGCCTTTCTGGCCTGCCAAGTTTCAAAAGAGAGATCAGTCACGAGTCTTATAGGTCTCCCTTTCACATATATATGTGACTCCCTTTTCACATATATATGTGAGGGCACGTTTATCCCTTGCTGCTTTCAGAATTTTCTCTTTATCCTTGTATTTTGCCAGTTTCACTATGATATGTCGTGCAGAAGATCGATTCAAGTTCCGTCTGAAGGGAGTTCTCTGTGCCTCTTGGATTTCAATGCCTTTTTCCTTCCCCAGTTCAGGGAAGTTCTCAACTATAATTTCTTCAAGTACCCCTTCAGCACCTTTCCCTCTGTCTTCCTCCTCTGGGATACCAATTATGCGTATATTATTTCTTTTTAGTGTATCACTTAGTTCTCTAATTTTCCCCTCATACTCCTGGATTTTTTTATCTCTCTTTCTCTCAGCTTCCTCTTTTTCCATAACTTTATCTTCTAGTTCACTTATTCTCTCCTCTGCCTCTTCAATCCGAGCCGTCGTCGTTTCCATTTTGTTTTGCATTTCTTTTAAAGCGCTTTTCAGTTCCTCGTGACTGTTCCTTAGTCCCTTGATCTCTGTGGCAAGAGATTCTCTGCTGTCCTCTATACTGTTTTCAAGCCCAGCGATTAATTTTATGACTATTATTCTAAATTCACTTTCTGTTATATTATTTAAATCCTTTTTGATCAGTTCATTAGCTGTTGTTATTTCCTGGAGATTCTTCTGAGGGGAATTCTTCCGTTTGGTCATTTTGGATAGTCCCTGGAGTGGTGAGGACCTGCAGGGCACTTCCCCTGTGCTGTGGTGTATAACTGGATTTGGTGGGCGGAGCCGCAGTCCAACCTGATGTCTGCCCCCAGCCCACCGCTGGGGCCACAGTCAGACTGGTGTGTGCCTTCTCTTCCCCTGTCTTAGGGGCGGGATTCACTGTGGGGTGGCATGGCCCGTCTGGGATACTTGCACGCTGCCAGGCTTGTGGTGCTGGGGATCTGGCGTATTAGCTGGGGTGGGTAGGCAAGGTGCACGGGGGCAGGAGGGGCAGGCTTAGCTCGCTTCTCCTTAGGTGATCCACTTCAGGAGGGGCCCTGTGGCAGCGGGAGGGAGTCAGATCCGCTGCCGGAGATTTGCCTCCACAGAAGCACAGAGTTGGGTGTTTGCGCGGAGCGAGCAAGTTCCCTTGCAGGAACTTGTTCTCTTTGGGATTTTGGCTGGGGAATGGGCGGGGGAGATGGCGCTGGCGAGCGCCTTTGTTCCCCGCCAAGCTGAGCTCTGTCGTCCGGGGGCTCAGCAGCTCTCCCTCCCTTTGTCCTCCAGCCTTCCGGCTTTCTGAGCAGAGCTGTTACCTTATGACCTCCCAGACGCTAAATTGCGCTTGATGTCGGAACACAGTCCGTCAGGCCCCTCCACTTTTGCCAGCCAGACTCGGGGGCTCTGCTTGGCCGGCGAGCTGCCCCTCCACCCCGGCTCCCTTCCGCCAGTCCGTGGAGGGCGCACCGCCTCGCCGCCCTTCCTACCCTCTTCCGTGGGCCTCTCGTCTGCCCTTGGCTCCGGAGACTCCATTCTGCTAATCCTCTGGCGGTTTTCTGGGTTATTTAGGCAGGTGTAGGTGGAATCTAAGTGATCGGCAGGACGTGCGGTGAGCCCAGCGTCCTCCTACGCCGCCATCCACAATATTTATTCTTCCAATCCATGAGCATGGAAGGTTTTTCCATGTCTTTATGTCTTCTTCAATACCCTCATAAGCTATAGTGCTCAGCAAACACATCTTTTCCATCTGTGGTTAAGTTTATTCCTAGGTATTTTATGCTTCTTGGTGCAATTGTGAATGGGATCAGTTTCTTTATTTGTCTTTCTGTTGCTTCATTATTAGTGTATAAGAATGCAACTGATTTCTGTACATTGATTTTGTATCCTGCGACTAGGCTGAATTCATGTAACAGTTCTATCAGACTTTTGGTGGAGTCTATCGGGTTTTCCACCTATAATATCATGTCACCTGCAAAAAGTGAATGCTTGACATCATCATTGCCTATTTTGATGCCTTGATTTCCTTTTGTTGTCTGATTGCTGATGCTAGCACTTCCAACACTATGTTAAACAGCAGAGATGAGCGTGGATGTCCCTGTCGTGTTCCTGGTCTCAGGGGGAAAGCTGTCAGTTTTTTTTCCTTTGAGGATGATATTAGCTGTGGGCTTTTCATAAATGGCTTTTATGATCTTTGTGTTCCTTCTATCCCGACTTTCTCAAGGGTTGTTAAGCAAGGATGCTGAATTTTGTTGAATGCTTTTTCTGCATCATAGACAGGATCATATGGTTCTTATCTTTTCTTTTATTAATGTGATGTATCAAATTGATTGATTTGCGAATGTTGAACCAGCCCTGCAGTCCAGGAATGCATCCTACTTGATCATTGTGTATAATTCTTTTTATATGCTGTCTAAATCGATTTGCTAGCATCTTATTGAGGATTTTTGCATCCATATTCATCAGGGATATTGGCCTGTAGGGTTTTTTTTTTTTCCCCTGGGCCTCCGCCTGGTTTAGGAATGAAAGTAATGCTGGCTTCATAGAATGAGTCTGGAAGTTTTCCTTACCTTTCTATTTTTTGGAACAGCTTGAGAAGGTTAGGTATTATCTCTGCTTTAAAAGCCTGGTAGATCTCCCCTGGGAAGCCATCTGGTCCTGGAATGTTGTTTGTTGGGAGATGTTTGTTAACTGATTCAATTTCATCGCTGGTTATGTGTCTGTTCAAGCTTTCTATTTCTTCCTGGTTGAGTTTTGGAAGTGTGTGGGTGTTTAGGAATTTGTCTATTTCTTCCAGGTTGTCCAGTTTGTTAGCACATAATTCTTCATAGTATTCCCTGATAATTGCTTGTATTTCTGAGGGATTTTTTGCAATAATTCCACTTTCATTCATGATTTTATCTATTTGGGTCATCTCCCTTTTCTTTTTGAAAAGCCTGGCTAGACTTTTATCAGTGTATTCAGAACATTTCATCCTAAAGCAGAAGAATATATTCTTCGCCAGTCCACATGGAACATTCTCCAGAATAGACCACATACTGGGACACAAATCAGCCCTCAACAAGTGCAAAAATATCAAGATCATACCATGCATGTTTTCAGACCACAACGTTATGAAACTTGAAATCAACCACAGGAAAAAATTTGGAAAGGTAACAAATACTTGGAACCTAAAGCACATCTTATTAAGGAATGAATGGGCTAGCCAAGAGGTTAAAGAGGAAATTAAAAAGTGTATGGAAGTCAATGAAAATGATAGCACCACATCCCCAAAACTCTGAGACGCAACAAAGGCGGTCAAAAGAAGAAAGTATATAGCAATCCAGGCCTTCCTAAAGAAAGAAGAAAGATCTCAGGTACACAACCTTACACCTTAAGGAGCTTGGAAAAGAACAGCAAATTACACCCCAAACCAGCAGAATACAGGAAGTAATAAAGATTAGAGCAGAAATTAACAAAAATGATAAACCACTAGCCAGTTTGATCAAGAAGAAAAAGAAAAGGACCCAAATAAGTAAAATCAAGAATGAAAGAGGAGAGGTCACAACCAACACAACAGAAATAAAATCAATCATCAGAGGATATTATGAGCAATTTTTGTCAGTAAAATAGGCAATCTGGATGAAGTGGACTAATTCCTCGAAACCTATACACTACCAAAACTGAAACAGGAAGAAATAGAAAATTTGAACAGATCCATAACCAGTAAGGAAATCGAATTAGTAATCAAAAATCTGCCAAAAAACAAGAGTCCAGGGCCAGAAGGCTTTCCAGGGGGAATTCTACCAAACATTTAAGGAAGAGTTAACACCCATTCTCTTGAAACTGTTCCAAAAAATAGAAATGGAAGGAAAACTTCCAAACGCTTTCTATGAAGCCAGCATTATGTTGATTCCAAAACCAGACAGAGACCCCACTAAAAAGGAGAACTACAGACTAATTTCCCTGTGTACATGGATGTAAAATCCTCAAAAACTATTAGCCAAACAGCTCCAACAATACATTAAGAAAATTATTCACCACGACTGAGTGGAGTTTATACCTGGGATGTAGGGCTGGGTCAATATCTGCAAAACAATCAATACGATTCATCACATCAATAAAAGAAAGGACAAGAATAATAAAATCCTCTGAATAGATGCAGAGAAAGCATTTGACAAAATACAGCATCCTTTCTTGATAAAAACCCTCAAGAAAGTAGGGATAGAAGGATCAAACCACAAGATCAAAAAGCCATATGTGAATGACCCAAGGCTAATATCATCCTCAATGGGGAAAAATGGAAAGCTTTCTCCCTAAGGTCAGGAACAAGACAGGAACGTCCACTCTCACCACAGTTATTCAACATAGTAGTGGAAGATTTGAACTCAGCAATCAGAAAACACAAAGAAATAAAAGCATGCAAATTGGCCAGGAGGAGGTCAAACTTTCACTCTTCGGAGTTGACATGATACTCCTTATGGAAAACCCAAAGGGTTCCACCAAAAAACTGCTAGAAGTGATTCATGAATTGAGCAAAGTTGCAGGAGAGAAAAGCAATGCCCAGAAATAGGTTGCATTCCTATACACCAACAATGAAGCGACAGAAAGGGTAATCAAGGAATCGATCCCACTTACAGTTGCACCAAAACCCATAAAATACCTAGGAATAAATGTAACCAAAAAGGTGCAGAATCTATACACTGAAAACTATAGAAAGCTTATGAAAGAAATTGAAGAAGACACAAAAAAAGGGAAAAAGATTCCATGCTCCTGGATAGGAAGAAGAAATATTGTTAAAATGTCGATACTACCCAAAGCAATCTACATATTCAATGCAATCTCTATAGATATAACACTAGCATTCTTCCCAGAGCTAGAACAAATAATCCTAAAATTGGTATGCAACCAGGAAAGACCCCAAAGAGTCAAAGAAATCTTGAAAAAGAAAACCAAAGCAGGAGGCATCAAAATCCCAGACTTCAAGCTATACTGCAAAGCTGTATCATCAAGGCAGTATGGCACAAAAACAGTGCTGGCACAAGAACAGATGCTCAGATTAATGGAACAGAATAGAGAGCCCAGAAATGGGCCCATAAATGTAAGGCCAACCGATCTTTGACAGAGCAGGAAGGAATATCCAATGGAATAAAGACAATCTCTTCAGCAAGTGGTGCTGGGAAACTGGAGAGCGACATGCAGGAGAATGAACCTGGACCACTTTCTTACACCATCCACAAAAATAAACTCAAAGTGGATGAAAGACCTCAACGTAAGACAGGAAGCCATCAAAATCTTCGAGGAGAAAGCAGGCAAAAACCTCTTTGATCTTGGCCGCAGCAACGTCTTACTCAACACGTCTCTGGAGGCAAGGGAAACAAAAGCAAAAATGAATTACTGGGACCTCATCAAAATAAAAAGCTTCTAGACAGGGAAGGAAACAATCACCAAAACTAATAGGCAACCGAAAGAATGGGAGAACATATTTGCAAATGATATATCAGACAAAGGGTTAGTATCCAAAATCTATAAAGAACTTATCTAACTCTACACCCAGAAAACAAATAATCCAGTGAAGAACTGGGCAAAACACATGAATAGACACTCCTCCAAAGAAGACATCCAGATGGCCAACCGACACATGAAAAGATGCTCCTCATCACTCATCATCAGGAGAATACAAACCAAAACCACGATGAGAAACCACCTCACACCTGTCAGAATGGCAACCATTAACATCTCAGCCAACAACAGATGTTGGCGAGGATGAGGAGAAAGAGGATCTCTTTTGCACTGTTGGTGTGAATGCAAAGCGGTGCAGTCACTCTGGAATATAGTTAATGGAGGTTCCTCAAAAAATTAAAAATAGAACTACCCTATGACCCAGGAATTACACTACTAGGCATTAATCCAAGGGATACAGTTGTGCTGTTTTGAAAGGACACATGCACCCCAATGTTTATAACGACACTATCAACAATAGCCAACGTAGGGAAAGAGCCCAAATGTCCTTTGATGGATGAATGGATCAAGAAGATGTGGTGTACACACACACACACACAATGCAGTAATACTCGGCAATCCAAAAGAATGAACTCTTGGCAAGTGCAACTATGTGGATAGAGCCAGAGAATATTGTCCTAAGCAAAATTAGTCAGTCAGAGAAAGGCAAATATCATATGACTTCACTCATATGAGGACTTTAAGACACAGAACCGATGAACAGAAGGGAAGGGAAGCAAAATAGAATAAGAGGGAGGGAGACAAAACATAAGAGACTCTTAAATAGGGAGAACAAACTGCGTGTTACTGGAGGAGTTGTGGAAGGGGGTTAGGCTAAATGGTTAAGGGGCATTAAGGAATCCACTCCTGAAATCATTGTTGCACCATATGCTGACTAATTTAGATGTAAATAAAATAAAATAAAATAAAATAAAATAAATACAAATAACCTTATCTTAAGTGTGGCTAGCTCCTCATGGCCCTGAAAACCTTGCTTCCAAATTCCTTAGAGGCTTACGCTGTCCTTAATCCCCACTAACTAAACAGTAAATAATCAGTCACTTCTTACAATCCCAGGATACCTCTCTCTGTCCACAGGTCCTGTCCCCGTGCTTTAATAAAATCACCTTTTTGCACCAAAGATGTCTCGAGTTCTTTCTTAGCCCTGTGCTCACAAACCCCATTAAGAGGAAACGATCTTTTGTGATTTAAACGATAGTGCTGTTTCTACTGAATGCTTTACAGAACTAAAGACTGTTCTTGAAACTAAGGTAAGAAAAATTTCAAGAGAAGCAGTGATTGCAGAAGGAAAAATCGTTAACTACTAAAGGCACAAGTATAAAAGAAGTGCTCCCAAATAATTTGAGATGTCATGCACTAATGTGTGTTTTTGACAAATACACATGGAAAGACTCTAAGTTCAGAAATAAAGCACACTCATTCATGCCTTTCATTTCTTTTTGCACAAGCTCCTATTTATTTTCAAAGTACATCACTTGTCCCAATTTTTTGCCTTGTAGCATTGCCAAGAATTCAGCAGTCATGGTTTCTTCATACCCTCTCACCTTTTCCCAATTTTAGTAGACAAGAGCAAATACGTGAGCATAGTAGATAAGAAATACATAATACGAAAAATACAAACGAAAACCTATTTCCTCTTGCACCTTTGCTCTTGGAATATTATTTCAAAATTGTATGCAGTCTGCCTGTTTTGTTGTAAAGGTCACATGAATTTAGTTAGATTCTGCTACCACACTGCTTGCTCTCTTGACTTATCATCATCCCTTCTCTCTCTCCCCCTCTCACTTTACTTACTGATTATTTCATCTTGGGGTTAAATCGTGGTTTCCACCACCTTATGCTTTTTTGCTCGATGTCATGATTGTATGCACTTTTCTTTGATGCAGGCGAGGCTTGGAGAATGTAAAGACAGTGAGCATGAGTGATGTTTCAGTGAAACCTTATAGGATAAATAAAAGTTGAAGTAGAAAAGAGGTATAAGAATCATTTTAAGAAGCACTAAAAATACATTGATGTTGGGGTAAAAAAGTGTGTGGGTGTTTTAAAGACACAAAGGTCTTTGGGGATAACGTTTTTATCATAAACTAATTAAAAGTAGCCTCATTCCTCAAAATAGAAAATTTAACAAGTCAATGTTAAAGTATAGTAATATGCTTATATTCTGACCATAATACTCTATCTTTTTTTACTTGCTGTAAATACTATCGAGAAAATATTTAAAGCTATATAGTTTGAAAGGTTTTCTAGAACCTATTCTCTCTATTTTAGGTATGATAAAGCCGGCATCTTATTTAAAGAGCCCCAAGGATGAAATTGCTAATAATTGCTTTTCATTGGTGCTTTGTTCCAAATTTGTAGGGATAGATATGTATCAGATGATTTGTTAATATTAAACAAACAAACAAACAAACAACAACTTTGTAAAAGATTGGAGGCAACACATTCCTGGAACCTGGGCTAACTTTTAGAGTCCATTTTCTGCTTGGTTCCTGACATACACACCTGTTTTTCAATACCACCTAATAGCTTCTGATCCTGAAGCCCAATCTCCCAGCAGACTCATTTGCATAGAAGGTCTGCTGGATGCTGCTGAAGAGCATGGGACTTCCAAAGTCAGTCACTTCACTCAGCTGCTGCTTCGGAAGCACAAGGGGAGTAAACTGCAGCGGGTCTTATCACCCATAACCCGGAAGACAGCCCTGCCTTGAGAGTTTAGAGGTCATACTCTTCACCCTCTAAAATACACGTCCAAAGTCCATGGGCTGGCTTAATCATTCCTTACCAGTGAGGTATATAATAGTTGGTAGCAAAAGAAATGAAATACATTTCTCTTAAATGATATCGTTTGGCACTGGGGAATTTGACATTAGGCGTAGATAGAGATGTCTGGCTGCCGTGCAGAGGAATTACACCCCGGGCCTGGCAGATCACTGTCCATAGGCATGCTTGAAAAACGTGTTTGCCTTTAAGAGAGAGCCCTGTCGCATGGGAAATTTGTAGAATGCTTTCTTATCTCTATTTATGTCAGAAACCTACTTCCTGAAAGCAATGAGCTAGATCTTAAAAAGAAACAGCGTGAGCCAAAGGCAAACCAGAGAAAAGAAATCTAGAGGCTTCACATGTCTTTAGAAGAGGATACCTGACTGGTATTTAGAAGAGGATGAGACAGTTGTGGTTTGGGAGTGATGGAAAAGGGAGCTCCAACCAGGAGGAAGTGCTTTTGAAAAGACTTCCCCTGGTGTGGCTGGCATCGAGGTGGATTTATTGTTATTAGTGCACATTTCTAAGAAGATGCTTGAAGCTTCACAGCATTGGGGGCCTTTCAGATGGACAGATCAATATGGTTGATATGACAAAACCATATCATATGGTTCCTGCTTTTGTTCCTGCCTAACACTTACTTGTAGGGTTAAACAGGGCATAGAGCTGCTCACTGCATTGAAAAAATAATGTCTTTTACTGTTTATTTATTTTTGAGAGTGAGAGAGAGAGAAAAAGTAGGGGAAGAGCAGAGAGAGAGAGAGAGACAGACAGAATGTGAAGCAGGATCCAGGCTCTGAGCTGTCAGCCCAGAGCCCGACGTGCGGTTTGAACTCAGAAACTGTGAGATCATGACCTGAGCCGAAGTCAGACGCTTAACCGACTGAGCCACCCAGGCACCCCACAAATAATGTATTTTAAAACATGCTTTCAGAGAGTTGATTTTTTCCTCTAGATTCTAAATGGCTGCTTTGAGATGCCTCAAGCAAACAGGCTAACTCACACTGGGTAAAATATCTGCATTTCGTGTGTAACAGCATAAACAGATTATACAATCCAACAGGGATAATACCAGGTAATCCACGTTATAAAATTTAAATTACATACAATTTTTCATATATAAAACCTATTTTATAATATGAATAAGTATGTACTTTTATATTATAACCATATATTTTTATATTTAAGAAACAAAATAAAAGCATTTCATAAACTATCCTGAAAACAGCTCATTGCTCAGCTTTAGGGCATGTCTGTGTGTGTATATTTACTTTTGTACTTAAAAATCATATAAATGTAACAAAAGGTAGATATTGCCACTGTCTTACAAGTGTTTAAGTTCGACAACGTTCTTAATGTTAACCTTGTCAAGTCTACCTTTATACAATAAATATAATTGCTTACACTCATTATTTAAAAAAACAAACATGCTCTGATAATATTTGCTACAAATAGTGGAACAGATGAATTTGGCTTTGATGGTTTCAAAGGAGTACGGTCAAATGTATTCAATATTTTAATCATGTGTCTTTGTTTTGTCCTAAGTTTTTTTTTTTTTTTTTTTATGTAAAGAGTCTGCTTCTTCAAGCAATTTAAAGAGAACACAGAAATAAGTAGAAATGTGATATTTTTCAAATCATTGATCTCAATTTTTAGGTTTAGGGTTTGTAATATATTAAGCAATCTGGATATCCTTAGGATTTTGTTAAAAAAAAAACCAGGCTAATATTTATGCACACTTTGCTATTTATCTACTTTTGCCATATATATGTATATATATATATTTATAAATGGGAGCTTATCTTCATTCTATAAATATATATTTTGCCATATATATTTATAATTGGGAACTTCTCTTCATTCTGTAAAAAGAAGACGTATAAATCATACCAGGTAGAATATGGGTATATCCCTTTTATTTTTAGTAGTCTTTAAATTTTATTGTTAAGCATTACCTAACCTCATGAGATTTTAGAATGCCTTTTTGTTTTTATGCTTCAAGGTAACTGCTAAAGCTCAGGGTTGTACTGATCCACAGAATGTCTGAAAACTTCAGCCTTTGAGGTCTCTAGGACTCCTGTCTGACACAGAGTGCAGGAGTAAAGGAGACCCTGAGGCCAGTGGAAACCATGCGGGGGAGTATCTAATGTCACATGGCCATCGGCTATCTTTCTCCTGACACGGTCTCTCTGAGAGTCAGTCAAGCACGTCAACTAGTACCTTCTGGAGGCAGGGCAGAGGCGAAAGGCCCCCAGAGCCAGCACATCATCATAGCTGTGATCCTGACCAAGCTCTTTTCCGGCTGTGAAACCCCAGGTATGATGAGGTATTGCAGCCAGCGTGGTTGGGTGACCCGTGCCTGTTTGCTATGGGAAAGCTGTGGACAAAGTTGGGAGGCCTTTGGACTGTTGCCCCAAAAACTGACTCCTGGATCCGTGTTAATCCATATTGAACGTTAACTTTATTCTGCAAGTGAGAAAACGAGTATGAGAATGAGTTGGGTCGAAACATTTCCTATGCTATGATTTTTTTTAATCCTTAGATATTTTAAAGAATATTTAATCCTTTTTCAGACAAACAAATCTGTGGGGCTTTTTTCTCTTATCTCCTAAACTGATTGGCAAGTCCCTCTTCTTTCATTAAGTATCCTAAAAAAGTTTAATGCTTTGACAGTATGATTACTTTTCTATCAAAATGAACCCAGGTTTCTAGTTATAAATTTATTTTCTTATTTTATTATGCAGATATTTAATTAAAATACAATTAAACAAAAGTCTGTTAGCTTGGAAGACGACCTTATGACAAGATTTACCTTATAATTTGCCATTTTGGTAGAGAGAATCTTTTTCTGAAAAACTAATGACAATATGTTTACACATTTTATCATTGATGATTGTTCAGGTTCACTGACATCTGAAAGTAATTAAATGGGGAAATATTAAGATATTTTCAAAACCCAAGAGTCCGATCTATTTAGGAAGAACAGTTATCTGGTTGTTTATACATGTATCAAAATATTCTTTTGGGAAAAACGCTTTCTCACTTGTAATCCCTATGTATATAAATATTTTTCTAGGAGAAAGAGATTATTAGGTATTTTTTAGAAAGTATTATTTATATAAACAAAGGGTAAGTGAAGGATCATAGTTTGGGTCCATATAAATAAGTTACATGTAATATAGATACTTGAACTAAATATGTATTTATTGTATAGTTAAATATAACATATAATATGTTATATCTATATTTGATCTAGACTACATTTAATGTATTGTATATATATTTACTTATATATATTTATTTTAACTCAAGAGCACCATTTACTAGGCTTCTGACCTTGAGAATACTGTTTATGCTCCCAGAGCCTCAGTTTTCCGCATCTACAAATAAGAGCATCACTGTGCAGCACTGTTGTTAGAAGGACAAATTATGCCTCCCTCATTTAATGTAGTCCTAACCTCGCTTTCCTTGAATCTTACGGTCTCCGCCTTTTCGTTACACTGTAAAAAGGAGTCAAGAACCACCGATTATGATTTTCAAGGGATAATGTGAATGAATGAGCAGACTCGGACATAAGCAATGTGGCAGGCACGGTTTTTGTCCAGTTGGTGTGTGTGTGTCCTTACTAAGCAGTGGCTTAGTCTATTTGGTGTCAATATATTTGCCATTTGGGCATAACCCAGACACTAAGTAGTGAAACATGAATTTTCAAATGATGATATAAATGTAGATTTTTAGGTGAGGCTGGAATATATCCTTTTTAAAAATTTGGCAATGAATTCAGTTATTTTAAACACAGCAAGAGCTTAACATAACATGCTTGTAAGCATAGTGGACCATTATTAACCATCTGTTAAAAGGTAGTACAAAGAAAAACTGAAATAAATTTTTCCTAATATTCGAAGATAATCATTTACGTTGCTTATGTCAGATGAACATGCTTACCATTCATGTAGCTGTCCCTGTCACTTCATGAATACTGTCATTTTTTGTGCCTCATGAACTATTGCGTAGGAATCGAGCCGTGTTGTTTGACTGCAGCCCTCAGAAATGAGTGAGGAGAGAGTAACATACACAGAGCTGCAATCAGTCCATTCAAGGCAACAGGACAAAAGACGTCCAATGGTTAAAAGGAGAGGTAAAGGTTTTTAGTTTGTTTTCCTGATATCTGAAAACACCACGATGTCAAGTAAAAACTAGTGAAATCGTGATAATGGTGTCTGTACATATTTGATGCTCTCTGTCTGGTGCTCAATATGTCAATGGGTGTATTTAAATGTAATAGCTATGAGATTTGTGACCACCGTAAATCGCGCTATTCATTTTAAATTCCAGAATGCGATTCCATTTTGTTCTAATTCCGAGGACCTTGCTGTGCTCAATGCTTACTGTATATTTTGCTCTCTGATTTTGGACAGGATTTCCATGGCATATCGTTGCATTAACCCTGGGATTTTTATGTTTATGCCTCCTGCTGGGGATCACAGGCCTAGGATATATGTGTGAGTATCAGGCACACGCATTTCACAAGAATAATGAGCCAGACTGATAAAGGAAATGCTGTAACTACTGAAACTCTACGGAAACTTTAGAAACTATGGAGCCCTATAGAAATGGTAGTAATCATGATGCTGTTGATGATAATATTGGTGATGTGATTTTATTATTTTGCTATCACTTAACCTTTCTACCACGCAAACTAGTGTATGTCATAGCTGTGTTGGCACAAAATTTTGTACCTTGAGGCCTACATATATTATATATATTTTTTCCTCCTTATATTTTGTATTGGGGGAGTTTTTCTTTTTTTTTTTTTAAATTTTTTTTTTAACATTTATTTATTTTTGAGACAGAGAGAGACAGAGCATGAACAGGGGAGGAGCAGAGAGAGAGGGAGACACAGAATCCGAAACAGGCTCCAGGCTCTGAGCTGTCGGCACAGAGCCCAACGCGGGGCTCGAACTCACGGACCGCGAGATCATGACCTGAGCCGAAGTCGGACGCTTAACCGACCGAGCCACCCAGGCGCCCCTGGGGGAGTTTTTCCATGTGAACAGAGAATTGGAAAAATCTTGATTTGAATTTTATATTCCTTACCATAGTGCAACACTGCTTAAAATATAGAGGAATAAAAAGGTTATTTGTTTTCTCTATCAGTTTTTATATATTCCCTGTCAACTTTTAAAACAAATGTGTATGCAACACTTGTTTTTAATATGAGTTTCCTGATGGTTATTATTCTTTGTTTTATTCTGTGAGCAACAATTTTGAGTATCTTCTCTGGTGCAAGAAACAGGGATTTTATTTTTTTTAAATTTTTTTTTTTTTAAACGTTTATTTATTTTTGAGACAGAGAGAGACAGAGCATGAATGGGGGAGGGTCAGAGAAAGGGAGACACAGAATCGGAAGCAGGCTCCAGGCTCTGAGCTGTCAGCACAGAGCCCGACGCGGGGCTCGAACCCACGGACCGTGAGATCATGACCTGAGCTGAAGTCGGACGCTTAACCGACCAAACCACCCAGGCGCCCCAAGAAACAGGGATTTTAAAAAGTCAGCTCTTAATAAGCTCAGTTTAAAGGGGACATTTTTTTTATAAGAATCAGTTTTAAAATGAAATATTATTAGTGCTGGGATACTGTCATTTTTTATACCTCATGGACTATTGCCATCAGGTGGATGGCACATTCTATGCTGAGGTCAAGAAAGCTTTCCTCTAGAGATAATAATTGATATGAGATAAAGGATAGGTGGAGTTTACACAGGGCACTCTAGGTAGAGAAGACTCATCCAGGCAGAAAACAACATGAACCACGGAAAATATTGATGTCCCAGGGAATTACAGCTTCCGGACTAATAAAAGAAGTAGCTAGAAATGGGTTTGACAGTCAAACCCATTTCTAGCTACTTCTTTTATTTGTCCGGAAGCTGTATAATATTAATCTCAGGTTAAGATATATTAGATTTGTTCTCAAAACAAAAGAAACTTGGAAGATTTTCTGTGAGGGAACCACATGACTCATGTCCCATGAGCAGAAAGGGATTTGGGAAAGGTCAATCTGAATCGACTGGAAAGTGCATGGGGGGACAAAATAGGAGAATGTTTCAGGATTAAGGGTTAGTTAGAATGACTGAATTAGTGCCATGAAAGAAGTAAAGAAGGATTAGGGATCACACATGAGAAATATTTAAAATGTAGAATTGCTGAAATGTACATTTGTTTGAGTGTGTGAGGGAAACAAGTGAATCAGTGATACCATTTGACATGAAGTTTATACATCTTGGCAAATATATGCCATTAAATGTTATAGAAAAACACAAGAACAGAAGGCTGTGATTTGGGATGTGTGTGTGTGTGTGTGTGTGTGTGTGGGTGCGTGCGAATAATGGTGAAGAGTGAGGTGCTTGTGACATATCAGTGGAGATGACCAGAAAGAATGAGATTGGTCTGTGTCTGCTAGAGTGAGCTTTGGCGGAAGACACAGATCATCAGCATGTACAGGGTAGAATTAAAGGTCTGGAGATCAAGAGAGAAGCCTAGATTAGAGACATGAATTGTGGATTCACCGATTAATGTACAAGTCTGGGAAAAGATAGCAGAGGAAAGCAGAAGCTATACCACGCTCTACCTTGTGAAACCAGGGAGAGTAGATTATGCTAGAAGAACAAGGGTGAGGCGGGGGATCTCCGGGTAAACCAACATTTAGAAGTAGGTAGAAGATGAGTCAACAGTGGCAAGCAATGATGTTTAGTTATACAAGTAGGAGGGGATCCAAAACATTATGGTATCATGGAGAGAAGGCAAAGGTAGTCAAGGGTTCCAACTAGTACTGGAGGATCAGGTATTATAATGGCTAGAGATATGCTTATTAAATTTGGCAAGAGAGAGGCCGAAATGATATTTTCTAGAGTAGCTCCAGTGGGATAGTGGGTATGGTCAAAGCCTGACTGTAATGGCTAAAACTCTTTCAAACAATAGGAAGCAGAGACAGAGAATACAGTGAATACAGATCAGTGAATTCAGAGATCAGTGAATTGCGGCTAAGCGAAACATTTACCAAGACTTGAAAGTATGTGGGTCTATATGATCTCGAGCGTTGTTAAAGGCAGTATAACCTGATACAAACACTTAGCGAGTTTGGTACTGTCTTCTACAGCTCAACATGATTCAGTAATTCTCACCCTAAGTGTATATCCAACAGATATACTTGCACATACACAGAAATGAACTTCTACAGGACAGTGTGTAGCAGTGCCATTCACAATGTCGAAAGTCTCACAACTACTCAAAAGATCATTAATGGGAGAGTAAATGAGATCTCTGCAATTGATTTGCCAATGGAATTTATGTGACAGTCAAAACAATGACAATGGTATCCAACAATATGCGTGAATTTTAGCAAGAGTGTATGAAATGGAAAAACAAAGCAAGAGCACAAAAGTTTGTGCATGACACGATACACTGTTATAAGATGACACCGTGCAAAACAAATATAATAAATAGTAACATTTCAGGAAATACACAAAAAGGCAATAACACTATATATAAAATGCACCAAGGGAGTAATTGAAATGTGCATTAGTTTCATCGTGTGAGAGAAGTAGGGAGATGAGATGAAATGACTATCAAAGTAAATAAATGTAATGGTGAAGGTCCTGGCTACAATTTGGGGTAGCTAACAACTTGCTAACTAAGGAAGACAAACCAGTTCTGAGAGCAATGTGGTAAGTGTCTCATGAATGAAAGAATGTGTACAATCTTATGTTAGCACCCAATCTGAGAGTAAAGAAAAGAACTCTGTTACAAACAATATGTAAAGAAAGGAGAGGAACTTTGTGGGAAAGCTGACGTGAGATGATCATATGCAAGAGAAGGGAACCATGAGAAGGAAACTGTGGAGGGTTCAAGAGAGAAAATGACAGTAGGAGATGAAGACCACCAAAAATTTAATAGGGGATGAAATCCAGACCAGGGGTGAGAGTTTCACACTTGTTCGATGCGAAGCACATTTTTTTCTGGGGTAGAGTGACAGGTACCTGTGTATCTATAGGAGGAGGTGCAGGAAGGTCTCCTTGCTGGTGACTGTTTCCATGTGAAGGAACAGATGAGGCCATCTGGTCAGAGAGAGGGAGAGTCAAGGAGGTGCTCCAGATAATTTAGGCAAAGTATAAATACTTGAAAGAGCTGGTGAATTGAGAAAAGAGTGTGATTCAAGAACTATTCTGTGTTATAATAGTTGAAATGGTGAAGAAAGTCTAAGCGTTGGTCAGCATTAGTTTGTATGTCTACAATTTTGTGATTTTTTTGTCATTTGAGTTTCAGAACCTTGAGGGAGATGAGATGGTGAATGTCAAGTGTGCTCCAAAATTGGCTATTTTATGTATTAAAAAAATATTTTTTCAAAAATTTTTCGAGGAGTCTCCCCACCCAATTTGGGCCTGACCTCATAACCCTGAGAACAAGAGTGGCTTGCTCAATGCAGTGTTAGACAAGAGCTCCAGTGAAAGCTGGCTATTTTTAGATGTGCATAAAGACTATGCTGCAAGCTTCTTGGAGGTCCTCCCAAAATTGGTTCTGTACTACGTGTCCTTGGATTGACAAAAAGGGAAGGACAAGGGAATTGATTGGTCCCAAGAAATTGTAGTATTTAGGTATAGGAGGTCTTAATGTGGGAGGTGGGGGGGTTAAATGGTTTTTATTTATGGTTGAGAGAAAGAGATAGAGAGAGCACAGGAGAGGTGGGGGGGTGGACACAGGGAGAGGGGGACAGAGGATCTGAAGTGGCCTCTGTGCCGACAACAGTGTGCCAGACACGGGGCCGAACTCATGATCTGTGAGATCATGACTTGAGCCCAGGTCAGATGCTTAACCAACTGAGCCATCCAGGGGCCCCTTAAGGTGTCATTTCAATTCAGATCCAGTATATGAAGACTGGAATGGATGACTGAGTTGAACAGGGGTTATATTTATTGCCATGGAGTACATCAGGAGACTGTACAATTGATGTTGGAGTTTTACAAGTAGACTTTGCATTTGGTTCAGTGATGGGTGGTAGAGAGCTGGAAATGATTCCTAGCTGCCTAACAAATTCTTAAGAGACCTTTCTTTTCGTCTTTGTACACTTAAAGAGCCATATACTGCGTGATTTTACACCTTTTTATGTGTGAGTTTGGAGAAGATACTGCCAATTTGCTCAGAGATTTTTCACTTACTTTTTGCATGTTAGAAGTCGCCATGTGTGCTCTTCCTCTATGTATATTCAGTGAATTAATTATAAGCTTGTACTAGAGGAGAGTCAAATCCCTGGTGTTTAGCTTCCTGTGCAAATACTACATGCTAAATAAAATACTGGCTACTAATTTCACTAACTTTGTAATCATTATTTGAAGAGTAAGTGGCGTAGAAACTAAAAGTATATTTCACTTCCTGTTTACATTTCTGTTTTATAGAAGTTGATTCCTCTCTCACGTACTTCCAAAATAATGTATAGCAAGTTATCATTTTATTTAAAAATCTATTTTATGTTCTGACACTTCAACATATTGTAAACTGGCATTTTCTCTGATCGTACTTTCATTTAGTCAGTGCCACTCACTGTGCCATTTAGAATTAGAGTAAGAGATTATAATAAAATTATCTCTTGCAAGCATTCAAGACCTTAATTTTATAAAATGAATTGAAGTTTTTCACAGGTGTTCTGGAGAAATCAGGCAAGATATGAAAGAACCAGAAGACAAGAATGCTTCCTTAGCAGAAGTTGAAGATCACTTAATTTTACTACCCACTACAGGTATGTACTGAATGATTATACTGATAGTTTAAAGTTTTTTCCTCCATGGAATTATCTCATTTTGTTCAATTTTAATGTATCATTTTAAAACTTCACACTGTATTTTGTCAAGTCCTTTAATTTTTCTCACTTTTTAAAATTAAATCCATTTTCTTTCTTCTAGCTAATTGAATTCTTGACTTTCACAAAGTCATGTTGATTTGATTGAGTAATTTCTGCTTGTGGATGAATTTTCTCCAGTCTAGATCTCTTGGAATTAATACCACCCTCTTATATTCACTTAGGTGAATTTCTCCCGAAGGGAGAACTGCTTCCTATTGGAGCAGTGTATCTGTACTTGGGAAGTCAGGATTTCTCCGTGTCATCTTAACAATGGTCTGACATCTATCAGTCTCTGGCTCCACAATTTGACTCCAAAGCTATTCTCAACGTGAGGCTTTAGGGGTACAGGAAAACCACCTATTTTTCAGTCATTCAGTCTGATGTAAGCAAGATGTATGCATACACGTATGTATATATATAGATATCTATATCTATATCTACATATATCTATCTATATATGTATACATAAAGAAAGCATAGGTCTCTAAGTGGTCTTGTGGTTGAGGACCATGTGGCTTTGTTTTCAAGATAAAGACCATGACACATTACTTTTTCAAAACAAATTATTTAACTTCCAGCTGGGTAACATATAGTCGGGTAATTCATTCAGGAGTAGAATTTAGGAATTCATCACTTACATACAACACCCAGTGCTCATCCCAACAAGAGCCCTCCTTAATGCCCATCACCCATTTGGCCCTCACCTTGCCCAACACCCCTCCAGGAACCCACAGTTTGTTCTCTGTATTGAAGAATCTCTTAGGGTTTGCCTCCCTTTATGTTTTTAAATTATTTTTCCTTACCTTCCCCTATGTTTATCTATTTTGTTTCTTAAATTCCACATATGAGTGAAATCTTATATTTCTCTTTCTCTGACTGACTGATTTTGCTTACCACGATACACTCTACTTGCACCCACATTGTTGCAAATGCAAGATTTCATTCCTTTTGATGGCTGAGTGATATTCCATTGTATAATATACTGTCTTTACCCATTCATCGGTGATGGCCATTTGGGCTTTTTCCATGATTTAGCTATTATTGGTACTGGTGCAATAAACATTGGGGTGCAGGTGAGACTTCAAATTAGCATTTGTGTGTCCTTTGGCCAAATGCCTAGTAGTGCCATTATTGTTTCTAATTATAGGGTTTAATTTTTTGAGAAACAGCCATGCTGTTTTCCAGAGTGACTGCACCAGCTTGCATTCCCACAAGCAGTGCATAAATGCTCCCTTTTTTCCACATCCTTGCCAACATCTGTTCTTGCCCGAATTGTTCACTTTAGCCATTCTGGTAGGTGTGAGGTGGTATCTCACTGTGGTTTTGATTTGTATTTCCCTGATGAGTGATGTGGAGCATCTTTTCATGTGACTGTAGGCCATCTGGATGTCTCCTTTGGAAAAGTGTCTGTTCATGTCTTTTGTCCCTTTCTTCACTGGATTATTTGTCTTCTGATTGTTGAGTTCCATAACTTCTTTATAGATTTTGTGTACTAATCCTTTATCTGATATGTCATTTGCAAATATTTTCTTCCATTCTGTCGATTACCTTTTAGTTTTGCTGATTGTTTCCTTTGCGGTGCAGAAGCTTTTTATCTTGATGAGGTCCAAATAGTTCGTTTTTGCTTTTGTTTCTCTTGCCCCTGAAGACATGTCTTCATGTAAGTAAGAAGTTACTGTGGGTGAGGTCAAAGAGATTGTTGCCTGTTTTCTACTGTGGGATTTTGATGGTTTTGACATTTAGATCTGTCATCCATTTTGAGTTGTTTTTGTGTATGGCATAAGAAGGTGGTCCAGGTTCATTCTTCTACATGTTGCTGTCCCGTTTTCCCAACACCAATTGCTGAAGAGACTGTCTTCTTTCCATTGGATATTGTTTCCTGCTTGGTCAAAGATTAGCTGGCTGTACATTTGTGGGTCCATTTCTGGGTTCTCCGTTCTGTTCGTTGATCTATGTGTCTACTTTTGTGCCAGTACCATACTGTTTTGGTGAAAACAGCTTTGTAGAACAGCTTGATCCAGGATTGTGATGTGTCCAGCTTTGATTTTCTTTTTTAACATTCCTTTGGCTACTCAGTGTCTTTTGTGGTTCCGTACAAATTTTGGGTTTGTTCTAGCTCTGTGAAGAACGCTGGTGTTATTTTGATAGAAATTGCATCGAATGTGTTGATTGCTTTGGGTAGTGTCAGGATTTTAACAATGTTTGTTTTCCAATCCATGAGCATGGAATGAAGACGATGACACATTTCAAGGAAACTGGTACTGCTGTGGAAAAAGCTGTTACCACTTTTCAAAAGAGGAGAAAACTTGGGAGAGGAGCATGGTGTCATGCCAAGATCTGCAGTCCAGTCTCCTGAAGATTGATACTAAAGAGGAGCAAGTATGTCTACTTTCCTAAACCTGATGTAAATGCTATGAGTATGCAAAGCATGTCTGGGGTTCAGACAATTATTTCGACTTCCTCCGGTATTATTTGGCATGTTGCTTTGAAGCACTTTGTTAACTGGCGCAGATTTCTCTGTGGAAGAGACATAGGTGTAACAGTGACCAAGAAGAACCATTGTTTTAAATCAAGAAGAACTGCTCTTCTGGGCATGCCATGGAATGATTTTCAGTCTTTAGTATTGTATATATTGCATCTTAACACTTAGTATGCTTCAGACGGCTCAGCATTACCTTCTCAGGGCTAATGCAGGGCAAAAGAACAACGGCTTCAAGGGTATGAGCACTCTAAAGAGATAATTTCTCATTGTACTGAGTTCTATTGTTCCTTCATCAGTATATGGGAGGGATTCAACTTCAAAGGAAAGATGAGTCTCTCCCTTCATGGCCATGGGAAAAGAGGTTGAAAAATGAAGAGGTTGAATGTAGCTAGAATGCTTCTTTTTATTTACTTATTTTTTTTTAACATTTATTCACTTTGTAAGAGACAGAGAGAGACAGAGTGCGAGTGGGATTGGGGCAGAGAGAGAGGAAGACAGAATGTGAAGCAGGCTCCAGGCTCTTACCTGTCAGCACAGAGTCCGACGTGGGGCTCAAACTCACATACCGTGTGATCATGACCTGAGCCAAAATCAGACACTCACCCGATGGAGTCACCCAGGCACCCTGGAATGATTCTTTGGAAATGATTTTTTTTCCTTTTGCTTATAATCCAGAATGACAGAGAGAGCATCTCTTTTCTAGAAGAGAAAATGTAGATCACATTTGCCATTACTTTTAATGTTTGGCAATATGAAGTCAGTAGAATGGATTCTGTGGGGTTCCTTCTAATGATTCCATAAATAGTCCATGTAGGCACTGAGTTCTAGTTACACGATCTAGTTCTAGCAGTGATATTTCTATTAGTGTCTTGTGAAGGATGAGTTAAAAGCCCTATGTTTTCAAAAAGGAAAACAAAATAAAACCCAAACCAGGCCAATACTCAGGGGCATGTGGTTGGCCTAGTTGGTGGGCCATGTGCCTCTTGATCTGTGAGTTCTACCCCACGTTGCATGTAAAGTTTATCTAAAAAAAAAAACCAAAGAAACAAACAAAAAGAGCCCTGTGTTTCTTGTTTATAAAATTCTTATTAAAATACTGATATGAATATGAATGATTCACTCATAAGTATGAGAAACAAATGAAGTACACATTAGCACATTGGTTCAAGCAAATTTTAAAAATCAAGGACCAATAATCCAGGACCTAATAATCCAGGACCTAAAAATCCAGGACCTAATAAGTACCTCGATTATTTTCAACCTCAGCTGTTATCAATCAACTTCCAAATGGTTGGAGTTTTCTTCTTTCACACATTAAGTTTATTTTTAATCCGTATTTCCCCTGTCATTTCCAATTCAGTGTTCTTCAGTTTCAGTCCTGCCATTGAAGTTTATGGACTTCAGAGTTTCAATGAAGCTTCTTATACTTGTTATCCCTGTGTTTCCAGGAACTATCTAGAGCCTTTGACGTTCCCTGAGACTTTTGCCATTGTTTAGAGCAAAATCTGAGTTTCATAGTCTAGCACCTCATTTGATGAGAACTTGGCTGTCAGTATCTGAACTGGGCTGTTGATACACTCTCTGAACTGGAGATTAGCTTTGCTACAGAAAAGCATTACTCTTACACTGATGGTTTAGGATTTCCCATGTTTTGCTGCTTTACCAACCCAGGAGTGTAATGACAGCAGGGGCTTAAGTCCATTGGTACTGAAATCTGAAATTGGCTTTGATACCTATGCATACCCCTAGCATCTAGCAAAATTATGTGAGTGAAAGAATCAAGGGACATTTAACATCAGTGTTGATTTGGAGACTTAGAAATGATAACATCTATTTGGTCGCAATTCTATAATTCCCATTCGTTTTCCTTAGGCACTAACTATACACTCCTCAAATTTTTCTGATACAATGTAATTACTGTGAAGAGATATTGTTGCATGTGTGTGTTTTTGGGTTCCTTTGTGTGTGTGTGTGAGACAGAGAGAGAGAGATAGAGGGAGAGGCTGAGAGAGATTCAAATACATTGCTTATAGCAAAGGACATTAATTTGTTACTTTCCATTCAATATGCCAAGTGGAATAATGATTACAAATAATTTACAGAATTTTTATGGTAGAGATATTTTAGACCCTGCATGCATTATTCAGTGCACACACTGTTAACACAGACTGTATGATATCCACTGGATACAGAAGGAAAATTCTCAAGGAAGTTTTATTTCCTTAGGTGTGTATAGCAAATTAATGGGATACAGCATTTTACCTCTAGTAGCTATAGCCTCTTCATTTTCACTACTGTATAATATTCCCCAGAGTGGCTAAGGATCTGTACAAGATAGAAGTTTGGGTTGTTTCCACCTTTTGTGGTTAGGAATAGTCCTTCATGAATCATTCTTAGACGTGTCTCAGTGCAAAACTCTCTTGTGTGTCCTCACTTCTCTTGATAACAAATCATCCTAGGAGTGAAATCACTGGGGACAAGGTTCCTAAAGGTCCAATTTCATGTGATAATGTAATAATACATTTCAAAATGATATTAGCAACATTTTTAAAGATGGATTTGATATCTACCATCCCACAAACTTGGTGTTCTTATTTTTAATTTCTGCCAATTCATAGTAGTAAAATATATCCTGGTGGCTTTGATTTGAATTTTCCTGATCTCTAGTGAGCTTGGCATCTTTCTCTATTTCTTGGCTATACTCCCCATTTATCTGAGATATGTTCTCATTTGTTGTCCATTTTTTTCTTATTGGATAATTTTTTTCCTTGTTCATTTCTAGAAATACGTATTTGTTCTTTAAATTATTGCATAAATCTCCAGACTTGAGGCTTGTCTTGTCACATGCTTTAGGCATCTTAGGATGAGGAAAAGTTCCTGATTTAGTGCCATCACATTTATCTCTCTACTTTATCATATGGGGAGATTTTTTTTTCTAAGTCCATCCTGCCCCTTTGCTGATATCTTGGATCCAGTCACAAAGACTTGAGTGAGTCCTTCACTGAAGAATTTCCATTCCTGTGTCTTCTCTACCCCATGCAGAAATGAACCTGCCTGTTCCATTTATCATACAAGTGTTTGAAGATAAATGTGCCCAGTATTTTATTTATGAGTCTTCTGTGGGTAAAATGTTTTCACTGACGCTATGAATAATACTAATGATTCCAATTTTGTCACAGGTCCTTATTCAATCAAAAATAAAATATAATCATTGGATTGGATTAATTAGGGTTCAAGAAGGCAGGTATCCCTGGCAATGGCTGGATGGCTCACCCCTATCTCAGAAGCTGTAAGTTTTCATTGCATGGCCTTGCTCCCTTTCCTGCTCAATAACGGATTGGTAGAGATTATTGGTGAAGAAGAGGAACAGATCCTTGGGGACATAGGGTATATCGTTCATTCCATTTGATCTCGCTTCTTAGATCGGCAACCGAGTGCAAATCTGAGACCTCAAGAGACCCAAAGAGCATGATTTATTCCATGTTCTTTAGTGGAAGGTCCTGCCAAACCCAGTGGAATGACATTTTGCTTTTGTATCTTGTATGTTATGATACAAGTATGTCCACAGATATGGTTGCAGGAAATGGTAAAAAGATAATGAGGAGAGAAAAGAGGCTACAGCCAGCCTCCTCTTTATGTGAAATTTGTACCTGTTTGCTTGGTATCATTCGAGAACAACAACAAAAGAGCTTTTTCCAAAGGAGTCATTTAGTAATCTTGCAGCTCTAATATGGTGTTTAATATCATACATGTTATTGTCCAGCACAAGTCCACAAGAATTTCCGGTAGCCCTGTTTCATTAATAAATCACATGGGTTTCTCAGTTGATGTCTACGAAATGAGTTTAGAAAATGAAGAAAAGTGATCCGTTGTAACTAAATCTTGGTAACATGAGGGACCGTAGAGAAACATGGGCTACTTAACTGGCTGTTTATTGATGGCCCACAATGTGCCAGGCACCCTTCTAGCCACTGAAGCTATAGTGGTGAATGAAACACGCTACAGTCTTCTGCCGTTGTGGATACTACATTCCAATGCAGGCTTGATGGGGCTCCTGGTGATGAGCGACGACAATCTCAACGTGCCAAGTGAATTACATGGCACATTAGGGGGTGATACATGTTATGGAGTGATGTGAAATCTCTTCCTTTTTGCTACAGTGCAAAGTGTTATTTGTGTATGAAGGTAAGAGGGAGAGATTTCACTGCTTTCAGTGGAGTGGTCAGGACAGACTCCTTGAGAAATGAAGTTCGTACAGCATCTTGAATAAGTTTGGCATGCGGGTTAGCTGATACAAATGCAACCCAGCAGTAACAACAGCTGTGCTCAAGTCACAGAGGTAGGAGTGTCCTTAGCATTCCTGAGGAAATACCAAGAGGGCCTGGGATGCTGGAGCAAGGGGAACGAGGTGGGAGAGAAGTAGGTCAGAGAGGGAATGACGGTGAGAGCATGTGGGGATCAGAAAAATGTAAGATCTTGGATTGGTTCATGAGGGTCGTGAGAAGATATTAGAGGGTTTAAGCGGAGGAGGGACAAAAGCTGGATCCTGCTTTGGAGATGCTCTCTGGACAGTGTGTAGAGCTGAGATGGCCAAGTGGCCAGATTCTACACCTGTTCCAAAGATCACACATCTTTGTGAGACGGATAAATCAGGGATGGTGTCAAGGTTTTTGGTCCAAGAGTGGTAAGAATGACGTTCCCATTAATGCTAATAGGGCATATTTGGAATTCAGTTTTAGATACAATGCTAGTAAAACTGTTAAGCATTTAGGTATATGCGGGGGTGTCGCATGGGCCTTGTGATAGATGATCATGCCGATCAGGTGATAGGTCTGTGTCTGGGATGCAAATGTTGCGTGCAGCAGTGAATAGACAGTGTGACAAGTGCGAGGCTGGATTGATTCTCGGGAATCTAAGGGCTGAGCCCTCGGACACCCTCATGTTTAAGGTCATGTTAAGATAAGGGGACAAGAGGATAACCAGAAAACATCACCGAGAAAAGTGCTTGAAGAGACAGAAGGAAACCCATGAAGGGGCAGCGAGGGCATGGAAACCCCTACAAAAAGTTCTACTGAAACAACAGCTGAATGTAAAAAGTTGGGGACACCTCCATTTTATTTCTTGAAATGGTTACTTCCCATCAGATTCCTGAAGACTTGGGTGAAAATTAAAACTAAGAAACTTTTTTTTTTTTCTGGACAGTGTAGTCCAGCCTTTACATTTAAAATCCAGGTACCTTAGGCTCATGGCCAAATTTCATCGAAGTCTAATGCTTCGTTTGGTGTGGAAGACATTAGGCTCAGTGGAGAAAAAAATGCACTCTATTTTAAATGCAAATCAGCACCATTTTTGCTCAAAGTGAGGCTAGCAGTGGAGAAGCTTGCTCTGGGCACATCACTCTGAATTATAGACACTTAGAAATATGTTTATATGTAATTGCAGTGTATAATTTCATACACATTCTTTATTTGATCACTTCCCAGATGGGACAGGAGTCATAGGAGCATATTTCAGGTGTATATGTATAACTCCCTAGACCTCCCAGTCTACACTACCCTTTGTACTACTTCACTAGTTCCAATGGTCCATTGGTAACATTTCATTAGGTTTAGAGACAATTATGCTTCCTGATCTTAACGCTCTATGTCCCTCTCAACATTTGTATGGCCATAGAAATAAGTGCACAAATGTTTTCAATTTGCGATAAATTTTGCCTGAGAAATGTCTTTCTAAATGAATTTATTTTCTGGTGCAGGAATTTCCTACAGAGTTTATCTGATGTGAAATGTGGACACCTGAGACCATCAGCTATTTATAGCGCTGATTGTAGTAAAAGCTTCCGTTACATTTGTGAAAAGGAGTTCTCTGGCCCTGATAAAGAAGTGCTGTGATCAAATGTTCACTATTTTCATTCTTTAACAGCTGTAAGGAAAAACACAGGGTATTCACTCAAATTAGTCAACTATGCTTGGCGTATGAAGGATTATGATCTTTCAAACATCCCTCAGCATGGATAAGAGAGTAAGTTTTAGAAATAGTAAAATCATCCATCCAAAAATGAAGCCCCTTTTTTTTTGAAATTTCAAGAACACATCCATCAGAGAATGTGAAAAAAGTTTGAGTGTAAGACTTTACATTTAAAATATAACTAAAAGATCTTGATTTAAATACGTAGTGAATACATTTGCAATGTTCACAGTGTAAGAGGTCCTAAACGATGAACTTATCCTCTCAACCAATTTTGTACTCTATTCACCTAGTTGCCACCTCAGAGGCAAACATGTAACTCGTTTATATAGTATTCCTGAGGTATTCTAGTAAAGTACAAGTATACACAGGCCGTCTGCTAAACAAAATGTTCCATGGCTACAAACGACAGTAACGATCCTTTATGTTTCTGTTGAAAATGTACCATGCATGTGTTCCATATCAGTACATAGGTAGCTGCATTACCTTGTATAAATTTCTACAAATGTCACACTGATAAATGTTTTATTTCCAATGGATGTTTAGGTTTGTCCCAGAATTTTAGAATTGTGTGAATGAAAGCACTTAATACTGTATTACTTGCCATAGAGCATATACATAGGGTAAATGTCTAGCAGTGTCATTTCTATGTCAAAATGTGTCCACATGAAATTTGCATAGACGTTGAATATTACAATAGATGCTCTACATCTCTATCTGCAGTCAGCAGCATTCAAGAATTCCTGCTTCCTCTCTTTGTTATCACTGCAACGTGTTATCAGTCTGTGATTTTGCCAATAAAATCTTCACCAATTAAAAAAAATGTTTATTTGATTCACTTCAGTTTACGATGTCCTGTTATTTGTGTCTCTGAGCATCTGTTTATGGTATTTCTTTTCATTTAAAGTGTTTGTCTGTGTCTTTGTGGATTAATATCACGAACTTAAGTTTGAGAAAAAAAAAAAAACCCAGACACAAAATCGCTCCTCCTATAACGTTCCAGTTATTTATAAGGTTTTACACCAGGTAAGTCTAACCTATGCTATTAGAAATGAGGACAAAATTTCCTGACATATGGATTATTCCTAAAACGAATAATAATGGGAAATGACTAGTCTTTACCATGGTGCAACATTATGGTTGGAAAGAAACCATGTCCAAGGTGCATCTCAGGTGCTGACAATATGGGGTGTAATAATCTGGGTGCTGGTTACAGGGTGTTGTAGTGATCCCTTGGGCTGCCATGACAACTACCACAACCTGGGTGTTTTTGAACAACATACATTCATTTTTTCATTGTTGTGGAGGCGAGAAGTTTAAAAGTGAGGTGGCAAGGTCAAGCTCCATTTATTCCGTTGGAATAAATTCTTCCTCGCCTCAGATTAAGTCATGAAGAAAATTAAAAAAATGTTTTTGCCGTTGTTTGTTTTAAAGGATAAATTTGGCATAGTTTGAACTGGATGAGAGCAAATCATCAAGAGATCAAAATATGTGGAGGCAGTTCGATCAGTGTTCACAGGGAAAATGCTTACATTGGAAGCAGCTTTTCCAATCAAGAATCACAACTTCTGCCTTGAGAAAGTAGAATAAGGAAAAGACATAAAACCCAAATCAAATAAAGGTGGAAATCACAAAATGAAGAGCAGAAATAAGTGAAGTTGGAAATAAAAGAAATAATAAAACAAATATAACTGAGTTTTGCAAACACTGACAACAGTGATAAACCTCCAGTTGGACTGATCAAGAATAGGCATAAATGGCCAATTTGAAACATGAATGAGCAGCATTACTACAGACATTGAAGGATTTACTGATGATTATAAGGGAACATGATGAAGAATTTTTTGCCAATGAATTCTAAAACCTGAAAGACATTGATTTTTGGAAAAAATTGATCTTTCAAAGCACACTTAAGAAGAATTTGAAAACTTGAACTCGTTGTATATCTAAAATGAGTTATTCAATTTGTAGTTAAAACATTCCAGAGAGAACCCCAGATGGGTTCGCTGGTGATTTCTAGTAAATATTTACTGAATAAAGAGTAAAATTTAAAGGGGAAAAAAAAGTGATCCAGGAGACAGAAGAAAATTGAAAATATTCCAACTTATTCTGTGAGGCCAGTGTTACTTGGATAGTGAAACCAGATAGCCAAGAATCCACAGCCCATGTGCACAAAACAAGCAAAAATTCCTAACAAATAGTTGCACATCGAATTGCATGGAGCAATTTATTGAGAAGATTATATATCACGATGGAGTGGGTTTATTCCACATGTGAAAGATTAATGAATTGGGGTGATTTACTTGATTGATAGGCTGAGGAAGGAAAGCCACATGATAGCCTTAGTAGATGCAGATAAAGCACCTCAAAGTCGCCATCATTTCATGACAAATGGTCTCAGTAAACTAGGAATAAGTAAAGTAGGAGTAAGTGAGGTTTTCCTCCATATGATAATGACATTAGAAAGAAACAAACCCTCCAGTTAGTAATCTACTGAGCAGAGAAAGATTGAGTGCTTTCCCTTAACACCGGTAAAAAAGGAAAGATATCTGGACTCATCACACCTCTTCACCATCCCAAGGGAGGCCTTTTCAGTTCGATACGCAAGAAATAAAAAAGGGATACAGATTGGAATGCAAAAAGGAACGACACCCATTTGCAAAGGACATAATTGCCAACATAGAAAATCCCTGCGTTTCGCCTCATTCCTCCTAACACTAATATGTGAGTTTAATTTGGTTCCACATCAAGGACAGTATGTTAAAATTCAGGATTGTGTCTATGTGCTGAAAATAAGCTATTGGAAATTGAAATAAACAAAAATACCATTTACTTTAGTATTGTCACCTGCTAGACCCCAAGATGTGACCTTTACTGCCCACCAGCTTACACTCACCCACTTTGTCCCACATTTTTCCTTAAGCAAATCCTCTTACCAGTGTCTCTCTTAATTCTGGCAAGTGGAAAGCAGTACCATCCCTCAAACAATAGTGACTGTCTTGACCAAAACTTCAGCCTGCCCAGATCCCCCGGGGACAGTTTGAGTGTCATCCTGACTCACACCTGCTCAGATGGACCATGGAGTGACCTCTAGAGTGATTGATGATATCTTTACCTCATTATAGTTCTAAAATCTCGAACCAAGGAGGAGCAGGAGCCTTATCACAAGCCTTATTTACACAGCACAGTGTGCGTGGAGGCCTGTTTGCTTAAGGTGCATGTGTCACGTCATGTCCTCCTCTACCTATGGCGAGGTGGATCCTCTTTTTCATCCTAATTCAAAAAAAAAAAAAAAAAAGGAGGGGCACCCGGGTGGCTTAGTCTGCTGAGCGTCCCACTTTGGCTAAGGTCATGATCTCATGAATTGTGAGTTCGAGCTCCGAGTAGGGCTCTCTGCTGACAGCTCAGAGCCTAGTGCCCGCTTCGAGTTCTGTGTCTCCCTCTCTCTGCCCCTCCCGCCCCTGGTTACATTCTGCTTTCTCTCTCTTTCAAAAATAAAAAACATTGAACATTTTTTTTTCATATGAAAAAAGGAACCTATTCACCTTTGCTTCGGGAGTCATGACTTTGGAAGTCACTCCCCACGATCTCCTCATTTGCTGCAAATAAAGTTTCCTTTTTGTGACAACTCACATGGTATAGTTCCTCTCTGTGACTCATCAAGGAGCAAACAAATGATGTGGTTACAGTATCACAGTAAATTAATAGTGTATATGTGGCAAAATGTATGTACCATCTATGTGCTGAAAATTATGAAATACTCATAAGAGAAATTAAGACAAGTAAGTTGATTACTCTACTATCTATGGTCCTAGATGGAAGGCTTCAAAATGGTTACGATTTCTCCAAGTTGATCTAAGATTAAGTCAATTCAAATCCGAAACCAAGTAAGATGTTTTTCTTTTTGGTCGTCACTTACATGCTTTTACTTTTTAAAATACAGGTTATTTTTAGGACAATTTTAAATGTACAGAAAGAAAATGCAAAGATAGTACAGAGTTCCCAAATATACTGTACTCTTATATTGACACGCTATCTTAATAGTGTATATTGGTTACCATTCAGAAACAAAAGTGATATATCTTTTTATGATTTAACATGCATAATTTACTCAGATTTTCTATTCCAGGATCCCATCCGTGTTACCACAGCAGAGTTAGCTGTCATGTGTTCTTAAGTTCCCCCTGGGTGTTACAGATTTTCCTTGTTTTTGATGATGTGGATAGTTTTGAGGAGGACTTTCTAGGTACTTAAAAAATATGTCCTTCAGTTGAGATTTGTCTGATATTTTTCTCATGCGTAGACCGGGGTCATATATTTGGGGAGGAAGCCCACACAGGTCCAGAGTCACTTTTATCACATTATTATATCAAGAACGCATGCTATGAATATGGCCTGTCACTGTTGATGATAACTTTCTTCAGTCCGGTACTATTTGCCAGGTGTTCCATTGTAAAGTTATTCTTTGTTTTCCCTTCCTTATGATTCTGTAATGAGGTTTTGGAAGGAAATCATGTGCAGTGCGTACTTAGCGAGGAGTTATACCGGTCTCCTTGAAGCAGGAGTAGAATGATACCTGGAGCTGTATTTGGAATTCTGCATGCAAATTTTGTCTCATTGCCCCCATTTATTTATTTGATCAATTCTTTTATAGTGTTATGTGCTGATGGATATTTATTTTTTATTTTGGTTTATAGTACAATGGTACTTTATTTATTTTGCTATTTATTTTGTTGCTTAAATTGCTGTTGCTTTAGCCATTGGGAATTCGTTCATCTGGTCTCTTGATCCCTTTGACCATCCCACATTATGTTAAGTTGTCCCCTCTTTTCTAGCAGTACACATGTTCCAGGCTCACCTTGCATGTGTCCTACCTCTGACTTATAATCAACCATTTCTGCAAGGAGCCCAGATTCCTTCAACTGGGTATTCTAATTCTAATAAAAATATGGCCACTACCTGAACTTTTCTTTTAAAAAAAAAATTGTCAATGGAAATTCAGAAAGAACAAAGTAAGAGAACACAAATTACCATACTTGAAGACTAGCACAAGGACACAATAATCAAGATATTTGTAGGACACCTGGGTAGCTCAGTGGGTTAAGTGTCTGACTCTTGATCTCAGCTCAGATCATATCTCAGGTTCATGAGTTCAAGCCCCACACTTGGCTCCACGCTGAGCATGAACCCTACTTAGGATAAAAGATACTGATGAAAGAAGACAGTAACTCAGATGTACCTTTATGTTTTCTTCAATACCCTCATAAGCTATAGTTCCCAGCAAACACATCTTTTACATCTGTGGTTAAGTTTATTCCTAGGTATTTTATGCTTCTTGGTGCAATTGTGAATGGGATCAGTTTCTTTATTTGTCTTTCTGTTGCTTCATTATTAGTGTATAAGAATGCAACTGATTTCTGTACATTGATTTTGTATCCTGCGACTGGGCTGAATTCACGTAACAGTTCTATCAGACTTTTGGTGGAGTCTATCGGGTTTTCCACCTGTAATATCATGTCATCTGCAAACAGTGAATGCTTGACACCATCATTGCCAATTTTGATGCCTGTGATTTCCTTTTGTTGTCTGATTGCTGATGCTAGCACTTCCAACACTATGTTAAACAACAGTGAGGAGAGTGGACGTCCCTGTCGTGTTCCTGGTCTCAGGGGGAAAGCTCTCAGTTTTTTTTTCCATTGATGATGATATTAGCTGTGGGCTTTTCATAAATGGCTTTTATGATCTTTAAGTGTGTTCCTTCTATCCTGACCTTCTCAAGGGTTTTTATTAAGCAAGGATGCTGAATTTTGTTGAATGCTTTTTCTGCATCAATAGACAGGATCATATGGTTCTTATCTTTTCTTTTATTAATGTGATGTATCACATTGATTGATTTTCGAATGTTGAACCAGCCCTGCAGTCCAGGAATGAATCCCACTTGATCATTGTGTATAATTCTTTTTATATGCTGTCTAAATCAATTTGCTAGCATCTTATTGAGGATTTTTGCATCCATATTCATCAGGGATATTGGCCTGTAGGGTTTTTTTTTTTTTTCCTGGGCCTCTGTCTGGTTTAGGAATCAAAGTAATGCTGGCTTCATAGAAAGAGTCTGGAAGTTTTCCTTACCTTTCTATTTTTTGGAACAGCTTGAGAAGGTTAGGTATTATCTCTGCTTTAAATGTCTGGTAGAGTTCCCCTGGGAAGCCATCTGGTCCTGGAATGTTGTTTGTTGGGAGATGTTTGTTAACTGATTCAATTTCATCGCTGGTTATGTGTCTGTTCAAGCTTTCTATTTCTTCCTGGTTGAGTTTTGGAAGTGTGTGGGTGTTTAGGAATTTGTCTATTTCTTCCAGGTTGTCCAGTTTTTTAGCATATAAGGCTTCATAGTATTCCCTGATAATTGCTTGTATTTCTGAGGGATTTGTTGCAATAATTCCACTTTCATTCATGATTTTATCTACTTGGGTCACCTCCCTTTTCTTTTTGAAAGGTCTGGCTAGAGGTTTATCAGTGTATTCAAAACATTTCATCCTAAAGCAGAAGAATATACATTCTTCGCCAGTGCACATGGAAAATTCTCCAGAATAGACCACATACTGGGACACAAATCAGCCCTCAACAAGTGCAAAAAGATCGAGATAATACCATGCATATTTTCACACCACAACGTTATGAAACTTGAAATCAACCACAGGAAAAAATTTGGAAAGGTAACAAATTCTTGGAACCAAAAGTACATCCTACTAAGGAATGAATGGGCTAGCCAAGAGGTTAAAGAGGAAATTAAAAAGTGTATGGAAGTAAATGAAAATGATAGCACCACATCCCCAAAACTCTGAGACGCAGCAAAGGCGGTCATAAGAGGAAAGTATATAGCAATCCAGGCATTCCTAAATAAGGAAGAAAGATCTCAGGTACACAACCTTACACCTTAAGGAGCTGGGAAAAGAACAGCAAATAACATCCCAAACCAGCAGAAGACAGGAAGTAATACAGATTAGAGCAGAAATTAACAAAACTGATAAACCACTAGCCAGTTTGATCAAGAAGAAAAAGGAAAGGACCCAAATAAGTAAAATCAAGAATGAAACAGGAGAGGTCACAACCAACACAACAGAAATAAAATCAATCATAAGAGAATATTCTGAGCAATTATTTGTCAATAAAATAGGCAATCTGGAAGAAGTGGATAATTCTTCAAATCATATACACTACCAAAACTGAAACAGGAAGAAATAGAAAATTTGAACAGATCCATAACCAGTAAGGAAATCGAATTAGTAATCAAAAATCTGCCAAAAAACAAGAGTCCAGGGCCAGATGGCTTTCCAGGGGGAATTCTACCAAACATTTAAGGAAGAGTTAACACCCATTCTCTTGAAACTGTTCCAAAAAATAGAAATGGAAGAAAAACTTCCAAACGCTTTCTATGAAGCTAGCATTATGTTGATTCCAAAACCAGACAGAGACCCCACTGAAAAGGAGAACTATAGACCAATTTCCCTGATGTACATGGATGCAAAAATCCTCAACAAGATATTAGCCAACCGACTCCAACAATACATTAAAAAAATTATTCACCATGACCAAGTGGGGTTTATACCTGGGATGTAGGGTTGGTTCAATATCTGCCAAACAATCAGTATGATTCATCACATCAATAAAAGAAAGGACAAGAATAATAAAATCCTCTGAATAGATGCAGAGAAAGCATTTGACAAAATACAGCATCCTTTCTTGATAAAAACCCTCAAGAAAGTAGGGATAGAAGGATCAAACCACAAGATCAAAAAGCCATATGTGAATGACCCAAGGCTAATATCATCCTCAATGGGAAAAATGGAAAGCTTTCCCCCTAAGGTCAGGAACAGGACGGGAACGTCCATTCTCACCACAGTTATTCAACATAGTATTGGAAGATTTGACCTCAGCAATCAGACAACACAAAGAAATAAAAGCATCCAAATTGGCCAGGAGGAGGTCAAACTTTCACTCTTCGGAGTTGACATGATACGCCTTATGGAAAACCCAAATGGTTCCACCAAAAAACTGCTAGAAGTGATTCATGAATTCAGCAAAGTTGCAGGAGAGAAAAGCAATGCACAGAAGTTGGTTGCATTCCGATAAACCAACAATAAAGCGACAGAAAGGGAAATCAAGGAATCAATCCCATTTACAGTTGCACCAAAACCCATAAAATACCTAGGAATAAATGTAACCAAAAAGGTGCAGAATCTATACACTGAAAACTATAGAAAGCTTATGAAAGAAATTGAAGAAGACACAAAAAAAGGGAAAAAGATTCCATGCTCCTGGATAGGAAGAAGAAATATTGTTAAAATGTCGATACTACCCAAAGCAATCTACATATTCAATGCAATCTCTATCAATATAACACTAGCATTCTTCACAGAGCTAGAACAAATAATCCTAAAATTGGTATGCAACCAGGAAAGACCCCAAAGAGTCAAAGAAATCTTGAAAAAGAAAACCAAAGCAGGAGGCATCACAATGCTAGACTTCAAGCTATACTACAAAGTTGTATCGTCAAGGCAGTACGGCACAAAAACAGTGCTGGCACAAGAACAGATGCTCAGATCAATGGAACAGAATAGAGAAACGAGAAATGGACCCATAAGTGGATGGCCACCTAATCTTTGACAGAGCAGGAAGCAATATCCAATGGAATAAAGACAATCTCTTCAGCAAGTGGTGCTGGGAAACTGGAGAGCGACATGCAGGAGAATGAACCTGGACCACTTTCTTACACCATCCACAAAAATAAACTCAAAGTGGATGAAAGACCTCAACGTAAGACAGGAAGCCATCAAAATCCTCGGGGAGAAAGCAGGCAGAAACCTCTTTGATCTTGGCCGCAGCAACGTCTTACTCAACACGTCTCTGGAGGCAAGGGAAACAAAAGCATAAATGAATTACTGGGACCTCATCAGAATAAAAAGCTTCTGGACAGCGAAGGAAACAATCACCAAAACTAAAAGGCAACCGACAGAATGGGAGAACATATTTGCAAGACATATCAGACAAAGGGTTAGTATCCAAAATCTATAAAGAACTTATCTAACTCTACACCCAGAAAACAAATAATCCAGTGAAGAAACGGGCAAAACACATGAATAGACACTCCTCCAAAGAAGACATCCAGATGGCCAACCGACACATGAAAAGATACTCCTCATCACTCATCATCAGGAGAATACAAACCAAAACCACGATGAGAAACCACCTCACACCTGTCAGAATGGCAACCATTAACATCTCAGCCAACAACAGATGTTGGCGAGGATGAGGAGAAAGAGAATCTTTTTTGCACTGCTGGTGGGAATGCAAAGTGGTACAGTCACTCTGGAATATAGTAATGGAGGTCCCTCAAAAATTAAAAATAGATCTACCCTATGACCCAGCAATTGCACTACTAGGCATTAATCCAAGGGATACAGGTGTGCTGTTTTGAAAGGACACATGCACCCCAATGCTTATAGCAGCACTATCAACAATAGCCAAAGTGTGGAAAGAGCCCAAATTTCCTTTGATGGATGAATGGATCAAGAAGATGTGTTACACACACACATACACACACACACACACACACACACAATGGAGTATTACTCGCCAATCCAAAAGAATGAAATCTTGGCAAGTGCAACTATGTGGATGGAGCCAGAGAATATTGTCCTAAGCAAATTAGTCAGTCAGAGAAAGGCAAATATCATATGACTTCACTCATATGAGAACTTTAAGACACAGAACCGATGAACAGAAGGGAAGGGAAGCAAAATAATAGGAAAAGAGGGAGGGGGGACAAAAGAGACTCTTGAATATGGAGAACAAAGAGAGGGTTACTGGAGGGGTTGTGGGAGGGGGTTGGGTTAAGTGCGTAAGGGGCATTAAGGAATCTACTCCTGAAATCATTGCTGCACTATATGCTGACTAATTTAGATGCACATTAAAAAAAAATTAAAAAAAAACTAAAAATAACCTTATCTTAAGTGTGGCTAGCTCCTCATGGCCCTGAAAACCTTGATTCCAAATTCCTTAGAGGCTTAAGCTGTCCTTAATCCCCACTAACTAAACAATATATAATCAGTCACTTCTCACAATCCCAAGATAGCTCTCTTTGTCCACAGGTCCTGTCACTGGGCTTTAATAAAATCACCTTTTTTGCACCAAAGATGCCTCAAGAATTCTTTCTTAGCCCTTTGCTCACAAACCCCATTAAGAGGAAATGATCCTTTGTGCTTTAAACGATAGTGCTGTTTCTACTGACAGCTTTACTGAACTAAAGATTGTTCTTGAAACTAAGGTAAGAAAAAATTTCAAGAGAAGCAGTGATTGCAGAAGGAAAAATCGTTAACTACTAAAGGCACAAGTATAAAAGAAGTGCTCCCAAATAATTTGAGATGTAATGCACTAATGTGTGTTATTGACTAACAAATACACATGGAAAGACTCAAAGTTCAGAAATAAAGCAAACTGTCTCCATTCATGCCTTTCATTTCTTTTCGCACAAGCTCCTATTTATTTTCAAAGTACATCACTTGTCCCAATTTTTTGCCTTGTAACATTGCCAAGAATTCTGGAGTCATGATTTCTTCATACCCTCTTGCCTTTTTCCAATTTTAGTAGACAAGAAGAAATAAGTGAGAATAGTACATAAGAAAAACATAATATGAAAAATACAAACGAAAACCTACTTCCTCTTGCACCTTTGCTCTTGGGATATTATTTCAAAATTTTATGCAGTCTGCCTGCTTTGTTATAAATTTCACATGAGTTTAGTTAGATTCTGCTACCACACTGCTTGTTCTCTTGACATGTTATCATCATCCCTTCTCTCTCTCTCCCTCTCACTTTACTTACTCATTATTTCATCTTGGGGTTAAATCATGATTTCCACCACCTTAAGCTTTTTTGCTCGATGTCATTATTGTATGCACTTTTCTTTGATGCAGGCGAGGCTTGGTGAATGTAAAGACAGTGAGCATGAGTGATGTTTTAGTGAAACCTTACAGGAAAAATAAAAGTCGAAGTAGAAAAGAGGTATAAGAATCATTTTAAGAAGCACTAAAAATACATTGATGTTGGGGTAAAAAAGTGTGTGGGTGTTTTAAAGACACAGAGATCTTTGGGGTTAACGTTTTTCCATAAACTAATTAAAAGTAGCCTCATTCCCAAAATAGAAAATTTAACAAGTCAATCCTAAAAGTATCGTAATATGCGTATATTCTAACCATAATACTCTTTTTACTTGCTGTAAATACTATTGATAAAATATTTAAGGCTATATAGTTTGAAAGGTTTTCTAGAACCTAGTCTATCTATTTTAGGTATGATAAAGCCGGCATCTTATTTAAAGAACCCCAAGGATGAAATTGCTAATAATTGCTTTTCATTGGTGCTTTGTTCCAAATTTGTAGGGATAGATATGTATCAGATGATTTGTTAATATTAAACAAACAAACAAACAAACAACAACTTTGTAAAAGATTGGAGGCAACACATTCCTGGAACCTGGGCTAACTTTTAGAGTCCATTTTCTGCTTGGTTCCTGACATACACACCTGTTTTTCAATACCACCTAATAGCTTCTGATCCTGAAGCCCAATCTCCCAGCAGACTCATTTGCATAGAAGGTCTGCTGGATGCTGCTGAAGAGCATGGGACTTCCAAAGTCAGTCACTTCACTCAGCTGCTGCTTCGGAAGCACAAGGGGAATAAACTGCAGCGGGTTTTATCACCCATAACCCGGAAGACAACGTTGCCCTGAGAGTTTAGAGGTCTGAAACTCTTGGGTACTTCAGGGCCATGAAGGGTACTCTTCACCCTCTAAAATACACGTCCAAAGTCCATGTGCTGGCTTAATCATTCCTTACCAGTGAGGTATATAATGGTAGCAAAAGAAACGATGAAATACATTTCTGTTAAATGAGGTCGTTTGGCACTGGGGAATTTGACATAAGGCATAGAGATGTCTGGCTGCCGTGCAGAGGAATTACACCCCGGGGCCTGGCAGATCACAGTCCATAGGCATGCTTGAAAACCGTGTTTGCCTTTAAGAGAGAGCCCTTTTGCATGGGAAATTTGTAGAAGGCTTTCTTTATTATCTCTATTCGTGTCAGAAACTTACTTCCTGAAAGCAATGAGCTAGATCTTAAAAAGAAACAGCGTGAGCCAAAGGCAAACCAGAAAAAAGAAAGCTAGAGACTTCACATGTGTTCCCACCAGTATTTAGAAGAGGATGAGACAGTTGTGCTTTGGGAGTCATGGAAAAGGGAGCTCCAACCAGGAGAAAGTGCTTTTGAAAAGACTTCCCCTGGTGTGGCTGGCATCGAGGTGGATTTGTTGTTATTACTGCACATTTCTAAGAAGAGTTTTGAAGCATCTCATCATTGGGGCCCTTCAGATGGACAGATCAATGTGGTTGATATGAAAAAAAAAAACACAACTGTTTTTGTTCCTTCCTAGCATTTACTTGTAGGGGTAAATAGGGCATAGAGCTGCTCATTGAATTAAACACATAATATAGTCTTAAAAATGCTTTGATAGTTTTTGCTACAAGAGGTTGAATAGATGAATTTGACTTTAATGCTTTAAAAGGAGCACAGTCAAACCTATTTAAGTGTTTAAACATGTCTCTTTCTTTCTGTCCTAATTTTTATTATGTAAAGGCTCTGTTTCTTCAGGCAGTTAAAGAGGACACAAGAAGTAAGTAGGAATGTGCTATTATTCAAATCATTTTTCTCAATTTTTATGTATTTAGATTTTCTGTAATATCCTAAGCAATATGGCTATCCTCAGGATGTTTGTTAAAAATAGTCCAAAATTTGTACACATTTTATAATATTTATACATATAAATAGTAAAAATAAAGCTATTGGTAACTTAACTTCATTCTATAAAAAGAAAAAGTAAGAATCATGTCAGGTTGAATGTGGATATTTCCCTTTTTATTTTGATAAATTTTTACATTTATTGTTAAGCATTTCCTAACCTCATGAGATTTTGAGAATGCCTTTTTGTTTTTTTATGCTTCAAGGTAACTGCTGAAGCTCAGGTTTGTACCGATCCACAGAATGTCTGCAAACTTCAGCATTTGAGGTCTCTAGGACTCCTGTCTGACACAGAGTGCAGGAGAAAGGAGACCCTGAGGCCAGTGGAAACCATGCGGGGGAGTATCTAATGTCACATGGCCATCGGCTATCTTTCTCCTGACACGGTCTCTCTGAGAGTCAGTCAAGCACGTCAACTAGTACCTTGTGGAGTCAGGGCAGAGGCGAAAAGCCCGCAGAGCCAGCACATCATCGTAGCTGTGATCCTGACCAAGCTCTTTTCCTGCTGTGAAATCCCAGGTACGATGAGGTATTGCAGCCAGTGAGGTTGGGTGACCCGTGCCTGTGCTGTCACATTGTCCAGCAGAGAGGGATAAAGTAGCATTTGCTATGGGAAAGCTGTGGACAAAATTGGGAGGGCTTTGGACTGTTGCCCCAAGAACTGACTCCTGGATCTGTGTTAATCCATATCGAACGTTAACTTTATTCTGCAAATGAGGAAAGGAGTGGATCAGAATATTTCTGATGCAGAATATGATTTTTTTAATCCTGACGTGTTTTAAGGAGTATGTGATTCTTTTTCAGACGGTATAAATCTGTGATTTTTTCCCCTCTTATCTCTATGGGTGCTACCTAACTGGTTAGCAGTGAACTATCCAAAGGTTAAATTCTCTCTTCTTTCAGTTAAGTGTAATACAAAAGTTGGAATCTTTGACAATAGGAGTATTTTTCTAGCAAAATAAATCCAGCTTTATATTTCCAAGTTTAGTTTCTTATTATTTTGTTTCTTATTGTTTTGTTCAATTCCAATACCACTAAACAAAAACCAGTTAGCTAGGAATACACGACCTTAAGACAAGATTTATAATTTGGCACTTTTGTAGAGAGAATATTTATTGAAAAAAAAAATGACACTGTGTATATACATTTTATCATTATTTGATGATTGTTCAAGTTTCCCAACAGTATAATGTAATTAAATGGTGAAATATTAAGATCTTTTAAAAATCCAAAATCCATATCTATTGAGGAAAACCAGTTATCTGATTCTTTCTACACTTACCAAAACTATTCTTTTAGGGAAAATATTTTCTCCTCTTTAATCACTGTGTATTTTATTTCTAGGGGAGAGAGATTATTATGTATTTTTTGTGAAAATATTATTTCTATAAACCAAGTGTAGGTGAAGGATCATATTTTTGGATAAATATGAATAAGCTATTTTTATGACATATATACTTGAACTAAGTATATATTTATATTTCCCATTAAAATATAACTTAATATTTTGACATATATTTACTTGAACTAGACTATCATTTAACATATTTATGCATGTTTATTTATATATATTTATAATATATGTTTATTTTAACTAAAGTGTATCATTTACAGTCTGACATTGGGAATACTATATATATTCCTTAAGGCTCAGTTTTCCTCATCCACAAACAGAAAAGAAACCAATCACCACCCTCATTTAATGTTACTTCCTAAACTCCCTTCCTTGAACCTCATGAGTTTCATATTTTCCTCATACTTTAAAAAGGAGTCATGATCCACTGACTCTAAAGTTCAAGGGATAATATGAATGAATGAGCGGGGTCTGACATAAGCAATGTAGCAGGCGCAGTGTTGGTCAAAATGGTGTGTGTGTGTCCTTAGTAAGAAGGGCTTAGTCTATTTGGTGTCAATATAATTGCCATTTGGGCATAACACATGCACTAAGTGATCAAACGTAATTTTCAAAAGATGATATAAGCCTAGAGGTTTAGGTGAGTATGGTATATATCAATTATTAAATTTTGGCCATGAATTCAATGATTTTGAAAGAAGTGAATGCTTAACATAACAAGCCCATAAATGGTCGTGGACCATTATTTAATTGTGTAGAATCTCTGTTGTAAGGCATTATAAAGATGAAAAAAAATTTCCCTAATATTCCCAGATACTTGCTTTAACCTGTTTATTTCAGATGATCATGCTTATTCATTTAGCTGTCCCTGTTACGTAATGATAAATATTGCCATTTTAATGCCTCAGGCCACATTGCACAGGATTCGAACTGTGTTCTTTGCCTACTGTCCTCAAAAATGAGCGAGTAGAGAGCGATGTGCACGACTCCGATATCACCCTATTCAAGGAGACAGATGGACGAAAGATATTCAAAGGATGAAAGGAGAGGTAAAGTTTTTTGTTTGCTTTCTTATTTTGTGAAAATATGATTTCAAGTAAGAAGAAATGAAATCATGATAATTGGGTTTCTGTATATTTGACGTTATTTGTCCGGTTCTTCATAGATCAAGGGGTATATGTAAATGTAAAATTCAAGGATATTTGATGTAAAATTCAAGGATATTTGTAATCACAGTAAAAAGGGATATTCATTTCCAATTCCAGAATGAATTCCATTTTGTTCCAACTCTGAGGGCTTTCCTAAGCTCAATGCTTACTATATATTTTGCTTTCTGAATCTGTACAGAATTTCCACGGCGTAAGGTTGCATTAACCCTGGGAGTTACATGTATTTTCCTCCTGCTGGCAAGCACAGGCTTAAGATATATGCGTGAGTATCGGGCACACACACATTTTTTTTTTTATGAGAACAAGGAGCAGCGTGAAAAATGAGATACCATAACTGAATTTCTGCTGAGCCTTTGTAAACTATAGAGTCCTATAGAAATGTTAGTAATCACGATGGTGTTTATAATGTTGATGACAATGATTTTGCTATTTTGCCATCACTTAGCTTTTACACCACACGAAATAGTGTATGTCATGGCTGTAATGGCACAAAATTTTCCTGAAATGTACAGTGAGGTTTACATATATATTCATCTTTATATTTTGTGAAGGAGGAAGTTTTCCATATGACCAGAGAATTGGAAAAATCTTCCTTGAGTAGTACACTCCTTATCATACTGCAATACTGATTAAATCACAGAGGAATATAAGGTTGATCTATTTTTATATCATTTTTATATTTTTCACATCGATTGTTAAAAATGTATAGAAAACACTTGTTTTTAATATCTTCTTCCTGAATTTTTAATCCTTCGGTTCATTTATTCCACAACAATTTTGAGTATCTTCTCTGGGTCAGGGAGTATGTATAATAGATACTAAAGATACAGGAATTTTAAACAGTCAGCACTTAATGAGCTCAGTATAAAGGGGATTTTTTTCAAAATGAAAGTTATTCTTTTTTCAAGATGAGGTTTGTTTGTTTGTTTACTTTTGAGAGAGAGACAGAGGGTATGCAAATGGAAGGGGGGGAGAGAGAGAGAGGGAGAGAGAGAGAATTCCAAGTAGTCTCCTCACCACAGATGCAGAGCCTGGTGCTGAGCTCAAACTCATCAACTGCGAGATCACGACCTGAGCAGAAGTCAGATGCTTAACTGATTGAGCCACCCAGGCGCTCCTATGTATTTTTAATGTCTTAGTTATGTTTGAGAGAGAAAGAGAGAGAGAGAGAGAGCATGAGCTGGGGTCGGGGGCAGAAAGAGAGGAAGGCAGAAGATCCTAAGTGGGCTCTGTGCTGACAGCAGGGAACCTGATGAGCAGCTGGAAATCATGAACCCTAAGATCAAGACCTGAGCCGAAGTCAGACACTCGGCTGACAGCCTCCCAGGTGCCCTGTAAACAGTTTTTAAAATAAAATATTATTAGTGCTGGGGTAAAGGCTTCAAGATATCAGCTGAATAGAATACTTCATGCTGAGGGCCAGAAAACTTTCCTCCAGGAGATAATAATTGATATGATGTAAAGGATAGGTAGGACTTAATCAGGAAGCTTGGGGTAGAGAGACTACTTATCCAGGCATAGAAAACAAGAACCAAAGAACTGGATGCTTTAGGAGAATTAAGAAGTAGCTATAAATAGGTTTGCCTAGGTATGCACGTTTTGATAATTTTAATATCTTAAGAAATTTTAGATTTGTTCTAAAAACAAAAGAAACCACCGAAAGGTTTTATGTGAGGGAAAAACATGACTCCTGTCCCATGAGGCGATAGGGATTTGGGAAAGGTCAATCTCAACATCCGGCAAGTGGGTGGAAGGAGAAGATAACAGGATGTTTCAGGAATCAGGGTTAGTTAGAATGACTGAATTAGTGTTATGAAGAAGAAATGAAGGGTAGGCACCATTTATGAGAAATCTTCAATAAGAATTGCTAGAATATGAGTGCGTGAGGGAGACATTTGAATCAGTGATACCATTTGACATGAGGCTTACACACCTTGGTGAATGTATTCCAATAAATATTACAGAGAACACAAGAAGAACACTAAGTACGGTTTGGTGTTTGCGTAGGTGTGCTAATAACAGTAAGGAGTGAGGTGCTTGGACATATCAGTGGAGATGACCAGAAGGAATGAGATTGGTCTTGTCTGTTAGAGTAGGTTTTAACAGCAGACACAGACCATCAGCACGTACACGGTGGTATTAAAAGTCTGGAGATCAAGGAAGATGCCTGGATGAAAGATACTGGAAGATATCATAGAGGAAAGCAGAAGCTGGACCAAGCTCTGCCTTGTGAAACCAGGGAGAGTAGATCAGGCTAGAAGAACAAGGGTGAGGCGAAGGATTCTTAGGATAAATCAACATTTAGCTGGAGGTAAAAGATGAGTAAAAACAGTGAAAAACCATGATGCTTGGTTAAACAAGTAGGTGGGAGTCCAAAACATTATGGTATCATGGGGAGAAGGCAAAGGTAGTCCAGAGTTCCAAATTGTACAGGAGGATCAGGTATTATAATGGCTAGAGATATGCTTATTAAATTTGGCAAGAGAGAGACCGAAATGATATTTTCTAGAGTAGCTCCAGTGGGATAGTGGGTATGGTCAAAGCCTGACTGTAATGGCTAAAACTCTTTCACACATTAGGAAGCAGATACAGAGAATACAGTGAATACAGATCAGTGAATTCCGAGATCAGTGAATACAGAAAAGCATTTATTTTAATTATGGATAAGCGAAACATTTACCAAGCCTTGAAAATATGTGGATGTATATGATCTCGAGCGTTGTTAAAGGCAGTATTACCTGATAGAAACACTTAGCGAGTTTGGTACTGTCTTCTACAGCTCGACACGATTCAGTAATTCTCACCCTAAGTATATATCCAACAGATATACTTGCACATACACAGAAATGAACTTCTACAGGACAGTTCGTAGCAGTGCTATTCACAATGTGGAACATATCACAACTACTCAAAAGATCATTAATGGGAGAGTAAATGAGATCTCTGCAATTGATTTGCCAATGGAATGTATGTGACAGTCAAGACAATGACAATGGTATTCAACAATATGCATGAAATTTAGCAAGAGCATATGAAATGGAAAAACAAAGCAAGAGCACAAAAGTTTGTGCATGTCACGATACATTTTTATAAGATGCAACAGTGCAAAACAAATACAATAAATAGTAATATTTCAGGAAATCCACAAAGAGGCAATAACACTATGTATAAAATGTATGAAGGGAGTAATTGAATGTGCATTAGTTACAGCATGTGAGAGAAGTAGGGAGATGAGATGAAATGACTAGCAAAGTAAATAAATGTAATGCTTAAGGTCCTGGCTACAATTTGGGGTAGCTAACAACTTGCTAACTAAGGAAGAAAAACCAGTTCTGCGAGCAATGTGGTAAGTGTCTCATGAATGAAGGAATGTGAACAATCTTATGTTAGCACCCAATCTGAGAGTAAAGAAAAGAACTCTGTTACAAAAAAATATGAAAAAGGAGGACAGGAACTTTGTGGGAAAGCTGACTTGATCATATGCAAGAGAAGGGAACCATGAGAAGGAAACTGTGGAGGGTTCAAGAGAGAAATTGACAGTAGGAGATCAAGATCACCAAAGATTCGATACGGGATGAAATCCAGAGCAGGGGTGAGAGTTTCACACTTGTTCAATGCAAAGCTCATTTTTTTCTGGGGTAGAGTGAGAGATACCTGTGTTATCTATAGGAGGAGGTGCAGGAAGGTGAGGAGAAGGTATCCTTGCTGGTGACTGTTTCCATGCAAAGGAGCAGATGAGGCCATGTTCTGAGAGGAAGGGGCAAGGAGGTGCACCAGATAATTTAGACAAAGTATAAATACTTGAAATAGCTGTTGAATTGAGAAAAGAGTGTGCTTTAAGAACGATAGTGTGTTATATTGAGAGGTGAAATGGTGAAGAAAATCTAAGCGTTGGTCACATTAGTTTGTATGTGTACAATTTTGTGATCTTTTTTTGTCACTTGAGTTTCAGAACCTTGAGGGGAGATGAGATGGTGAATGACAAATGTGCTCCAAAATTGGCTATTTTATACATTAAAAAAAAATTTTTTTTTAAATTTTTCAAGGAGGCTCCCCACCCAACTTGGGCCTGACCTCACGACCCTGAGATCAAGAGTGGCTTGCTCAATGGAGTGTTAGCCAAGAGCCCCAGTGAAGCTGGCTATTTTTAGATGTGCATAAAGACTATGCTGCAAGCTTCTTGGAGGTCCTGCCAAAATTGGTTCTGTACTACGTGTCCTTGGATGGACAAAAAGGAAAGGAGAAGGGAATTGATTGGTGCCAAGAAATGGTAGTATTTAGGTACAGGAGGTCTTAATGTGGGTGTTTTTTTTTTTTAAATGGTTTTTATTTATGGTTGAGAGAAAGAGATAGAGAGAGCACAGGAGGGGTGGGGGGTGGACCCAGGGAGAGTGGGACAGAGGATCCGAAGTGGCCTCTGTGCCGATAACAGTGAGCCAGATGCGGGGCCCAACTCATGAACTGTGAGATCATGACTTGAGCCCAGGTCAGACGCTTAACCAACTGAGCCATCCAGGGGCCCTTTAAGGTGTCTTTTCAATTCAGATCCAGTATATGAACACTGGAATGGATGACTGAGTTGAAGCAGTAGTTATATTTATTGCCACGGAGTACATCAGGAGACTGTGCAATTGATGTTGGAGTTTTACAAGTAGACGTTGCATTTGGTTCAGTGATGGGTGGTAGAGAGCTGGAAATGACGATTCCTAGCTGCGTAACAAATCCTTAAGGGACCTTTCTTTCCGTCTTTGTACACTTAAAGAGCCATACACTGCGTGATTTTACACTTTTTTATGTGTGAGTTTGGAGAAGATACTGCCAATTTGCTCAGAGATTTTTCACTTACTTTTTGCATGTTAGAAGTCGCCATGTGTGCTCTTCCTCTATGTATATTCAGTGTATTAATTATAAGCTTGTACTAGAGGAGAGTCAAATCCCTGGTGTTTAGCTTCCTGTGCAAATACTACATGCTAAATAAAATACTGGCTACTTCATTTCACCAACTGTGTAATCATTATTTGAAGAGTAAGTGGCGTAGAAACTAAAAGTATATTTCACTTCCTGTTTACATTTCTGTTTTATAGAAGTTGATTCCTGTCTCACGTACTTCCAAAGTAATGTATAGCAAGTTATCATTTTATTTAAAAATCTGTTTTATGTTCTGGCACTTCAACATATTGTAACCTGGCAGTTTCTCTGATCGTACTTTCATTTAGTCAGCGCCACTCACTGTGCCATTTAGAAGTAGAGTAAGTGATTATAATAAAATGATCTATTACAAGCATTCAAGACCTTAGTTTTATAAAATGAATTGAAGTTTTTCACAGGTGTTCTGGAGAAATCAGGCAAGATATGAAAGAACCAGAAGACAAGAATGCTTCCTTAGCAGAAGTTGAAGATCACTTAATTTTACTACCCACTACAGGTATGTACTGAATGATTATACTGATAGTTTACAGTTTTTTCCTCCATGGGATTATCTCATTCTGTTCAATTTTAATGTATCATTTTAAAACTTCACATTGAATTTGTCAAGTCCTTTAATTTTTCTCACTTTTTAAAATTAAATCCATTTTCTTTCTTCTAGCTAATTGAATTCTTGACTTTCACAAAGTCATGTTGATTTGATTGAGTATTTTCTGCTTGTGGATGAATTTTCTCCAGTCTAGATCTCTTGGAATTAATACCACCCTCTTATATTCACTTAGGTGAATTTCTCCCGAAGGGAGAACTGCTTCCTATTGGAGCAGTGTATCTGTACTTGGGAAGTCAGGATTTCTCAGTGTCATTTTAACAATGGTCTGACGTCTATCAGTCTCTGGCTCCACAATTTGACCCCAAAGCTATTCTCAACATGAGACGTTTGGGATACAGGAAAACCACCTATTTTTCAGTCATTCAGTCTGATGTAAGCAAGATGTATGCATACACGTATGTATATATGTGTATATATATATGTATGTATATATATATATATGTATACATAAAGAAAGCATAAGTCTCTAAGTGGTCTTGTGGTTGAGGATCATGTGGCTTTGTTTTCAAGATAAAGATCATGACACATTACTTTTTCAAAAGAAATTATTAAATCCCAGCTGGTTAACATATATGTAGTCTGGTAATTCATTCAGGAGTAGAATTTAGGAAATCGTCACTTATATACAACACCTAGTGCTCATCCCAACAGGTGTCCCCCTTAATGCCCATCACCCATTTGGCCCTCCTCTCAGCCAACAGCCCTCCAGCAACCCTCAGTTTTTTCTCTGTATTGAAGAGTTTCTTCTGGTTTGCTTCTTACGGTTTTCCTCCCTTTATGTTTTTAGCTTGTTTTTCCTTATCTTCCCCTATGTTTATCTAATTTGTTTCTTAAATTCCACATATGAGTGAAATCTTATATTTCTCTTTCTCTGACTGATTTTGCTTACCACGATACACTCTACTTGCACCCACATTGTTACAAATGCAAGACTTCATTCCTTCTGATGGCTGAGTGATATTCCATTGTAGAATATACCGTCTTTACCCATTCATCGGTGATGGCCATTTGGGCTCTTTCCATGATTTAGCTATTATTGAAACTGGTGCAAAACATTGGGGTGCATGTGACACTTCATATTAGCATTTGTGTGTCCTTTGGGCAAATACCTAGTAGTGCCATCATTGTTTCTAATTATAGGGTAGCTCTATGTTTCATTTTTTAAGAAACAGCCATGATGTTTTCCAGAGTGACTGCACCTGCTTGCATTCCCACCAGCAGTGCAAAAATGTTCCCCTTTATCCACATCCTTGCCAACATCTGTTCTTGCCCAAATTGTTCATTTTAGCCATTCTGACAGGTGTGAGGTGGTATCTCATTGTGGTTTTGATTTGTATTTCCCTGATGATGAGTGATGTGGAGCATCTTTTCATGTGTCTGTAGGCCATGTGGATGTCTCCTTTGGAAAAGTGTCTGTTCATGTCTTTTGTCTCTTTCTTCATTGGATTATTTGCCTTTTGAGTGTTGAGTTCCATAAGCTCTTTATAGATTTTGGATACTAATCCTTTATCGGATATGTCATTTGCAAATATTTTCTTCCATTCTGTCGGTTACCTTTTAGTTTTGCTGATTGTTTCCTTCGCGGTGCAGAAGGTTTTTATCTTGATGAGGTCCCAATAGTTCGTTTTTGCTTTTGTTTCTCTTGCCCCTGAAGACATGTCTTCATTTAAGTAAGAAGTTCCTGTGAGTGAGGTCAAAGAGATTGTTGCCTGTTTTCTACTCTAGGATTTAGATGGTTTTGACATTTAGATCTGTCATCCATTTTGAGTTGTTTTTGTGTATGGCATAAGAATGTGGTCCAGGTTCATTCTTCTACATGTTGCTGTCCCGTTTTCCCAACACCATTTGCCTTCTGAAGAGACTGTCTTCTTTCCTTTGGATATTGTTTCCTGCTTGGTCAAAGATTAGCTGGCTGTACATTTGTGGGTCCGTTTCTGGGTTCTCCGTTCTGTTCGTTGATCTATGTGTCTACTTTTGTGCCAGTACCATACTGTTTTGGTGAAAACAGCTTTGTAGAACAGCTTGATCCAGGATTGTGATGTGTCCAGCTTTGGTTTTCTTTTTTAACATTCGTTTGGCTATTCAGTGTCTTTTGTGGTTCCGTACAAATTTTGGGTTTGTTCTAGCTCTGTGAAGAACGCTGGTGTTATTTTGATAGAAATTGCATCGAATGTGTAGATTGCTTTGGGTAGTGTCAGGATTTTAACAATGTTTGTTTTCCAATCCATGAGCATGGAATGAAGACGATGACACATTTCAAGGAAACTGGTACTGCTGTGGAAAAAGCTGTTACCACTTTTCAAAACAGGAGAAAACTTGGGAGAGGAGCATGGTGTCATGCCAAGATCTGCAGTCCAGTCTCCTGAAGATTGATACTAAAGAGGAGCAAGTATGTCTACTTTCCTAAACCTGATGTAAATGCTATGAGTATGCAAAGCATGTCTGGGGTTCAGACAATTATTTCGACTTCCTCCGGTATTATTTGGCATGTTGCTTTGAAGCACTTTGTTAACTGGCGCAGATTTCTCTGTGGAAGAGACATAGGTGTAACAGTGACCAAGAAGAACCATTGTTTTAAATCAAGAAGAACTGCTCTTCTGGGCATGCCATGGAATGATTTTCAGTCTTTAGTATTGTATATATTGCATCTTAACACTTAGTATGCTTCAGACGGCTCAGCATTACCTTCTCAGGGCTAATACAGGGCAAAAGAACAACGGCTTCAAGGGTATGAGCACTCTAAAGAGATAATTTCTCATTGTACTGAGTTCTATTGTTCCTTCATCAGTATATGGGAGGGATTCAACTTCAAAGGAAAGATGAGTCTCTCCCTTCATGGCCATGGGAAAAGAGGTTGAAAAATGAAGAGGTTGAATGTAGCTAGAATGCTTCTTTTTATTTACTTATTTTTTTTTAACATTTATTCACTTTGTAAGAGACAGAGAGAGACAGAGTGCGAGTGGGATTGGGGCAGAGAGAGAGGAAGACAGAATGTGAAGCAGGCTCCAGGCTCTTACCTGTCAGCACAGAGTCCGACGTGGGGCTCAAACTCACATACCGTGTGATCATGACCTGAGCCAAAATCAGACACTCACCCGATGGAGTCACCCAGGCACCCTGGAATGATTCTTTGGAAATGATTTTTTTTCCTTTTGCTTATAATCCAGAATGACAGAGAGAGCATCTCTTTTCTAGAAGAGAAAATGTAGATCACATTTGCCATTACTTTTAATGTTTGGCAATATGAAGTCAGTAGAATGGATTCTGTGGGGTTCCTTCTAATGATTCCATAAATAGTCCATGTAGGCACTGAGTTCTAGTTACACGATCTAGTTCTAGCAGTGATATTTCTATTAGTGTCTTGTGAAGGATGAGTTAAAAGCCCTATGTTTTCAAAAAGGAAAACAAAATAAAACCCAAACCAGGCCAATACTCAGGGGCATGTGGTTGGCCTAGTTGGTGGGCCATGTGCCTCTTGATCTGTGAGTTCTACCCCACGTTGCATGTAAAGTTTATCTAAAAAAAAAAACCAAAGAAACAAACAAAAAGAGCCCTGTGTTTCTTGTTTATAAAATTCTTATTAAAATACTGATATGAATATGAATGATTCACTCATAAGTATGAGAAACAAATGAAGTACACATTAGCACATTGGTTCAAGCAAATTTTAAAAATCAAGGACCAATAATCCAGGACCTAATAATCCAGGACCTAAAAATCCAGGACCTAATAAGTACCTCGATTATTTTCAACCTCAGCTGTTATCAATCAACTTCCAAATGGTTGGAGTTTTCTTCTTTCACACATTAAGTTTATTTTTAATCCGTATTTCCCCTGTCATTTCCAATTCAGTGTTCTTCAGTTTCAGTCCTGCCATTGAAGTTTATGGACTTCAGAGTTTCAATGAAGCTTCTTATACTTGTTATCCCTGTGTTTCCAGGAACTATCTAGAGCCTTTGACGTTCCCTGAGACTTTTGCCATTGTTTAGAGCAAAATCTGAGTTTCATAGTCTAGCACCTCATTTGATGAGAACTTGGCTGTCAGTATCTGAACTGGGCTGTTGATACACTCTCTGAACTGGAGATTAGCTTTGCTACAGAAAAGCATTACTCTTACACTGATGGTTTAGGATTTCCCATGTTTTGCTGCTTTACCAACCCAGGAGTGTAATGACAGCAGGGGCTTAAGTCCATTGGTACTGAAATCTGAAATTGGCTTTGATACCTATGCATACCCCTAGCATCTAGCAAAATTATGTGAGTGAAAGAATCAAGGGACATTTAACATCAGTATTGATTTGGAGACTTAGAAATGATAACATCTATTTGGTCGCAGTTCTATAATTCCCATTCGTTTTCCTTAGGCACTAACTATACACTCCTCAAATTTTTCTGATACAATGTAATTACTGTGAAGAGATATTGATGCATGTGTGTGTTTTTGGGTGCCTTTGTGTTAGAGAGAGAGAGAGAGGCTGAGAGAGATTCAATTACATTGCTTATAGCAAAGGATATTAACTTGTTACTTTCCATTCAATATGCCAATTGGAATAATGATTACAAAGAACTTACAGAATTTTTATGGTAGAGATATTGTAGACCCTGCATGCATTATTCAGTGCCCACACTGTTAACACAGACTGTATGATATCCACTGCATACAGAAGGAAAATTCTCACGGCAGTTTTATTTCCTTAGGTGTGTAGAGCAAATTAATGGGATACAGAGTTTGACCGCTTGTAGCTATAGTCTCTTCATTTTCACTGCTGTATAATATTCCCCAGCGTGGCTAAGAATCTCTAGAAGATGGAAGTTTGGGTTGTTTCCACCTTTTGTGGTTAGGAATAGTCCTTCATGAATCATTCTTAGACGTGTCTCAGTGCAAAACTCTCTTGTGTGTCCTCACTTCTCTTGATCACAAATCATCGTAGGAGTGAAATCATTGGGGACAGGGTTCCTAAAGGTCCATTTTCATGCGATATTTTAAAATTACATTTCAAAATGATTTTAGCAACATTTTGAAAGATGGATTTGATATCAACCATCCCACAAACTTGGTGCTGTTATTTTTAATTTCTGCCAATTCAATACTAGTAAAATATACCCTGGTGGCTTTGATTTGAATTTTCATGATCTCTAGTGAGCTTGGCATCTTTATTTCTTGGCTATACTCCCCAATTATTTGAAATATGTTCTCGTTTGTTGTGCTTTTTCTTATTGTGTAATCTTTTCCCTTGTTTATTTCTAAAAATACGTATTTTTGTTCTGTAAATTATTGCATATATCTCCAGACAAGGCTTGTCTTTTCACATGCTTTTTTTTTCTTAATTTTTTTAACGTTTATTTATTTTTGAGACAGAGAGAGACAGAGCATGAACAAGGGAGCAGCAGAGAGAGAGGGAGACACACAATCGGAAGCAGGCTCCAGGCTCGGAGCCATCAGCCCAGAGCCCGACGCGGGGCTCGAACTCACGGAGCGCCAGATCGTGACCTGAGCTGAAGTCGGACCCTTAACCGACTGAGCCACCCAGGCGCCCTGTCTTTTCACATGCTTTAAGGTGTCTTAGGATGAGGAAATTTCCTGACTTTGCCATCATATTTATCTATCTACTTTATCGTATGGGAAGATTTGTTTATTTCTAAGTCCATCCTGCCCCTTTGCTGATATCTTGGATCCAGTCACAGAGACTTGAGTGATTCCTTCATTGAAGCATTTCGACTCCTGTGTCTTCTCTACCCCATGGAGAAATGAGCCTGCCACTTCCATTTATCATAAAAGTGTTTGAAGATAAAAGTGCCCAGTATTTTATTGATGAGTCCTCTGTGGGTAAGATGTTTTCACTGATGCTGTGAATAATACTAATAATTCCAATTTTCTCACAGGTCCTTATTCAATCAAAAAACACAATCATTGGATTGGATTAAGTAGGGTTCAAGAAAGCAGGTATCCCTGGCAATGGCTGGATGGCTCACCCCTATCTCAGAAGCTGTAATTTTTCATTTCATGGCCTTTCTCCCTTTACTGCTCAGTAACGGAGTGGTAGGTTATTGGTGAAGAGGAAAAGATCCTTGGGGACTTAAGGAATATTGTTCATTCCATTTGATCTCGCTTCTTAGATTGGCAACCGAATGCAAATCTGAGACCTCACTAGACCCAAAGAGCATGATCTATTCCATGTTCTTTAATGGAAAGTCCTGCCAAACCTAGTGAAATGGCATTTTGCTTTTGTATCTTGTATGTCCTATGATACAAGCATGTCCACAGATATGGTTGCAGGAAATGGTAAAAGGTAATGAGGAGAGGAAAGTGGTTACAGCCAGCCTCCTCTGTACATGAAATTTGTACCTGTTTGCTTGGTATCATTCGAGAAAAACAACAAAAGAGCTTTTTCCAAAGGAGTCATTTAGTAATCTTGCAACTCTAATGTGGTATTTAATATCTTTCATGCTATTATTTAGCACAATTCCGCAAGAATTACTGCTAGCCTTGTTTCATTAATAAATCACATGTATTTGTCATTTGATGTTACGAAAGTAGTTTAGAAAATGAAGAAAAGTGATCCGTTGTAAATAAATCCAGATAACTGGCGGATATTATGGGAAACATGGGGTATTTAACATGCTGTTTATTGATGGCCCACAATGTGCCAGGCATCCTTCTAGTCACTGAAGCTATAGTGGTGAATGAAACACGCTACAGTCTTCTGCCGTTGTGGATAGTACATTCCAATGCAGGCTTGATGGAGCTCTTGGTGATGAGCGATGACAATCTCAACGTGCCAAGTGAATTACATGGCTCATTAGGGGGTGATATATGCTATGGAGTGATGTGAAATCTTTCCTTTTTCTACAGTGCAAAGTGTCTTTTGTGTATGAAGGTAAGAGGGAGAGGTTTCACTGCTTTCAGTGGAGTGGTCAGGACAGACTCCATGAGAAATGAAGTTCGTACAGCATGTTGAGTGAGCAGGGCATGTGGATTAGCTGATACAAATGCATCCCAGCAGTAGGAGTGTCCTTAGCATCCCTGAGGAAATAGCAAGAGGGCCTGGGACTGGAGCAAGGGGAACGAGGTGGGAGAAAAGTAAGTCAGAGAGGGAACGACGGTGAGAGCATGTGGGGATCAGAAAAATGTAAGACCTTGGATTGGCTCATGAGGGTCATGAGAAGATAGGACTTCTCATATAGCCTTCTCATAGAGGCTTTAAGCGGAGGAGGGACAAAGTCTGGCTCCTGCTTTGGAGACGCACTCTGGACAGTCTGTTGAGCTGAGATGGCTAAGTGGCCAGATTCTACACTTGTTCCAAACATGTGTGTGAGACGGACAAGTCAGGGATGGTGTCAGGTTTTTGGTCCAGGAGTGGTAAGAATGACGTTTCCATTAACGTTAATAGGGCATATTTGGAATTCAGTTTTAGATACATTGGTAGTAAAACTGTTAAAGCATTTAGGTATGTACGGGGGTGTCGCATGGGACTTGTGATAGATGATCATGCCGATCAGGTGAGAGGTTTGTGCCTGGGATGCAAATGTCTGCAGCAGTGGATAGACAGTGTGACAAGTGCGAGGCTGGGATGATTCTCGGGAATCTAAGGGCTGAGCCCTCGGACACCCTCATGTGGAAGGTCATGTTAAGTGGACAAGAGGATAACCAGAAAACATCACCCGGAAAAGTGTTTCAAGAGACAGAAATAAACCCATAACGCGTCAGGGAAGGCAATGGAACCCCCTGCAAAGAAGTTCTACTGAAATAACAGCTGACTATAAAAATTTGGGGACACCTCCATTTTATTTCTTGAAATGGTTACTTCCCATCAGATTCCTGAGGATTTGGGTGAAAATTAAAACTAAGAAACATTTTTTTTCTGGACAGTGTAGCCCAGCCTTCACATTTAAAATCCAGGTACCTCCTTCTCATTGCCCAATTTCACCGAAGTCTAATGCTTCGTTTGGTGTCGAAGACATTAGGCTCAGTGGAGAAAAAGTGCACACTATCTTAAAGGCAAATCAGCACCCTTTTTCCTCAAAGTGAGGCTAGCAGTGGAATTGCTTGCTCTGGGCACATCAGTCTGAATTATAAGCACTTGGAGATATGTTTATATGTAATTTCAGTGTATCACTTCCCGAACATTATTTGATCACTTCCCAGACGTGTCAGGAGTCTTAGGAGCATATTTCAAGTGTATATCTATAACTCCCTAGACCTTCCAGTCTATACTACCCTTTGTACTTCTTCACTAGTTCCAATGGTCCATTGGTAACATTTAATTAGGTTTAGATACAATTACGCTTCCTAATCTTAACGCTATATGACCCTCTCAACATTTGTAAGGCCATTGAAATAAGTGCACATATGTTTTCAATTTGTGATAAATTTTGCCTGAGAAATGTCTTTCTAAAATGAATTAATTTTCTGGTGCAGGAATTTCCAACAGAGTTTATCTCCTGTGAAATGTGGACACATGAGACCATCAACAATTTATACTGTTGACTGTAGTAACCGTTTCCGTTACATTTGTGAAAAGGAGTTCTCTGGCCCTGATAATTAAAGTGCTGTGATCAAGTGTTCACTATTTTCATTCTTTAACAGCTGTAAGGAAAAATACAGGGTATTCTCTCAAATTAGTCAACTATGCATGGCGTATGAAGGATTATAATCTTTCAAATATCCTTCAGCATGGATAAAAGAGTAAGTTTTAGAAATAGTAAAATCATCCATCCAAAAATGAACCTTTTTTTTTTTTTGAAATTTCAAGAATCATTCCACCAGAGAATGTGAAAAAAGTTTCAGTGTAAGACTTTACATTTAGAATATAACTAAATGATCTTGATTTAAATAGGTAGTGAATACATTTGCAATGTTCACAGTGTAAGAGGTCCTAAATGATGAACACATCTTCTCAACCCATCTTGTGCTGTATTCACCTAGTTGCCACCTCAAAGGTACACATGTAACTGGTTTATATAGTATTCCAGAGGTATTCTAGTAAAGTACAAGTATACACAGGCCGTCTGCCAAACAAAATCTTATGTGGCTACAAACGACAGTAACGATCCTTTATGTTTCTGTTGAAAATGTACCACACGTGTGTTCCATATCAGTACATAGGTAGCCGTATTACTTTGTATACATTTCTGCAAATATCACACTGATAAATGTTTTATTTCCAGTGGACGTTTAGGTTTGTCCCAGAATTTTAGAATTGTGTGAATGAAAGCACTTAATACTGTATTACTTGCCATAGGGCGTATACATAGGGTAAATGTCTAGCAATGTCATTTCTATGTCAAAATATGTCCACATGAAATTGCATAGACGTTGAATTTACAATAGATGCTCTACATCTCTATCTGCAGTCAGCAGCATTCAAGAATTCCTGCTTCCTCTCTTGGTTACCACCGCAACGTGTTATCAGTCTGTTTGATTTTGCCAATAAAATCTTCACCAATTAAAAAAATGTTTATTTGATTCACTTCAATTTACGATGTCCTGTTATTTGTGTCTCTGAGCATTTGTTTATGGTATTTCCTTTCATTTAAAGTGTCTGTTTGTGTCTTTATGGATTAATATCACAAACGTAAGTTTGAGCAAAAAAACCCCAGACACAAAATCGCTCCTCCTGTAACGTTCCAGTTATTTATAAGGTTCTACACCAGGTAAGTCTAACCTATGCTATTAGAAATAGGGACAAAATTTCCTGCCACATGGATTTATTCGTAAAACGAATAGTAATGGGAAATGACTAGTCTTTACCATGGTGCAACGTTATGCTTGGAAAGAAACCATGTCCAAGGTGCATTTCTCAGGTGCTGATATTATGGAGTTTACTAATCTGGGTGCTGGTTACAGGGTGTTGTAGTGACCCCTTGGGCTGCCATGACAACTACCACAACCTGGGTGTCTTTGGACAACATACATTTATTTTTTCATGATTTTGGAGGCGAGAAGTTTAAACGTGAGGTGGCAAGGTCAAGCTCCATTTGAAACTCTTTAGTTTACTTTGTTGGACTAAATTCTTCCTCGCCTCAGAGAAAGTCATGAGAAACTTTAAAACTTTATTAAAAACTTTAAAAACTTAAAAATTTAAAAACTTTAAAACTTTTTATTTGTTTTTTTTTAACGTTTATTTATTTTTGAGACAGAGAGAGACAGAGCATGAACGGGGGAGGGTCAGAGAGAGAGGGAGACACAGAATGTGAAACAGGCTCCAGGCTCTGAGCCGTCAGCAGAGAGCCTGACGCGGGGCTCGAACTCACAGACCGCAAGATCGTGACCTGAGCCAAAGTCGGACGCTCAACAGACTGAGCCACCCAGGTGTCCCTGCCGTTGTTTGTTTTAAAGGATAAATTTGGCATAGTTTGAACTGGATGAAAGCAAATCACCAAGAGATCAAAATATGTGGAGGCTGAGTTCAATCAGTGTTTACAGGGAGAATGCTTCCATGGGAAGCACGTTTTCAATCAACAATCACAACTTCTCCCTTGAGAAAGTAGAATGAGGAAAAGAAATAAAACCCAAATCAAATTAAGGTGGAAATCATAAAATGAAATGCAGAAATCAGTGAGGTTGGAAATAAAAGAAATAATAAAATAAATGTAGCAGTGAGTTTTGAAAAGGCCGACCACAGTGATAAACCTCCAGCTGGACCGATCAAGAATAGGCCTAAATGACCAAATTGAAACATGAATGAGCAGCATTATTACAGACATTGAAGGATTTACTGATGATTATAAGGGAACATGATGAAGAATTTTTTGCCATTGAATTCTAAAACCTGAAAGGCATTGATTTCTTGAAAGAATTGATCTTTCAAAACACACTTAAGAAGAATTTGAAAACTTGAACTCGTTGTATATCTAAAATGAGTTATTCAATTTGTAGTTAAAACACTCCAGAGAGAACCTCAGATGGGTTCGCTGGTGAATTCTGTAAATATTTACTGAATAAAGAGTCAAATTTAAAAGGGAAAAAAAAGTGATCCAGGAGACAGAAGAAAATTGAAAATGTTCCAAATTATTCTGTGAGGCCAGTGTTACTTGGATAGTGAAACCAGATAGCCAAGAATCCACAGCCCATGTGCACAAAACAAGCAAAAATTCCTAACAAATAGTTGCACATCGAATTGCATGGAGCAATTTATTGAGAAGATTATATATCACGATGGAGTGGGTTTATTCCACATGTGAAAGATTAATGAATTGGGGTGATTTACTTGATTGATAGGCTGAGGAAGGAAAGCCACATGATAGCCTTCGTAGATGCAGATAAAGCACCTCAAAGTCGCCATCATTTCATGACAAATGGTCTCAGTAAACTAGGAATAAGTAAAGTAGGAGTAAGTGAGGTTTTCCTCCATATGATAATGACATTAGAAAGAAACAAACCCTCCAGTTAGTAATCTACTCAGCAGCGACAGATTGAGTGCTTTCCCTTAACACCGGTAAAGAAGCAAAGATATCTGGACTCATCACACCTCTTCACCATCCCAAGGGAGTCCATTTCAGTTCGATATGCAAGAAATAAAAAAGTGATACAGATTGGAATGCAAAAGGGAACGACCTCCAGTTGCAAAGACATAAGTTTCCAGATCAAGGACAGTATGTTAAAATTCAGTAATGTGTCTATGTGCTAAAAATAAGCTTTTGGAAATTGAAATAAACAAAAATATCATTTACGTTAGTATTGTCACCTGCTAGACCCCAAGATGTGACCTTTACTGCCTACCACCTTATACTCCCCCACCTTTTTCCCACATTTTTCCTTAAGCAAATCCTCTTGCCAGTGTCTCTCTTAAGTCTGGCAAGTGGAAAGCAAAGCATCCCTCAAACATTAGTGATTCTCTTGACAAAAGCTTCAACCTGCCCAGATCCCCCGGGGACAGTTTGAGTGTCATCCTGACTCACACATGCTCAGTTGGACCATGGAGTGACCTCTAGAGTGATTGATGATACCTTTACCTCATTATAATTCTAAAATCTCGAACCAGGGAGGAGCAGGAGCCTTATCACAAGCCTTACTTACACAGCACACAGTGTGCGTGGAGACCTGTTTGCTTAAGTTGCATGTTTCACGTCATGTCCTCCTCTATCTATGGCGAGGTGGATCCTCTTTTTCATCCTAATTCAAAAAAAAAAAAAAAAAGGAGGGGCACCCGGGTGGCTCAGTCTGCCGAGCGTCCCGCTTTGGCTCAGGTCATGATCTCATGAATTGTGAATTCGAGCTCCTAGTAGGGCTCTCTGCTGACAGCTCGGAGCCTAGAGCCTGCTTCGAGTTCTGTGTCTCCCTCTCGCTCTCTGCCCCTCCCGCCCCTGGTTACACTCTGCTTTCTCTCTCTTTCAAAAATAAAAAACATTAAACATTTTTTCACATGAAAAAAGGAACCTATTCACCGCTGCTTCAGGAGTCATGGCTTTGGAAGTTACTCCCCACGATCTCCTCATTTGCTGCAAATAAAGTTTCCTTTTTGTGACAACTCACATGGTGTAGTTCCTTTCTGTGACTCACCAAGGAGCAAACTCATGTTGATTTGGTTGCAGTATCACAGTAAATTAATAGTGTATATGTGCCAAAATGTATGTACCATCTATGTGCTGAAAATTATGAAATACTCATAAGAGAAATTAAGACAAGTAAGTTGATAACTCTACTATCTATGGTCCGAGATGGGAGGCTTCAAAATGGTGATATCTCCAAGTTGATCTAAGATTAAATCAATTCAAATCCAAAACCAAGTAAGATTTTTTCCTTTTTGGTCGTCACCTACATGCTGATTTTACTTTTTTAAATACAGGTTATTTTTAGGACAATTTTAAATGTACAGAAAGAAAATGCAAAGATAGTACAGAGTTCCCAAATACACTGTACTCTTATATCAACATGCTATCTTAATAGTGTATATTTGTTACAATTCAGAAACAAAAGTGATATATCTATGATTTAACATGCATACTTTACTCAGATTTTCTATTCCAGGATCCCATCCGTGTTACCACAGCACAGTTAGCTGTCATGTGTTCTTAGGTTCCCCCTGGGTGTTACAGATTTTCCTTGTTCTTGGTGATGTGAATAGTTTTGAGGAGGACTTTCTAGGTACTTAAAAAAATATATCCTTCAGTTGAGATTGGTCTGGTATTTTTCTCATGCGTAGACCGGGATCATATATTTGGGGAGGAAGCCCACACAGGCCCAGAGTCACTTTTATCACATTATTATATCAAGAGCGCATGCTATGAATATGGCCTGTCACTGTTGATGATAACTTTCTTCAGTCCGGTACTATTTGCCAAGTGTTCCATTGTAAAGTTATTCTTTGTTTTCCCTTCCATATGATTCTGTAATGAGTTTTTGGAAGGAAATCATTATGTGCAGTGCGTACTTAGAGAGCGAGGAGTTATACCCGTCTCCTTGAAGCAGGAGTAGAATGATACCTGGAGCTGTATTTGGAATTCTGCATGCAAATTTTGTCTCATTGCCCCCATGTATTTATTTGATCAATTCTTTTATCCTGGTATGGGCTGATGGATATTTATTTTTTATTTTGGTTTATAGTACAATGGCACTTTATTTATTTTGTTATTTATTTTGTTGCTTAAATTGCTGTTGCTTTAGCCATTGGGAATTCGTTCGTCTGGTCTCTCGATCCGTTTGACCATCCCACATTATGTTAAGTAGTCCCCTCTTTTCTAGCAGTACACATGTTCCAGGCTCACCTTGCATGTGTCCTACCTCTGACTTATAATCAACTATTTCTGCAAGGAGCCCAGATTCCTTTAACTGGGTATTCTAATTCTAATTAAATATGGTCACTACCTGAACTTTTAAAAAAAAAAGTCAATGGAAACTGGAGAAAGAGCAAAGTAGGAGAACACAAATTACGATACTTGAAGACTAGCACAAGGGCACAATAATCAAGATATCTGTAGGACACCTGGGTAGCTCAGTGGGTTAAGTGTCTGACTCGATCTCAGCTCATGTCATATCTCAGGTTCATGAGTTCCAGCCCCACACTGGGCTCCACGCTGAGCATGAACCCTACTTAAGATAAAAGAAACTGATGAAAGAAGATAGTTACTCAGATCAATGGAACAGCATAGAGAGTTTAGAAATAGATTGACAAATAAAGTGTCAATTGACTTTTGGCAAAAGCGCCAATGATATTTCAATAGGACAATGTTGCTTTCAGCAAGTGATACGGGAATCATTAGACACTTACATGCAAAAACTTAAAGGAAGGAATTCAAGCCATCTAAAAAAGATTAACTTGCCTTGGAGTGTAGAATTCAATGTAAACTTACAGGTTTTAGAAGACTGCATGGGAGAAAAAAATTCAACCTCAGGTTAATTAAGAGTTTCTTAGGACAGAAGATGGCAGAACAGCATGGAAGTTTTTTGTGTGTCTCATGTCCATGAAATACAGCCAGACCAACACTGAACCATCCCACACACCTAGAAAACTGACTGGAGGATTAACACAACAATCTGCACAACCTGCACCCAGAATTCAGCAGGTACGTGGCACAGAGAGGTGAACTTGGGGAGTGAGAAGCCTTGGGAAGGGAGGTGTTTTGCGGGTGGAGAGAGGACAGAGACGGGGCGGGGGGTGGGGAGTAAAATACAGGAAAAGCACCCCTCCCCCAAAGCAGCTGGAGAGAAAGTGGAAAATTGGAAACAGCCACAGGGACTAAACTAAAAAAAGAGAAAGGAGAGGGTTTAAATTCCATTAAGACTGTAAACAAGGGAAGCACAAAGTCTGCAACTCTGCAGCTCCATACCTGGTGGTGCTCCGATGGGAAGGGCGAATCCCCAGGAGCAGAGTGGGGTCTGGGAGGTCCTCGGGCCACATGGGGAAAAGCAATTCCACTGCTGCAAGGACATTTGGTAGAGACTGTTGGAGCCACCTGGTCCCAGCAGACCCCGGAAGTCAGCCACATTCACTGGTAGTGGCGCAAGGTCGTTGAGGACGAAGCCTGGTGCCAGATGTGTAGTGATTTTCCATAATCCCTGAAAGTCTGCTGAGACACTATCTCGAGAACTTTTTATTATTATTATCTTTTTTAATATGAAATTTATTGTCAAACTGGTTTCCATACAACACCCAGTGCTTATCCCAAGAGGTGCTCTCCTCAACACCCATCACCCACTCTCCCCTCCCTGCCACCCCCCATCAAACCTCAGTTTTTTGTTCTCAGTTTTTAAGAGTCTCACATGGTTTGCCTCATTCCCTCTCTGTAACTTTTTTTCCCCTTCCCCTCCCACATGGTCTTCTGTTAAGTTTCTCAGGATCCACATAAGAGTGAAAACATATGGTATCAGTCTTTCTCTTTAAGACTTATTTCACTTAGCATCACACTCTCCAGTTCCATCCACGTTGCTACAAAAGGCCGTATTTCATCCTTTCTCATTGTCACGTAGTATTCCATTGTGTATATAAACCACAATTGCTTTAGCCATTCAACAGTTGATGGACGTTTAGGGTCTTTCCATAATTTGGCTATTGTTGAAAGTGCTGCTATAAACATTGGGGTACAAGTGCCCCTATGCATCAGCACTCCCGTATCCCTTGGGTAAATTCCTAGCAGTGCTATTGCTTGGTCATAGCGTAATTCTATTTTTAATTTTCTGAGGAGCCTCCACACTGTTTTCCAGAGCGGCTACACCAGGATTCATTCCCCCCAGCAGTGCAAGGGGTTCCTGTTTCTCCACATCCTCGCCAGCATCTATAGTCTCCTGATTTGTTCATTTTAGCCACTCTGACTGGCGTGACGTCATATCTGAGTGTGGTTTTGATTTGTATTTCCCTGATGAGGAGCGACGTTGAGCATCTTTTCACGTGCCTGTTGGCCATCTGGATGTCTTCTTTAGAGAAGTGTCTATTCATGCTTTCTGTCCATTTCTTCATTGGATTATTTGTTTTTCGGGTGTGGAGTCTGGTGAGCTCTTTATAGATTTTGGATACTAGCCCTTTGTCCGATATGTCATTTGCCAATCTCTTTTCCCATTCCGTTGGTTGCCTTTTAGATTTGTTGATTGTTTCCTTGGCAGTGCAGAAGCTTTTTATCTTCATAAGATCCCAATAGTTCCTTTTTGCTTTTAATTCCCTTGCCTTTGGCGATGTGTCAAGTAAAAAATTGCTGTGGCTGAGGTCAGAGAGGTTTTTTCCTGCTTTCTCCTCTAGGGTTTTGATGCTTTCCTGTCTCACATTCAGGTCTTTTATCCATTTTGAGTTTGTTCTTGTGAATGGTGTAAGAAAGTGGTCTAGTTTCATCTTTCTGCATGTTGCTGTGCAGTTCTCCCAGCACCGTTTGTTAAAGACACTGTCTTTTTTCCATTGGATATTCTTTCTTGCTTGGTCAAAGATGAGTTGGCCATCCTTTTGTGGGTCTAATTCTGGGGTTTCTATTTTATTCCTTTGGTCTATGTGTCTATTTTGGTGCCAATACCATGCAGTCATGATGATTACAGGTTTGTAGTAGAGGCTAAAGTCTGGGACTGTGATGCCTCCCACTTTGGTCCTCTTCAAAATTACTTTGGCTATTCAGGGTCTTTTGTGGGTCCATAAAATTTTAGGATTGGTTGTTCTAGCTTCGAGAAGAATGCTGGTGCAATATTGATTGGGATTACATTGAATGTGTACATATCTTTGGGTAGTATTAACATTTTAACAATATTTATTCTTCCTTTTATTTATTTATTTTTTTTAATGTATGAAATTTACTGTCTAATTGGTTTCCATACAACACCCAGTGCTCATCCCAAAAGGTTCCCTCCTCAATACACATCACCCACCCTCCCCTCCCTCCCACCCCCCATCAACCCTCAGTTTGTTCTCAGTTTTTAACAGTCTCTTATGCTTTGGCTCTCTTCCACTCTAAACTCTTTTTTTTTTTTTCCTTCCCCTCCCCCATGGGTTTCTATTACGTTTCTCAGGATCCACATAAGAGTGAAACCATATGGTATCTGTCTTTCTCTGTATGGCTTATTTCACTTAACATCACACTCTCCAGTTCCATTCACGTTGCTACAAAAGGCCATACATATTTCATTTTTTCTCATTGCCATGTAGTATCCATTGTGTATATAAACCACAATTTCTTTATCCATTCATCAGTTGATGGACATTTAGGCTCTTTCCATATTTTGGCTATTGTTGAGAGTGCTGCTGTAAACATTGGGGTACAAGTGCCCCTATGCATCAGTACTCCTGTATCCCTTGGATAAATTCCTAGCAGTGCTATTGCTGGGTCATAGGGTAGGTCTATTTTTAATTTTCTGAGGAACCTCCACACTGCTTTCCAGAGCGGCTGACCAATTTGCATTCCCACCAACAGTGCAAGAGGGTTCCCGTTTCTTCACATCCTCTCCAGCATCTATAGTCTCCTGATTTGTTCATTTTGGCCCCTCTGACTGGCGTGACGTCATATCTGAGTGCGGTTTTGATTTGTATTTCCCTGATAAGGAGCGACGTTGAACATCTTTTCATGTGCCTGTTGGCCATCCGGATGTCTTCTTTAGAGAAGTGTCTATTCATGTTTTCTGCCCAATTCTTCACTGGGTTATTTGTTTTTCGGGTGTGGAGTTTGGTGAGCTCTTTATAGATTTTGGATACTAGCCCTTTGTCCGATATGTCATTTGCCAATCTCTTTTCCCATTCCGTTGGTTGCCTTTTAGTTTTGTTGGTTGTTTCCTTTGCTGTGCAGAGAAGCTTTTTATCTTCATAAGGTCCCAGTAATTCACTTTTGCTTTTAATTCCCTTGCCTTTGGGGATGTGCCGAGTAAGAGATTGCTACGACTGAGGTCAGAGAGGCTTTTCCTGCCTTCTCCTCTAAGGTTTTGATGGTTTCCTGTCTCACATTCAGGTCCTTTATCCATTTTGAGTTTATTTTTGTGAATGGTGTGAGAAAGTGGTCTATTTCCAACCTTCTGCATGTCTCTGTCCAGTTCTTCCAGCACCATTTGTTAAAGAGACTTTTTTCCATTGGATGTTCTTTCCTGCTTTGTCTAAGATGAGTTCACCATACGTTTGTGGGTCTGGTTCTGGGGTTTCTATTCCATTCCATTGGTCTGTTTTTATGCCAATACCATGCTGTCTTGATGATTACAGCTTGGTAGTAGAGGCGAAAGTCTGGGATTGTGATGCCTCCTGCTTTGGTCTTCTTCTTCAAAATTACTTTGGCTATTCGGGGCCTTTTGTGGTTCCATAGGAATTTTAGGATTGCTTGTTCTAGTTTCGAGAAGAATGCTGGTGCAATTTTGAGTGGGATTGCATTGAATGTGTAGATAGCTTTGGGTAGTATTGACATTTTGACTATATTTATTCTTCCAACCCATGAGCAAGGAATGTCTTTCCATTTCTTTATATCTTCTTCAATTACCTTCATAAGCTTTCTATAGTTTTCAGCATACAGATCTTTTACATCTTTGGTTAGATTTATTCCTAGGTATTTTATGCCTCTTGGTGCGATTGTGAATGGGAACAATGTCTTTATTTGTCTTTCTGTTGCTTCATTATTAGTGTATAAGCATGAAATTGACTTCTGTACATTGATTTGGTATCCTGCAACTTTGCTGAATTCATGTATCAGTTCTAGCAGACTTTTGGTGGATCTATTGGATTTTCCATGTATAATATCATGACATCTGCAAAAAGCGAAAGCTTGACTTCATCTTTCTCAATTTTGATGCCTTTCATTTCCTTTTGTTGTCTGATTGCTGATGCTAGAACTTCCAGCACTATGTTAAACAACCGCGGTGATAGTGGGCATCCCTGTCGTGTTCCTGGTCTCAGGGAAAAAGCTCTCAGTTTTTCCCCGTTGAGGATGATGTTAGCTGTGGGCTTTTCATAAATGGCCTTTATGATCTTTAAGTATGTTCCTTCTATCCCGACTTTCTCCAGGGTTTTTATTAAGAAAGGGTGCTGGATTTTGTCAAAGGCCTTTTCTGCATCGATTGACAGGATCATATGGTTCTTCTCTTTTTTTTTTTTGTTAATGTGATGTATCACGTTGATTGATTTGTGAATGTTGAACCAGCCCTGCATCCCAGGAATGAATCCCACTTGATCATGGCGAATAATTCTTTTTATATGCCATTGAATTCGATTTGCTAGTATCTTATTGAGAATTTTTGCATCCATATTCATCAGGGATATTGGCCTGTAGTTGTCTTTTTTTACTGGGTCTCTGTCTGGTTTAAGAATCAAAGTAATACTGGCTTCATAGAATGAGTCTGGAAGTTTTCCTTACCTTTTTATTTCTTGGAATAGCTTGAGAAGGATAGGTATTATCTCTGCTTTAAACGTCTGGTAGAACTCCCCTGGGAAACCATCTGGTCCTGGACTCTTATTGGGAGATTTTTGATAACAGAGTCAATTTCTTCGCTGGTTATGGGTCTGTTCAAGCTTTCTATTTCCTCCTGATTGAGTTTTGGAAGAGTGTGGGTGTTTAGGAATTTGTCCATTTCTTCCAGGTTGTCCAATTTGTTGGCATATAATTTTTCATAGTATTCCCTGATAATTGTTTGTATCTCTGAGGGATTGGTTGTAATAATTCCATTTTCATTCATGGTTTTATCTATTTGGGTCATGTCTCTTTTCTTTTTGAGAAGCCTGGCTAGATGTTTGTCAATTTTATTTTTTTAAAAAACCAACTCTTGGTTTTGTTGATCTGCTCTACAGTTTTTTAGGTTCTATATTATTTCTGCTCTCTTCTTTATTATTTCTCTTCTGCTGGGTTCAGGCTGCCTTTGCTGTTCTGCTTCTATTTCCTTTAGGTGTGCTCTTAGATTTTGTATTTGGGATTTTTCTTGTTTCTTGAGACAGGCCTGGATTGCAATTTATTTTCCTCTCAGGACTGCCTTCGCGGCATCCCAAAGCATTTGGATTGTTGTATTTTCATTTCCGTTTGTTTCCATATATATTTTAATTTCTTCTCTAATTGCCTGGTTGACCCACTCATTCATTAGTAGGGTGTTCTTTAACCTCCATGCTTTTGGAGGTTTTCCAGACTTTTTCCTGTGGTTGATTTCAAGCTTCATAGCATTGTGGTCTGAAAGTATGCATGGTATAATTTCAATTCTTGTAAACTTATGAAGGGCTGTTTTGTGACCCAGTATATGATCTATCTTGGAGAATGTTCCATGTGCACTCGAGAAGAAAGTATATTCTGTTGCTTTGGGATGCAGAGTTCTAAATATATCTGTCAAGTCCATCTGATCCAATGTATCATTCAGGGCCCTTGTTTCTTTATTGACTGTGTGTCTAGATGATCTATCCATTTCTGTAAGTGGGGTGTTAAAGTCCCCTGCAATGACCACATTCTTATCAATAAGGTTGGTCATGTTTATGAGTAATTGTTTTATATATTTGGGGGCTCCGGTATTCGGCGCATAGACATTTATAATTGTTAGCTCTTCCTGATGGATAGAACCTGTAATTATTATATAATGCCCTTCTTCATCTCTTGTTACAGACTTTAAAGTCTAGTTTGTCTGATATAAGTATGGCTACTCCAGCTTTCTTTTGGCTTCCAGGAGCATGATAGATAGTTCTCCATCCCCTCACTCTCAATCTAAAGGTGTCCTCAGATCTAAAATGAGTCTCTTGTAGACAGCAAATAGATGGGTCTTGTTTTTTTTATCCATTCTGATACCCTATGTCTTTTGGTTGGCGCATTTAGTCCATTTACATTCAGTGTTATTATAGAAAGATACGGGTTTAGAGTCATTGTGATGTCTGTATGTTTTATGCTTGTAGCGATGTCTCTGGTACTTTGTCTCACAGGATCCCCCTTAGGATCTCTTGTAGGGCTGGTTTAGTGGTGACGAATTCCTTCAGTTTTTGTTTGTTTGGGAAGACCTTTATCTCTCCTTCCATTCTAAATGACAGACTTGCTGGATAAAGGATTCTCGGCTGCATATTTTTTCTGTTTAGCACACTGAAGATATCGTACCAAGCCTTTCTGGCCTGCCAAGTTTCAAAAGAGAGATCAGTCACGAGTCTTATAGGTCTCCCTTTATATGTGAGGGCACGTTTATCCCTTGCTGCTTTCAGAATTTTCTCTTTATCCTTGTATTTTGCCAGTTTCACTATGATATGTCGTGCAGAAGATCGATTCAAGTTCCGTCTGAAGGGAGTTCTCTGTGCCTCTTGGATTTCAATGCCTTTTTCCTTCCCCAGTTCAGGGAAGTTCTCAACTATAATTTCTTCAAGTACCCCTTCAGCACCTTTCCCTCTGTCTTCCTCCTCTGGGATACCAATTATGCGTATATTATTTCTTTTTAGTGTATCACTTAGTTCTCTAATTTTCCCCTCATACTCCTGGATTTTTTTATCTCTCTTTCTCTCAGCTTCCTCTTTTTCCATAACTTTATCTTCTAGTTCACTTATTCTCTCCTCTGCCTCTTCAATCCGAGCCGTCGTCGTTTCCATTTTGTTTTGCATTTCTTTTAAAGCGCTTTTCAGTTCCTCGTGACTGTTCCTTAGTCCCTTGATCTCTGTGGCAAGAGATTCTCTGCTGTCCTCTATACTGTTTTCAAGCCCAGCGATTAATTTTATGACTATTATTCTAAATTCACTTTCTGTTATATTATTTAAATCCTTTTTGATCAGTTCCTTAGCTGTTGTTATTTCCTGGAGATTCTTCTGAGGGGAATTCTTCCGTTTGGTCATTTTGGATAGTCCCTGGAGTGGTGAGGACCTGCAGGGCACTTCCCCTGTGCTGTGGTGTATAACTGGATTTGGTGGGCGGAGCCGCAGTCCAACCTGATGTCTGCCCCCAGCCCACCGCTGGGGCCACAGTCAGACTGGTGTGTGCCTTCTCTTCCCCTGTCTTAGGGGCGGGATTCACTGTGGGGTGGCATGGCCCGTCTGGGATACTTGCACGCTGCCAGGCTTGTGGTGCTGGGGATCTGGCGTATTAGCTGGGGTGGGTAGGCAAGGTGCACGGGGGCAGGAGGGGCAGGCTTAGCTCGCTTCTCCTTAGGTGATCCACTTCAGGAGGGGCCCTGTGGCAGCGGGAGGGAGTCAGATCCGCTGCCGGAGATTTGCCTCCACAGAAGCACAGAGTTGGGTGTTTGCGCGGAGCGAGCAAGTTCCCTTGCAGGAACTTGTTCTCTTTGGGATTTTGGCTGGGGAATGGGCGGGGGAGATGGCGCTGGCGAGCGCCTTTGTTCCCCGCCAAGCTGAGCTCTGTCGTCCGGGGGCTCAGCAGCTCTCCCTCCCTTTGTCCTCCAGCCTTCCGGCTTTCTGAGCAGAGCTGTTACCTTATGACCTCCCAGACGCTAAATTGCGCTTGATGTCGGAACACAGTCCGTCAGGCCCCTCCACTTTTGCCAGCCAGACTCGGGGGCTCTGCTTGGCCGGCGAGCTGCCCCTCCACCCCGGCTCCCTTCCGCCAGTCCGTGGAGGGCGCACCGCCTCGCCGCCCTTCCTACCCTCTTCCGTGGGCCTCTCGTCTGCCCTTGGCTCCGGAGACTCCATTCTGCTAATCCTCTGGCGGTTTTCTGGGTTATTTAGGCAGGTGTAGGTGGAATCTAAGTGATCGGCAGGACGTGCGGTGAGCCCAGCGTCCTCCTACGCCGCCATCCACAATATTTATTCTTCCAATCCATGAGCATGGAATGTTTTTCCATGTCTTTATGTCTTCTTCAATACCCTCATAAGCTATAGTGCTCAGCAAACACATCTTTTCCATCTGTGGTTAAGTTTATTCCTAGGTATTTTATGCTTCTTGGTGCAATTGTGAATGGGATCAGTTTCTTTATTTGTCTTTCTGTTGCTTCATTATTAGTGTATAAGAATGCAACTGATTTCTGTACATTGATTTTGTATCCTGCGACTAGGCTGAATTCATGTAACAGTTCTATCAGACTTTTGGTGGAGTCTATCGGGTTTTCCACCTATAATATCATGTCACCTGCAAAAAGTGAATGCTTGACATCATCATTGCCTATTTTGATGCCTTGATTTCCTTTTGTTGTCTGATTGCTGATGCTAGCACTTCCAACACTATGTTAAACAGCAGAGATGAGCGTGGATGTCCCTGTCGTGTTCCTGGTCTCAGGGGGAAAGCTGTCAGTTTTTTTTCCTTTGAGGATGATATTAGCTGTGGGCTTTTCATAAATGGCTTTTATGATCTTTGTGTTCCTTCTATCCCGACTTTCTCAAGGGTTGTTAAGCAAGGATGCTGAATTTTGTTGAATGCTTTTTCTGCATCATAGACAGGATCATATGGTTCTTATCTTTTCTTTTATTAATGTGATGTATCAAATTGATTGATTTGCGAATGTTGAACCAGCCCTGCAGTCCAGGAATGCATCCTACTTGATCATTGTGTATAATTCTTTTTATATGCTGTCTAAATCGATTTGCTAGCATCTTATTGAGGATTTTTGCATCCATATTCATCAGGGATATTGGCCTGTAGGGTTTTTTTTTTTTCCCCTGGGCCTCCGCCTGGTTTAGGAATGAAAGTAATGCTGGCTTCATAGAATGAGTCTGGAAGTTTTCCTTACCTTTCTATTTTTTGGAACAGCTTGAGAAGGTTAGGTATTATCTCTGCTTTAAAAGCCTGGTAGATCTCCCCTGGGAAGCCATCTGGTCCTGGAATGTTGTTTGTTGGGAGATGTTTGTTAACTGATTCAATTTCATCGCTGGTTATGTGTCTGTTCGAGCTTTCTATTTCTTCCCGGTTGAGTTTTGGAAGTGTGTGGGTGTTTAGGAATTTGTCTATTTCTTCCAGGTTGTCCAGTTTGTTAGCACATAATTCTTCATAGTATTCCCTGATAATTGCTTGTATTTCTGAGGGATTTTTTGCAATAATTCCACTTTCATTCATGATTTTATCTATTTGGGTCATCTCCCTTTTCTTTTTGAAAAGCCTGGCTAGACTTTTATCAGTGTATTCAGAACATTTCATCCTAAAGCAGAAGAATATATTCTTCGCCAGTCCACGTGGAACATTCTCCAGAATAGACCACATACTGGGACACAAATCAGCCCTCAACAAGTGCAAAAATATCAAGATCATACCATGCATGTTTTCAGACCACAACGTTATGAAACTTGAAATCAACCACAGGAAAAAATTTGGAAAGGTAACAAATACTTGGAACCTAAAGCACATCTTATTAAGGAATGAATGGGCTAGCCAAGAGGTTAAAGAGGAAATTAAAAAGTGTATGGAAGTCAATGAAAATGATAGCACCACATCCCCAAAACTCTGAGACGCAACAAAGGCGGTCAAAAGAAGAAAGTATATAGCAATCCAGGCCTTCCTAAAGAAAGAAGAAAGATCTCAGGTACACAACCTTACACCTTAAGGAGCTTGGAAAAGAACAGCAAATTACACCCCAAACCAGCAGAATACAGGAAGTAATAAAGATTAGAGCAGAAATTAACAAAAATGATAAACCACTAGCCAGTTTGATCAAGAAGAAAAAGAAAAGGACCCAAATAAGTAAAATCAAGAATGAAAGAGGAGAGGTCACAACCAACACAACAGAAATAAAATCAATCATCAGAGGATATTATGAGCAATTTTTGTCAGTAAAATAGGCAATCTGGATGAAGTGGACTAATTCCTCGAAACCTATACACTACCAAAACTGAAACAGGAAGAAATAGAAAATTTGAACAGATCCATAACCAGTAAGGAAATCGAATTAGTAATCAAAAATCTGCCAAAAAACAAGAGTCCAGGGCCAGAAGGCTTTCCAGGGGGAATTCTACCAAACATTTAAGGAAGAGTTAACACCCATTCTCTTGAAACTGTTCCAAAAAATAGAAATGGAAGGAAAACTTCCAAACGCTTTCTATGAAGCCAGCATTATGTTGATTCCAAAACCAGACAGAGACCCCACTAAAAAGGAGAACTACAGACTAATTTCCCTGTGTACATGGATGTAAAATCCTCAAAAACTATTAGCCAAACAGCTCCAACAATACATTAAGAAAATTATTCACCACGACTGAGTGGAGTTTATACCTGGGATGTAGGGCTGGGTCAATATCTGCAAAACAATCAATACGATTCATCACATCAATAAAAGAAAGGACAAGAATAATAAAATCCTCTGAATAGATGCAGAGAAAGCATTTGACAAAATACAGCATCCTTTCTTGATAAAAACCCTCAAGAAAGTAGGGATAGAAGGATCAAACCACAAGATCAAAAAGCCATATGTGAATGACCCAAGGCTAATATCATCCTCAATGGGGAAAAATGGAAAGCTTTCTCCCTAAGGTCAGGAACAAGACAGGAACGTCCACTCTCACCACAGTTATTCAACATAGTAGTGGAAGATTTGAACTCAGCAATCAGAAAACACAAAGAAATAAAAGCATGCAAATTGGCCAGGAGGAGGTCAAACTTTCACTCTTCGGAGTTGACATGATACTCCTTATGGAAAACCCAAAGGGTTCCACCAAAAAACTGCTAGAAGTGATTCATGAATTGAGCAAAGTTGCAGGAGAGAAAAGCAATGCCCAGAAATAGGTTGCATTCCTATACACCAACAATGAAGCGACAGAAAGGGTAATCAAGGAATCGATCCCACTTACAGTTGCACCAAAACCCATAAAATACCTAGGAATAAATGTAACCAAAAAGGTGCAGAATCTATACACTGAAAACTATAGAAAGCTTATGAAAGAAATTGAAGAAGACACAAAAAAAGGGAAAAAGATTCCATGCTCCTGGATAGGAAGAAGAAATATTGTTAAAATGTCGATACTACCCAAAGCAATCTACATATTCAATGCAATCTCTATAGATATAACACTAGCATTCTTCCCAGAGCTAGAACAAATAATCCTAAAATTGGTATGCAACCAGGAAAGACCCCAAAGAGTCAAAGAAATCTTGAAAAAGAAAACCAAAGCAGGAGGCATCAAAATCCCAGACTTCAAGCTATACTGCAAAGCTGTATCATCAAGGCAGTATGGCACAAAAACAGTGCTGGCACAAGAACAGATGCTCAGATCAATGGAACAGAATAGAGAAACGAGAAATGGACCCATAAGTGGATGGCCACCTAATCTTTGACAGAGCAGGAAGCAATATCCAATGGAATAAAGACAATCTCTTCAGCAAGTGGTGCTGGGAAACTGGAGAGCGACATGCAGGAGAATGAACCTGGACCACTTTCTTACACCATCCACAAAAATAAACTCAAAGTGGATGAAAGACCTCAACGTAAGACAGGAAGCCATCAAAATCCTCGGGGAGAAAGCAGGCAGAAACCTCTTTGATCTTGGCCGCAGCAACGTCTTACTCAACACGTCTCTGGAGGCAAGGGAAACAAAAGCATAAATGAATTACTGGGACCTCATCAGAATAAAAAGCTTCTGGACAGCGAAGGAAACAATCACCAAAACTAAAAGGCAACCGACAGAATGGGAGAACATATTTGCAAGACATATCAGACAAAGGGTTAGTATCCAAAATCTATAAAGAACTTATCTAACTCTACACCCAGAAAACAAATAATCCAGTGAAGAAACGGGCAAAACACATGAATAGACACTCCTCCAAAGAAGACATCCAGATGGCCAACCGACACATGAAAAGATACTCCTCATCACTCATCATCAGGAGAATACAAACCAAAACCACGATGAGAAACCACCTCACACCTGTCAGAATGGCAACCATTAACATCTCAGCCAACAACAGATGTTGGCGAGGATGAGGAGAAAGAGAATCTTTTTTGCACTGCTGGTGGGAATGCAAAGTGGTACAGTCACTCTGGAATATAGTAATGGAGGTCCCTCAAAAATTAAAAATAGATCTACCCTATGACCCAGCAATTGCACTACTAGGCATTAATCCAAGGGATACAGGTGTGCTGTTTTGAAAGGACACATGCACCCCAATGCTTATAGCAGCACTATCAACAATAGCCAAAGTGTGGAAAGAGCCCAAATTTCCTTTGATGGATGAATGGATCAAGAAGATGTGTTACACACACACATACACACACACACACACACACACACACACACAATGGAGTATTACTCGCCAATCCAAAAGAATGAAATCTTGGCAAGTGCAACTATGTGGATGGAGCCAGAGAATATTGTCCTAAGCAAATTAGTCAGTCAGAGAAAGGCAAATATCATATGACTTCACTCATATGAGAACTTTAAGACACAGAACCGATGAACAGAAGGGAAGGGAAGCAAAATAATAGGAAAAGAGGGAGGGGGGACAAAAGAGACTCTTGAATATGGAGAACAAAGAGAGGGTTACTGGAGGGGTTGTGGGAGGGGGTTGGGTTAAGTGCGTAAGGGGCATTAAGGAATCTACTCCTGAAATCATTGCTGCACTATATGCTGACTAATTTAGATGTACATTAAAAAAAAAATTAAAAAAAACTAAAAATAACCTTATCTTAAGTGTGGCTAGCTCCTCATGGCCCTGAAAACCTTGATTCCAAATTCCTTAGAGGCTTAAGCTGTCCTTAATCCCCACTAACTAAACAATATATAATCAGTCACTTCTCACAATCCCAAGATAGCTCTCTTTGTCCACAGGTCCTGTCACTGGGCTTTAATAAAATCACCTTTTTTGCACCAAAGATGCCTCAAGAATTCTTTCTTAGCCCTTTGCTCACAAACCCCATTAAGAGGAAATGATCCTTTGTGCTTTAAACGATAGTGCTGTTTCTACTGACAGCTTTACTGAACTAAAGATTGTTCTTGAAACTAAGGTAAGAAAAAATTTCAAGAGAAGCAGTGATTGCAGAAGGAAAAATCGTTAACTACTAAAGGCACAAGTATAAAAGAAGTGCTCCCAAATAATTTGAGATGTAATGCACTAATGTGTGTTATTGACTAACAAATACACATGGAAAGACTCAAAGTTCAGAAATAAAGCAAACTGTCTCCATTCATGCCTTTCATTTCTTTTCGCACAAGCTCCTATTTATTTTCAAAGTACATCACTTGTCCCAATTTTTTGCCTTGTAACATTGCCAAGAATTCTGGAGTCATGATTTCTTCATACCCTCTTGCCTTTTTCCAATTTTAGTAGACAAGAAGAAATAAGTGAGAATAGTACATAAGAAAAACATAATATGAAAAATACAAACGAAAACCTACTTCCTCTTGCACCTTTGCTCTTGGGATATTATTTCAAAATTTTATGCAGTCTGCCTGCTTTGTTATAAATTTCACATGAGTTTAGTTAGATTCTGCTACCACACTGCTTGTTCTCTTGACATGTTATCATCATCCCTTCTCTCTCTCTCCCTCTCACTTTACTTACTCATTATTTCATCTTGGGGTTAAATCATGATTTCCACCACCTTAAGCTTTTTTGCTCGATGTCATTATTGTATGCACTTTTCTTTGATGCAGGCGAGGCTTGGTGAATGTAAAGACAGTGAGCATGAGTGATGTTTTAGTGAAACCTTACAGGAAAAATAAAAGTCGAAGTAGAAAAGAGGTATAAGAATCATTTTAAGAAGCACTAAAAATACATTGATGTTGGGGTAAAAAAGTGTGTGGGTGTTTTAAAGACACAGAGATCTTTGGGGTTAACGTTTTTCCATAAACTAATTAAAAGTAGCCTCATTCCCAAAATAGAAAATTTAACAAGTCAATCCTAAAAGTATCGTAATATGCGTATATTCTAACCATAATACTCTTTTTACTTGCTGTAAATACTATTTATAAAATATTTAAGGCTATATAGTTTGAAAGGTTTTCTGGAACCTAGTCTATCTATTTTAGGTATGATAAAGCCGGCATCTTATTTAAAGAACCCCAAGGATGAAATTGCTAATAATTGCTTTTCATTGGTGCTTTGTTCCAAATTTGTAGGGATAGATATGTATCAGATGATTTGTTAATATTAAACAAACAAACAAACAAACAACAACTTTGTAAAAGATTGGAGGCAACACATTCCTGGAACCTGGGCTAACTTTTAGAGTCCATTTTCTGCTTGGTTCCTGACATACACACCTGTTTTTCAATACCACCTAATAGCTTCTGATCCTGAAGCCCAATCTCCCAGCAGACTCATTTGCATAGAAGGTCTGCTGGATGCTGCTGAAGAGCATGGGACTTCCAAAGTCAGTCACTTCACTCAGCTGCTGCTTCGGAAGCACAAGGGGAATAAACTGCAGCGGGTTTTATCACCCATAACCCGGAAGACAACGTTGCCCTGAGAGTTTAGAGGTCTGAAACTCTTGGGTACTTCAGGGCCATGAAGGGTACTCTTCACCCTCTAAAATACACGTCCAAAGTCCATGTGCTGGCTTAATCATTCCTTACCAGTGAGGTATATAATGGTAGCAAAAGAAACGATGAAATACATTTCTGTTAAATGAGGTCGTTTGGCACTGGGGAATTTGACATAAGGCATAGAGATGTCTGGCTGCCGTGCAGAGGAATTACACCCCGGGGCCTGGCAGATCACAGTCCATAGGCATGCTTGAAAACCGTGTTTGCCTTTAAGAGAGAGCCCTTTTGCATGGGAAATTTGTAGAAGGCTTTCTTTATTATCTCTATTCGTGTCAGAAACTTACTTCCTGAAAGCAATGAGCTAGATCTTAAAAAGAAACAGCGTGAGCCAAAGGCAAACCAGAAAAAAGAAAGCTAGAGACTTCACATGTGTTCCCACCAGTATTTAGAAGAGGATGAGACAGTTGTGCTTTGGGAGTCATGGAAAAGGGAGCTCCAACCAGGAGAAAGTGCTTTTGAAAAGACTTCCCCTGGTGTGGCTGGCATCGAGGTGGATTTGTTGTTATTACTGCACATTTCTAAGAAGAGTTTTGAAGCATCTCATCATTGGGGCCCTTCAGATGGACAGATCAATGTGGTTGATATGAAAAAAAAAAAACACAACTGTTTTTGTTCCTTCCTAGCATTTACTTGTAGGGGTAAATAGGGCATAGAGCTGCTCATTGAATTAAACACATAATATAGTCTTAAAAATGCTTTGATAGTTTTTGCTACAAGAGGTTGAATAGATGAATTTGACTTTAATGCTTTAAAAGGAGCACAGTCAAACCTATTTAAGTGTTTAAACATGTCTCTTTCTTTCTGTCCTAATTTTTATTATGTAAAGGCTCTGTTTCTTCAGGCAGTTAAAGAGGACACAAGAAGTAAGTAGGAATGTGCTATTATTCAAATCATTTTTCTCAATTTTTATGTATTTAGATTTTCTGTAATATCCTAAGCAATATGGCTATCCTCAGGATGTTTGTTAAAAATAGTCCAAAATTTGTACACATTTTATAATATTTATACATATAAATAGTAAAAATAAAGCTATTGGTAACTTAACTTCATTCTATAAAAAGAAAAAGTAAGAATCATGTCAGGTTGAATGTGGATATTTCCCTTTTTATTTTGATAAATTTTTACATTTATTGTTAAGCATTTCCTAACCTCATGAGATTTTGAGAATGCCTTTTTGTTTTTTTATGCTTCAAGGTAACTGCTGAAGCTCAGGTTTGTACCGATCCACAGAATGTCTGCAAACTTCAGCATTTGAGGTCTCTAGGACTCCTGTCTGACACAGAGTGCAGGAGAAAGGAGACCCTGAGGCCAGTGGAAACCATGCGGGGGAGTATCTAATGTCACATGGCCATCGGCTATCTTTCTCCTGACACGGTCTCTCTGAGAGTCAGTCAAGCACGTCAACTAGTACCTTGTGGAGTCAGGGCAGAGGCGAAAAGCCCGCAGAGCCAGCACATCATCGTAGCTGTGATCCTGACCAAGCTCTTTTCCTGCTGTGAAATCCCAGGTACGATGAGGTATTGCAGCCAGTGAGGTTGGGTGACCCGTGCCTGTGCTGTCACATTGTCCAGCAGAGAGGGATAAAGTAGCATTTGCTATGGGAAAGCTGTGGACAAAATTGGGAGGGCTTTGGACTGTTGCCCCAAGAACTGACTCCTGGATCTGTGTTAATCCATATCGAACGTTAACTTTATTCTGCAAATGAGGAAAGGAGTGGATCAGAATATTTCTGATGCAGAATATGATTTTTTTAATCCTGACGTGTTTTAAGGAGTATGTGATTCTTTTTCAGACGGTATAAATCTGTGATTTTTTCCCCTCTTATCTCTATGGGTGCTACCTAACTGGTTAGCAGTGAACTATCCAAAGGTTAAATTCTCTCTTCTTTCAGTTAAGTGTAATACAAAAGTTGGAATCTTTGACAATAGGAGTATTTTTCTAGCAAAATAAATCCAGCTTTATATTTCCAAGTTTAGTTTCTTATTATTTTGTTTCTTATTGTTTTGTTCAATTCCAATACCACTAAACAAAAACCAGTTAGCTAGGAATACACGACCTTAAGACAAGATTTATAATTTGGCACTTTTGTAGAGAGAATATTTATTGAAAAAAAAAATGACACTGTGTATATACATTTTATCATTATTTGATGATTGTTCAAGTTTCCCAACAGTATAATGTAATTAAATGGTGAAATATTAAGATCTTTTAAAAATCCAAAATCCATATCTATTGAGGAAAACCAGTTATCTGATTCTTTCTACACTTACCAAAACTATTCTTTTAGGGAAAATATTTTCTCCTCTTTAATCACTGTGTATTTTATTTCTAGGGGAGAGAGATTATTATGTATTTTTTGTGAAAATATTATTTCTATAAACCAAGTGTAGGTGAAGGATCATATTTTTGGATAAATATGAATAAGCTATTTTTATGACATATATATGAACTTGAACATATATATGACTTGAACTAAGTATATATTTATATTTCCCATTAAAATATAACTTAATATTTTGACATATATTTACTTGAACTAGACTATCATTTAACATATTTATGCATGTTTATTTATATATATTTATAATATATGTTTATTTTAACTAAAGTGTATCATTTACAGTCTGACATTGGGAATACTATATATATTCCTTAAGGCTCAGTTTTCCTCATCCACAAACAGAAAAGAAACCAATCACCACCCTCATTTAATGTTACTTCCTAAACTCCCTTCCTTGAACCTCATGAGTTTCATATTTTCCTCATACTTTAAAAAGGAGTCATGATCCACTGACTCTAAAGTTCAAGGGATAATATGAATGAATGAGCGGGGTCTGACATAAGCAATGTAGCAGGCGCAGTGTTGGTCAAAATGGTGTGTGTGTGTCCTTAGTAAGAAGGGCTTAGTCTATTTGGTGTCAATATAATTGCCATTTGGGCATAACACATGCACTAAGTGATCAAACGTAATTTTCAAAAGATGATATAAGCCTAGAGGTTTAGGTGAGTATGGTATATATCAATTATTAAATTTTGGCCATGAATTCAATGATTTTGAAAGAAGTGAATGCTTAACATAACAAGCCCATAAATGGTCGTGGACCATTATTTAATTGTGTAGAATCTCTGTTGTAAGGCATTATAAAGATGAAAAAAAATTTCCCTAATATTCCCAGATACTTGCTTTAACCTGTTTATTTCAGATGATCATGCTTATTCATTTAGCTGTCCCTGTTACGTAATGATAAATATTGCCATTTTAATGCCTCAGGCCACATTGCACAGGATTCGAACTGTGTTCTTTGCCTACTGTCCTCAAAAATGAGCGAGTAGAGAGCGATGTGCACGACTCCGATATCACCCTATTCAAGGAGACAGATGGACGAAAGATATTCAAAGGATGAAAGGAGAGGTAAAGTTTTTTGTTTGCTTTCTTATTTTGTGAAAATATGATTTCAAGTAAGAAGAAATGAAATCATGATAATTGGGTTTCTGTATATTTGACGTTATTTGTCCGGTTCTTCATAGATCAAGGGGTATATGTAAATGTAAAATTCAAGGATATTTGTAATCACAGTAAAAAGGGATATTCATTTCCAATTCCAGAATGAATTCCATTTTGTTCCAACTCTGAGGGCTTTCCTAAGCTCAATGCTTACTATATATTTTGCTTTCTGAATCTGTACAGAATTTCCACGGCGTAAGGTTGCATTAACCCTGGGAGTTACATGTATTTTCCTCCTGCTGGCAAGCACAGGCTTAAGATATATGCGTGAGTATCGGGCACACACACATTTTTTTTTTTATGAGAACAAGGAGCAGCGTGAAAAATGAGATACCATAACTGAATTTCTGCTGAGCCTTTGTAAACTATAGAGTCCTATAGAAATGTTAGTAATCACGATGGTGTTTATAATGTTGATGACAATGATTTTGCTATTTTGCCATCACTTAGCTTTTACACCACACGAAATAGTGTATGTCATGGCTGTAATGGCACAAAATTTTCCTGAAATGTACAGTGAGGTTTACATATATATTCATCTTTATATTTTGTGAAGGAGGAAGTTTTCCATATGACCAGAGAATTGGAAAAATCTTCCTTGAGTAGTACACTCCTTATCATACTGCAATACTGATTAAATCACAGAGGAATATAAGGTTGATCTATTTTTATATCATTTTTATATTTTTCACATCGATTGTTAAAAATGTATAGAAAACACTTGTTTTTAATATCTTCTTCCTGAATTTTTAATCCTTCGGTTCATTTATTCCACAACAATTTTGAGTATCTTCTCTGGGTCAGGGAGTATGTATAATAGATACTAAAGATACAGGAATTTTAAACAGTCAGCACTTAATGAGCTCAGTATAAAGGGGATTTTTTTCAAAATGAAAGTTATTCTTTTTTCAAGATGAGGTTTGTTTGTTTGTTTACTTTTGAGAGAGAGACAGAGGGTATGCAAATGGAAGGGGGGGAGAGAGAGAGAGGGAGAGAGAGAGAATTCCAAGTAGTCTCCTCACCACAGATGCAGAGCCTGGTGCTGAGCTCAAACTCATCAACTGCGAGATCACGACCTGAGCAGAAGTCAGATGCTTAACTGATTGAGCCACCCAGGCGCTCCTATGTATTTTTAATGTCTTAGTTATGTTTGAGAGAGAAAGAGAGAGAGAGAGAGAGCATGAGCTGGGGTCGGGGGCAGAAAGAGAGGAAGGCAGAAGATCCTAAGTGGGCTCTGTGCTGACAGCAGGGAACCTGATGAGCAGCTGGAAATCATGAACCCTAAGATCAAGACCTGAGCCGAAGTCAGACACTCGGCTGACAGCCTCCCAGGTGCCCTGTAAACAGTTTTTAAAATAAAATATTATTAGTGCTGGGGTAAAGGCTTCAAGATATCAGCTGAATAGAATACTTCATGCTGAGGGCCAGAAAACTTTCCTCCAGGAGATAATAATTGATATGATGTAAAGGATAGGTAGGACTTAATCAGGAAGCTTGGGGTAGAGAGACTACTTATCCAGGCATAGAAAACAAGAACCAAAGAACTGGATGCTTTAGGAGAATTAAGAAGTAGCTATAAATAGGTTTGCCTAGGTATGCACGTTTTGATAATTTTAATATCTTAAGAAATTTTAGATTTGTTCTAAAAACAAAAGAAACCACCGAAAGGTTTTATGTGAGGGAAAAACATGACTCCTGTCCCATGAGGCGATAGGGATTTGGGAAAGGTCAATCTCAACATCCGGCAAGTGGGTGGAAGGAGAAGATAACAGGATGTTTCAGGAATCAGGGTTAGTTAGAATGACTGAATTAGTGTTATGAAGAAGAAATGAAGGGTAGGCACCATTTATGAGAAATCTTCAATAAGAATTGCTAGAATATGAGTGCGTGAGGGAGACATTTGAATCAGTGATACCATTTGACATGAGGCTTACACACCTTGGTGAATGTATTCCAATAAATATTACAGAGAACACAAGAAGAACACTAAGTACGGTTTGGTGTTTGCGTAGGTGTGCTAATAACAGTAAGGAGTGAGGTGCTTGGACATATCAGTGGAGATGACCAGAAGGAATGAGATTGGTCTTGTCTGTTAGAGTAGGTTTTAACAGCAGACACAGACCATCAGCACGTACACGGTGGTATTAAAAGTCTGGAGATCAAGGAAGATGCCTGGATGAAAGATACTGGAAGATATCATAGAGGAAAGCAGAAGCTGGACCAAGCTCTGCCTTGTGAAACCAGGGAGAGTAGATCAGGCTAGAAGAACAAGGGTGAGGCGAAGGATTCTTAGGATAAATCAACATTTAGCTGGAGGTAAAAGATGAGTAAAAACAGTGAAAAACCATGATGCTTGGTTAAACAAGTAGGTGGGAGTCCAAAACATTATGGTATCATGGGGAGAAGGCAAAGGTAGTCCAGAGTTCCAAATTGTACAGGAGGATCAGGTATTATAATGGCTAGAGATATGCTTATTAAATTTGGCAAGAGAGAGACCGAAATGATATTTTCTAGAGTAGCTCCAGTGGGATAGTGGGTATGGTCAAAGCCTGACTGTAATGGCTAAAACTCTTTCACACATTAGGAAGCAGATACAGAGAATACAGTGAATACAGATCAGTGAATTCCGAGATCAGTGAATACAGAAAAGCATTTATTTTAATTATGGATAAGCGAAACATTTACCAAGCCTTGAAAATATGTGGATGTATATGATCTCGAGCGTTGTTAAAGGCAGTATTACCTGATAGAAACACTTAGCGAGTTTGGTACTGTCTTCTACAGCTCGACACGATTCAGTAATTCTCACCCTAAGTATATATCCAACAGATATACTTGCACATACACAGAAATGAACTTCTACAGGACAGTTCGTAGCAGTGCTATTCACAATGTGGAACATATCACAACTACTCAAAAGATCATTAATGGGAGAGTAAATGAGATCTCTGCAATTGATTTGCCAATGGAATGTATGTGACAGTCAAGACAATGACAATGGTATTCAACAATATGCATGAAATTTAGCAAGAGCATATGAAATGGAAAAACAAAGCAAGAGCACAAAAGTTTGTGCATGTCACGATACATTTTTATAAGATGCAACAGTGCAAAACAAATACAATAAATAGTAATATTTCAGGAAATCCACAAAGAGGCAATAACACTATGTATAAAATGTATGAAGGGAGTAATTGAATGTGCATTAGTTACAGCATGTGAGAGAAGTAGGGAGATGAGATGAAATGACTAGCAAAGTAAATAAATGTAATGCTTAAGGTCCTGGCTACAATTTGGGGTAGCTAACAACTTGCTAACTAAGGAAGAAAAACCAGTTCTGCGAGCAATGTGGTAAGTGTCTCATGAATGAAGGAATGTGAACAATCTTATGTTAGCACCCAATCTGAGAGTAAAGAAAAGAACTCTGTTACAAAAAAATATGAAAAAGGAGGACAGGAACTTTGTGGGAAAGCTGACTTGATCATATGCAAGAGAAGGGAACCATGAGAAGGAAACTGTGGAGGGTTCAAGAGAGAAATTGACAGTAGGAGATCAAGATCACCAAAGATTCGATACGGGATGAAATCCAGAGCAGGGGTGAGAGTTTCACACTTGTTCAATGCAAAGCTCATTTTTTTCTGGGGTAGAGTGAGAGATACCTGTGTTATCTATAGGAGGAGGTGCAGGAAGGTGAGGAGAAGGTATCCTTGCTGGTGACTGTTTCCATGCAAAGGAGCAGATGAGGCCATGTTCTGAGAGGAAGGGGCAAGGAGGTGCACCAGATAATTTAGACAAAGTATAAATACTTGAAATAGCTGTTGAATTGAGAAAAGAGTGTGCTTTAAGAACGATAGTGTGTTATATTGAGAGGTGAAATGGTGAAGAAAATCTAAGCGTTGGTCACATTAGTTTGTATGTGTACAATTTTGTGATCTTTTTTTGTCACTTGAGTTTCAGAACCTTGAGGGGAGATGAGATGGTGAATGACAAATGTGCTCCAAAATTGGCTATTTTATACATTAAAAAAAAATTTTTTTTTAAATTTTTCAAGGAGGCTCCCCACCCAACTTGGGCCTGACCTCACGACCCTGAGATCAAGAGTGGCTTGCTCAATGGAGTGTTAGCCAAGAGCCCCAGTGAAGCTGGCTATTTTTAGATGTGCATAAAGACTATGCTGCAAGCTTCTTGGAGGTCCTGCCAAAATTGGTTCTGTACTACGTGTCCTTGGATGGACAAAAAGGAAAGGAGAAGGGAATTGATTGGTGCCAAGAAATGGTAGTATTTAGGTACAGGAGGTCTTAATGTGGGTGTTTTTTTTTTTTAAATGGTTTTTATTTATGGTTGAGAGAAAGAGATAGAGAGAGCACAGGAGGGGTGGGGGGTGGACCCAGGGAGAGTGGGACAGAGGATCCGAAGTGGCCTCTGTGCCGATAACAGTGAGCCAGATGCGGGGCCCAACTCATGAACTGTGAGATCATGACTTGAGCCCAGGTCAGACGCTTAACCAACTGAGCCATCCAGGGGCCCTTTAAGGTGTCTTTTCAATTCAGATCCAGTATATGAACACTGGAATGGATGACTGAGTTGAAGCAGTAGTTATATTTATTGCCACGGAGTACATCAGGAGACTGTGCAATTGATGTTGGAGTTTTACAAGTAGACGTTGCATTTGGTTCAGTGATGGGTGGTAGAGAGCTGGAAATGACGATTCCTAGCTGCGTAACAAATCCTTAAGGGACCTTTCTTTCCGTCTTTGTACACTTAAAGAGCCATACACTGCGTGATTTTACACTTTTTTATGTGTGAGTTTGGAGAAGATACTGCCAATTTGCTCAGAGATTTTTCACTTACTTTTTGCATGTTAGAAGTCGCCATGTGTGCTCTTCCTCTATGTATATTCAGTGTATTAATTATAAGCTTGTACTAGAGGAGAGTCAAATCCCTGGTGTTTAGCTTCCTGTGCAAATACTACATGCTAAATAAAATACTGGCTACTTCATTTCACCAACTGTGTAATCATTATTTGAAGAGTAAGTGGCGTAGAAACTAAAAGTATATTTCACTTCCTGTTTACATTTCTGTTTTATAGAAGTTGATTCCTGTCTCACGTACTTCCAAAGTAATGTATAGCAAGTTATCATTTTATTTAAAAATCTGTTTTATGTTCTGGCACTTCAACATATTGTAACCTGGCAGTTTCTCTGATCGTACTTTCATTTAGTCAGCGCCACTCACTGTGCCATTTAGAAGTAGAGTAAGTGATTATAATAAAATGATCTATTACAAGCATTCAAGACCTTAGTTTTATAAAATGAATTGAAGTTTTTCACAGGTGTTCTGGAGAAATCAGGCAAGATATGAAAGAACCAGAAGACAAGAATGCTTCCTTAGCAGAAGTTGAAGATCACTTAATTTTACTACCCACTACAGGTATGTACTGAATGATTATACTGATAGTTTACAGTTTTTTCCTCCATGGGATTATCTCATTCTGTTCAATTTTAATGTATCATTTTAAAACTTCACATTGAATTTGTCAAGTCCTTTAATTTTTCTCACTTTTTAAAATTAAATCCATTTTCTTTCTTCTAGCTAATTGAATTCTTGACTTTCACAAAGTCATGTTGATTTGATTGAGTATTTTCTGCTTGTGGATGAATTTTCTCCAGTCTAGATCTCTTGGAATTAATACCACCCTCTTATATTCACTTAGGTGAATTTCTCCCGAAGGGAGAACTGCTTCCTATTGGAGCAGTGTATCTGTACTTGGGAAGTCAGGATTTCTCAGTGTCATTTTAACAATGGTCTGACGTCTATCAGTCTCTGGCTCCACAATTTGACCCCAAAGCTATTCTCAACATGAGACGTTTGGGATACAGGAAAACCACCTATTTTTCAGTCATTCAGTCTGATGTAAGCAAGATGTATGCATACACGTATGTATATATGTGTATATATATATGTATGTATATATATATATATGTATACATAAAGAAAGCATAAGTCTCTAAGTGGTCTTGTGGTTGAGGATCATGTGGCTTTGTTTTCAAGATAAAGATCATGACACATTACTTTTTCAAAAGAAATTATTAAATCCCAGCTGGTTAACATATATGTAGTCTGGTAATTCATTCAGGAGTAGAATTTAGGAAATCGTCACTTATATACAACACCTAGTGCTCATCCCAACAGGTGTCCCCCTTAATGCCCATCACCCATTTGGCCCTCCTCTCAGCCAACAGCCCTCCAGCAACCCTCAGTTTTTTCTCTGTATTGAAGAGTTTCTTCTGGTTTGCTTCTTACGGTTTTCCTCCCTTTATGTTTTTAGCTTGTTTTTCCTTATCTTCCCCTATGTTTATCTAATTTGTTTCTTAAATTCCACATATGAGTGAAATCTTATATTTCTCTTTCTCTGACTGATTTTGCTTACCACGATACACTCTACTTGCACCCACATTGTTACAAATGCAAGACTTCATTCCTTCTGATGGCTGAGTGATATTCCATTGTAGAATATACCGTCTTTACCCATTCATCGGTGATGGCCATTTGGGCTCTTTCCATGATTTAGCTATTATTGAAACTGGTGCAAAACATTGGGGTGCATGTGACACTTCATATTAGCATTTGTGTGTCCTTTGGGCAAATACCTAGTAGTGCCATCATTGTTTCTAATTATAGGGTAGCTCTATGTTTCATTTTTTAAGAAACAGCCATGATGTTTTCCAGAGTGACTGCACCTGCTTGCATTCCCACCAGCAGTGCAAAAATGTTCCCCTTTATCCACATCCTTGCCAACATCTGTTCTTGCCCAAATTGTTCATTTTAGCCATTCTGACAGGTGTGAGGTGGTATCTCATTGTGGTTTTGATTTGTATTTCCCTGATGATGAGTGATGTGGAGCATCTTTTCATGTGTCTGTAGGCCATGTGGATGTCTCCTTTGGAAAAGTGTCTGTTCATGTCTTTTGTCTCTTTCTTCATTGGATTATTTGCCTTTTGAGTGTTGAGTTCCATAAGCTCTTTATAGATTTTGGATACTAATCCTTTATCGGATATGTCATTTGCAAATATTTTCTTCCATTCTGTCGGTTACCTTTTAGTTTTGCTGATTGTTTCCTTCGCGGTGCAGAAGGTTTTTATCTTGATGAGGTCCCAATAGTTCGTTTTTGCTTTTGTTTCTCTTGCCCCTGAAGACATGTCTTCATTTAAGTAAGAAGTTCCTGTGAGTGAGGTCAAAGAGATTGTTGCCTGTTTTCTACTCTAGGATTTAGATGGTTTTGACATTTAGATCTGTCATCCATTTTGAGTTGTTTTTGTGTATGGCATAAGAATGTGGTCCAGGTTCATTCTTCTACATGTTGCTGTCCCGTTTTCCCAACACCATTTGCCTTCTGAAGAGACTGTCTTCTTTCCTTTGGATATTGTTTCCTGCTTGGTCAAAGATTAGCTGGCTGTACATTTGTGGGTCCGTTTCTGGGTTCTCCGTTCTGTTCGTTGATCTATGTGTCTACTTTTGTGCCAGTACCATACTGTTTTGGTGAAAACAGCTTTGTAGAACAGCTTGATCCAGGATTGTGATGTGTCCAGCTTTGGTTTTCTTTTTTAACATTCGTTTGGCTATTCAGTGTCTTTTGTGGTTCCGTACAAATTTTGGGTTTGTTCTAGCTCTGTGAAGAACGCTGGTGTTATTTTGATAGAAATTGCATCGAATGTGTAGATTGCTTTGGGTAGTGTCAGGATTTTAACAATGTTTGTTTTCCAATCCATGAGCATGGAATGAAGACGATGACACATTTCAAGGAAACTGGTACTGCTGTGGAAAAAGCTGTTACCACTTTTCAAAACAGGAGAAAACTTGGGAGAGGAGCATGGTGTCATGCCAAGATCTGCAGTCCAGTCTCCTGAAGATTGATACTAAAGAGGAGCAAGTATGTCTACTTTCCTAAACCTGATGTAAATGCTATGAGTATGCAAAGCATGTCTGGGGTTCAGACAATTATTTCGACTTCCTCCGGTATTATTTGGCATGTTGCTTTGAAGCACTTTGTTAACTGGCGCAGATTTCTCTGTGGAAGAGACATAGGTGTAACAGTGACCAAGAAGAACCATTGTTTTAAATCAAGAAGAACTGCTCTTCTGGGCATGCCATGGAATGATTTTCAGTCTTTAGTATTGTATATATTGCATCTTAACACTTAGTATGCTTCAGACGGCTCAGCATTACCTTCTCAGGGCTAATACAGGGCAAAAGAACAACGGCTTCAAGGGTATGAGCACTCTAAAGAGATAATTTCTCATTGTACTGAGTTCTATTGTTCCTTCATCAGTATATGGGAGGGATTCAACTTCAAAGGAAAGATGAGTCTCTCCCTTCATGGCCATGGGAAAAGAGGTTGAAAAATGAAGAGGTTGAATGTAGCTAGAATGCTTCTTTTTATTTACTTATTTTTTTTTAACATTTATTCACTTTGTAAGAGACAGAGAGAGACAGAGTGCGAGTGGGATTGGGGCAGAGAGAGAGGAAGACAGAATGTGAAGCAGGCTCCAGGCTCTTACCTGTCAGCACAGAGTCCGACGTGGGGCTCAAACTCACATACCGTGTGATCATGACCTGAGCCAAAATCAGACACTCACCCGATGGAGTCACCCAGGCACCCTGGAATGATTCTTTGGAAATGATTTTTTTTCCTTTTGCTTATAATCCAGAATGACAGAGAGAGCATCTCTTTTCTAGAAGAGAAAATGTAGATCACATTTGCCATTACTTTTAATGTTTGGCAATATGAAGTCAGTAGAATGGATTCTGTGGGGTTCCTTCTAATGATTCCATAAATAGTCCATGTAGGCACTGAGTTCTAGTTACACGATCTAGTTCTAGCAGTGATATTTCTATTAGTGTCTTGTGAAGGATGAGTTAAAAGCCCTATGTTTTCAAAAAGGAAAACAAAATAAAACCCAAACCAGGCCAATACTCAGGGGCATGTGGTTGGCCTAGTTGGTGGGCCATGTGCCTCTTGATCTGTGAGTTCTACCCCACGTTGCATGTAAAGTTTATCTAAAAAAAAAAACCAAAGAAACAAACAAAAAGAGCCCTGTGTTTCTTGTTTATAAAATTCTTATTAAAATACTGATATGAATATGAATGATTCACTCATAAGTATGAGAAACAAATGAAGTACACATTAGCACATTGGTTCAAGCAAATTTTAAAAATCAAGGACCAATAATCCAGGACCTAATAATCCAGGACCTAAAAATCCAGGACCTAATAAGTACCTCGATTATTTTCAACCTCAGCTGTTATCAATCAACTTCCAAATGGTTGGAGTTTTCTTCTTTCACACATTAAGTTTATTTTTAATCCGTATTTCCCCTGTCATTTCCAATTCAGTGTTCTTCAGTTTCAGTCCTGCCATTGAAGTTTATGGACTTCAGAGTTTCAATGAAGCTTCTTATACTTGTTATCCCTGTGTTTCCAGGAACTATCTAGAGCCTTTGACGTTCCCTGAGACTTTTGCCATTGTTTAGAGCAAAATCTGAGTTTCATAGTCTAGCACCTCATTTGATGAGAACTTGGCTGTCAGTATCTGAACTGGGCTGTTGATACACTCTCTGAACTGGAGATTAGCTTTGCTACAGAAAAGCATTACTCTTACACTGATGGTTTAGGATTTCCCATGTTTTGCTGCTTTACCAACCCAGGAGTGTAATGACAGCAGGGGCTTAAGTCCATTGGTACTGAAATCTGAAATTGGCTTTGATACCTATGCATACCCCTAGCATCTAGCAAAATTATGTGAGTGAAAGAATCAAGGGACATTTAACATCAGTATTGATTTGGAGACTTAGAAATGATAACATCTATTTGGTCGCAGTTCTATAATTCCCATTCGTTTTCCTTAGGCACTAACTATACACTCCTCAAATTTTTCTGATACAATGTAATTACTGTGAAGAGATATTGATGCATGTGTGTGTTTTTGGGTGCCTTTGTGTTAGAGAGAGAGAGAGAGGCTGAGAGAGATTCAATTACATTGCTTATAGCAAAGGATATTAACTTGTTACTTTCCATTCAATATGCCAATTGGAATAATGATTACAAAGAACTTACAGAATTTTTATGGTAGAGATATTGTAGACCCTGCATGCATTATTCAGTGCCCACACTGTTAACACAGACTGTATGATATCCACTGCATACAGAAGGAAAATTCTCACGGCAGTTTTATTTCCTTAGGTGTGTAGAGCAAATTAATGGGATACAGAGTTTGACCGCTTGTAGCTATAGTCTCTTCATTTTCACTGCTGTATAATATTCCCCAGCGTGGCTAAGAATCTCTAGAAGATGGAAGTTTGGGTTGTTTCCACCTTTTGTGGTTAGGAATAGTCCTTCATGAATCATTCTTAGACGTGTCTCAGTGCAAAACTCTCTTGTGTGTCCTCACTTCTCTTGATCACAAATCATCGTAGGAGTGAAATCATTGGGGACAGGGTTCCTAAAGGTCCATTTTCATGCGATATTTTAAAATTACATTTCAAAATGATTTTAGCAACATTTTGAAAGATGGATTTGATATCAACCATCCCACAAACTTGGTGCTGTTATTTTTAATTTCTGCCAATTCAATACTAGTAAAATATACCCTGGTGGCTTTGATTTGAATTTTCATGATCTCTAGTGAGCTTGGCATCTTTATTTCTTGGCTATACTCCCCAATTATTTGAAATATGTTCTCGTTTGTTGTGCTTTTTCTTATTGTGTAATCTTTTCCCTTGTTTATTTCTAAAAATACGTATTTTTGTTCTGTAAATTATTGCATATATCTCCAGACAAGGCTTGTCTTTTCACATGCTTTTTTTTTCTTAATTTTTTTAACGTTTATTTATTTTTGAGACAGAGAGAGACAGAGCATGAACAAGGGAGCAGCAGAGAGAGAGGGAGACACACAATCGGAAGCAGGCTCCAGGCTCGGAGCCATCAGCCCAGAGCCCGACGCGGGGCTCGAACTCACGGAGCGCCAGATCGTGACCTGAGCTGAAGTCGGACCCTTAACCGACTGAGCCACCCAGGCGCCCTGTCTTTTCACATGCTTTAAGGTGTCTTAGGATGAGGAAATTTCCTGACTTTGCCATCATATTTATCTATCTACTTTATCGTATGGGAAGATTTGTTTATTTCTAAGTCCATCCTGCCCCTTTGCTGATATCTTGGATCCAGTCACAGAGACTTGAGTGATTCCTTCATTGAAGCATTTCGACTCCTGTGTCTTCTCTACCCCATGGAGAAATGAGCCTGCCACTTCCATTTATCATAAAAGTGTTTGAAGATAAAAGTGCCCAGTATTTTATTGATGAGTCCTCTGTGGGTAAGATGTTTTCACTGATGCTGTGAATAATACTAATAATTCCAATTTTCTCACAGGTCCTTATTCAATCAAAAAACACAATCATTGGATTGGATTAAGTAGGGTTCAAGAAAGCAGGTATCCCTGGCAATGGCTGGATGGCTCACCCCTATCTCAGAAGCTGTAATTTTTCATTTCATGGCCTTTCTCCCTTTACTGCTCAGTAACGGAGTGGTAGGTTATTGGTGAAGAGGAAAAGATCCTTGGGGACTTAAGGAATATTGTTCATTCCATTTGATCTCGCTTCTTAGATTGGCAACCGAATGCAAATCTGAGACCTCACTAGACCCAAAGAGCATGATCTATTCCATGTTCTTTAATGGAAAGTCCTGCCAAACCTAGTGAAATGGCATTTTGCTTTTGTATCTTGTATGTCCTATGATACAAGCATGTCCACAGATATGGTTGCAGGAAATGGTAAAAGGTAATGAGGAGAGGAAAGTGGTTACAGCCAGCCTCCTCTGTACATGAAATTTGTACCTGTTTGCTTGGTATCATTCGAGAAAAACAACAAAAGAGCTTTTTCCAAAGGAGTCATTTAGTAATCTTGCAACTCTAATGTGGTATTTAATATCTTTCATGCTATTATTTAGCACAATTCCGCAAGAATTACTGCTAGCCTTGTTTCATTAATAAATCACATGTATTTGTCATTTGATGTTACGAAAGTAGTTTAGAAAATGAAGAAAAGTGATCCGTTGTAAATAAATCCAGATAACTGGCGGATATTATGGGAAACATGGGGTATTTAACATGCTGTTTATTGATGGCCCACAATGTGCCAGGCATCCTTCTAGTCACTGAAGCTATAGTGGTGAATGAAACACGCTACAGTCTTCTGCCGTTGTGGATAGTACATTCCAATGCAGGCTTGATGGAGCTCTTGGTGATGAGCGATGACAATCTCAACGTGCCAAGTGAATTACATGGCTCATTAGGGGGTGATATATGCTATGGAGTGATGTGAAATCTTTCCTTTTTCTACAGTGCAAAGTGTCTTTTGTGTATGAAGGTAAGAGGGAGAGGTTTCACTGCTTTCAGTGGAGTGGTCAGGACAGACTCCATGAGAAATGAAGTTCGTACAGCATGTTGAGTGAGCAGGGCATGTGGATTAGCTGATACAAATGCATCCCAGCAGTAGGAGTGTCCTTAGCATCCCTGAGGAAATAGCAAGAGGGCCTGGGACTGGAGCAAGGGGAACGAGGTGGGAGAAAAGTAAGTCAGAGAGGGAACGACGGTGAGAGCATGTGGGGATCAGAAAAATGTAAGACCTTGGATTGGCTCATGAGGGTCATGAGAAGATAGGACTTCTCATATAGCCTTCTCATAGAGGCTTTAAGCGGAGGAGGGACAAAGTCTGGCTCCTGCTTTGGAGACGCACTCTGGACAGTCTGTTGAGCTGAGATGGCTAAGTGGCCAGATTCTACACTTGTTCCAAACATGTGTGTGAGACGGACAAGTCAGGGATGGTGTCAGGTTTTTGGTCCAGGAGTGGTAAGAATGACGTTTCCATTAACGTTAATAGGGCATATTTGGAATTCAGTTTTAGATACATTGGTAGTAAAACTGTTAAAGCATTTAGGTATGTACGGGGGTGTCGCATGGGACTTGTGATAGATGATCATGCCGATCAGGTGAGAGGTTTGTGCCTGGGATGCAAATGTCTGCAGCAGTGGATAGACAGTGTGACAAGTGCGAGGCTGGGATGATTCTCGGGAATCTAAGGGCTGAGCCCTCGGACACCCTCATGTGGAAGGTCATGTTAAGTGGACAAGAGGATAACCAGAAAACATCACCCGGAAAAGTGTTTCAAGAGACAGAAATAAACCCATAACGCGTCAGGGAAGGCAATGGAACCCCCTGCAAAGAAGTTCTACTGAAATAACAGCTGACTATAAAAATTTGGGGACACCTCCATTTTATTTCTTGAAATGGTTACTTCCCATCAGATTCCTGAGGATTTGGGTGAAAATTAAAACTAAGAAACATTTTTTTTCTGGACAGTGTAGCCCAGCCTTCACATTTAAAATCCAGGTACCTCCTTCTCATTGCCCAATTTCACCGAAGTCTAATGCTTCGTTTGGTGTCGAAGACATTAGGCTCAGTGGAGAAAAAGTGCACACTATCTTAAAGGCAAATCAGCACCCTTTTTCCTCAAAGTGAGGCTAGCAGTGGAATTGCTTGCTCTGGGCACATCAGTCTGAATTATAAGCACTTGGAGATATGTTTATATGTAATTTCAGTGTATCACTTCCCGAACATTATTTGATCACTTCCCAGACGTGTCAGGAGTCTTAGGAGCATATTTCAAGTGTATATCTATAACTCCCTAGACCTTCCAGTCTATACTACCCTTTGTACTTCTTCACTAGTTCCAATGGTCCATTGGTAACATTTAATTAGGTTTAGATACAATTACGCTTCCTAATCTTAACGCTATATGACCCTCTCAACATTTGTAAGGCCATTGAAATAAGTGCACATATGTTTTCAATTTGTGATAAATTTTGCCTGAGAAATGTCTTTCTAAAATGAATTAATTTTCTGGTGCAGGAATTTCCAACAGAGTTTATCTCCTGTGAAATGTGGACACATGAGACCATCAACAATTTATACTGTTGACTGTAGTAACCGTTTCCGTTACATTTGTGAAAAGGAGTTCTCTGGCCCTGATAATTAAAGTGCTGTGATCAAGTGTTCACTATTTTCATTCTTTAACAGCTGTAAGGAAAAATACAGGGTATTCTCTCAAATTAGTCAACTATGCATGGCGTATGAAGGATTATAATCTTTCAAATATCCTTCAGCATGGATAAAAGAGTAAGTTTTAGAAATAGTAAAATCATCCATCCAAAAATGAACCTTTTTTTTTTTTTGAAATTTCAAGAATCATTCCACCAGAGAATGTGAAAAAAGTTTCAGTGTAAGACTTTACATTTAGAATATAACTAAATGATCTTGATTTAAATAGGTAGTGAATACATTTGCAATGTTCACAGTGTAAGAGGTCCTAAATGATGAACACATCTTCTCAACCCATCTTGTGCTGTATTCACCTAGTTGCCACCTCAAAGGTACACATGTAACTGGTTTATATAGTATTCCAGAGGTATTCTAGTAAAGTACAAGTATACACAGGCCGTCTGCCAAACAAAATCTTATGTGGCTACAAACGACAGTAACGATCCTTTATGTTTCTGTTGAAAATGTACCACACGTGTGTTCCATATCAGTACATAGGTAGCCGTATTACTTTGTATACATTTCTGCAAATATCACACTGATAAATGTTTTATTTCCAGTGGACGTTTAGGTTTGTCCCAGAATTTTAGAATTGTGTGAATGAAAGCACTTAATACTGTATTACTTGCCATAGGGCGTATACATAGGGTAAATGTCTAGCAATGTCATTTCTATGTCAAAATATGTCCACATGAAATTGCATAGACGTTGAATTTACAATAGATGCTCTACATCTCTATCTGCAGTCAGCAGCATTCAAGAATTCCTGCTTCCTCTCTTGGTTACCACCGCAACGTGTTATCAGTCTGTTTGATTTTGCCAATAAAATCTTCACCAATTAAAAAAATGTTTATTTGATTCACTTCAATTTACGATGTCCTGTTATTTGTGTCTCTGAGCATTTGTTTATGGTATTTCCTTTCATTTAAAGTGTCTGTTTGTGTCTTTATGGATTAATATCACAAACGTAAGTTTGAGCAAAAAAACCCCAGACACAAAATCGCTCCTCCTGTAACGTTCCAGTTATTTATAAGGTTCTACACCAGGTAAGTCTAACCTATGCTATTAGAAATAGGGACAAAATTTCCTGCCACATGGATTTATTCGTAAAACGAATAGTAATGGGAAATGACTAGTCTTTACCATGGTGCAACGTTATGCTTGGAAAGAAACCATGTCCAAGGTGCATTTCTCAGGTGCTGATATTATGGAGTTTACTAATCTGGGTGCTGGTTACAGGGTGTTGTAGTGACCCCTTGGGCTGCCATGACAACTACCACAACCTGGGTGTCTTTGGACAACATACATTTATTTTTTCATGATTTTGGAGGCGAGAAGTTTAAACGTGAGGTGGCAAGGTCAAGCTCCATTTGAAACTCTTTAGTTTACTTTGTTGGACTAAATTCTTCCTCGCCTCAGAGAAAGTCATGAGAAACTTTAAAACTTTATTAAAAACTTTAAAAACTTAAAAATTTAAAAACTTTAAAACTTTTTATTTGTTTTTTTTTAACGTTTATTTATTTTTGAGACAGAGAGAGACAGAGCATGAACGGGGGAGGGTCAGAGAGAGAGGGAGACACAGAATGTGAAACAGGCTCCAGGCTCTGAGCCGTCAGCAGAGAGCCTGACGCGGGGCTCGAACTCACAGACCGCAAGATCGTGACCTGAGCCAAAGTCGGACGCTCAACAGACTGAGCCACCCAGGTGTCCCTGCCGTTGTTTGTTTTAAAGGATAAATTTGGCATAGTTTGAACTGGATGAAAGCAAATCACCAAGAGATCAAAATATGTGGAGGCTGAGTTCAATCAGTGTTTACAGGGAGAATGCTTCCATGGGAAGCACGTTTTCAATCAACAATCACAACTTCTCCCTTGAGAAAGTAGAATGAGGAAAAGAAATAAAACCCAAATCAAATTAAGGTGGAAATCATAAAATGAAATGCAGAAATCAGTGAGGTTGGAAATAAAAGAAATAATAAAATAAATGTAGCAGTGAGTTTTGAAAAGGCCGACCACAGTGATAAACCTCCAGCTGGACCGATCAAGAATAGGCCTAAATGACCAAATTGAAACATGAATGAGCAGCATTATTACAGACATTGAAGGATTTACTGATGATTATAAGGGAACATGATGAAGAATTTTTTGCCATTGAATTCTAAAACCTGAAAGGCATTGATTTCTTGAAAGAATTGATCTTTCAAAACACACTTAAGAAGAATTTGAAAACTTGAACTCGTTGTATATCTAAAATGAGTTATTCAATTTGTAGTTAAAACACTCCAGAGAGAACCTCAGATGGGTTCGCTGGTGAATTCTGTAAATATTTACTGAATAAAGAGTCAAATTTAAAAGGGAAAAAAAAGTGATCCAGGAGACAGAAGAAAATTGAAAATGTTCCAAATTATTCTGTGAGGCCAGTGTTACTTGGATAGTGAAACCAGATAGCCAAGAATCCACAGCCCATGTGCACAAAACAAGCAAAAATTCCTAACAAATAGTTGCACATCGAATTGCATGGAGCAATTTATTGAGAAGATTATATATCACGATGGAGTGGGTTTATTCCACATGTGAAAGATTAATGAATTGGGGTGATTTACTTGATTGATAGGCTGAGGAAGGAAAGCCACATGATAGCCTTCGTAGATGCAGATAAAGCACCTCAAAGTCGCCATCATTTCATGACAAATGGTCTCAGTAAACTAGGAATAAGTAAAGTAGGAGTAAGTGAGGTTTTCCTCCATATGATAATGACATTAGAAAGAAACAAACCCTCCAGTTAGTAATCTACTCAGCAGCGACAGATTGAGTGCTTTCCCTTAACACCGGTAAAGAAGCAAAGATATCTGGACTCATCACACCTCTTCACCATCCCAAGGGAGTCCATTTCAGTTCGATATGCAAGAAATAAAAAAGTGATACAGATTGGAATGCAAAAGGGAACGACCTCCAGTTGCAAAGACATAAGTTTCCAGATCAAGGACAGTATGTTAAAATTCAGTAATGTGTCTATGTGCTAAAAATAAGCTTTTGGAAATTGAAATAAACAAAAATATCATTTACGTTAGTATTGTCACCTGCTAGACCCCAAGATGTGACCTTTACTGCCTACCACCTTATACTCCCCCACCTTTTTCCCACATTTTTCCTTAAGCAAATCCTCTTGCCAGTGTCTCTCTTAAGTCTGGCAAGTGGAAAGCAAAGCATCCCTCAAACATTAGTGATTCTCTTGACAAAAGCTTCAACCTGCCCAGATCCCCCGGGGACAGTTTGAGTGTCATCCTGACTCACACATGCTCAGTTGGACCATGGAGTGACCTCTAGAGTGATTGATGATACCTTTACCTCATTATAATTCTAAAATCTCGAACCAGGGAGGAGCAGGAGCCTTATCACAAGCCTTACTTACACAGCACACAGTGTGCGTGGAGACCTGTTTGCTTAAGTTGCATGTTTCACGTCATGTCCTCCTCTATCTATGGCGAGGTGGATCCTCTTTTTCATCCTAATTCAAAAAAAAAAAAAAAAAGGAGGGGCACCCGGGTGGCTCAGTCTGCCGAGCGTCCCGCTTTGGCTCAGGTCATGATCTCATGAATTGTGAATTCGAGCTCCTAGTAGGGCTCTCTGCTGACAGCTCGGAGCCTAGAGCCTGCTTCGAGTTCTGTGTCTCCCTCTCGCTCTCTGCCCCTCCCGCCCCTGGTTACACTCTGCTTTCTCTCTCTTTCAAAAATAAAAAACATTAAACATTTTTTCACATGAAAAAAGGAACCTATTCACCGCTGCTTCAGGAGTCATGGCTTTGGAAGTTACTCCCCACGATCTCCTCATTTGCTGCAAATAAAGTTTCCTTTTTGTGACAACTCACATGGTGTAGTTCCTTTCTGTGACTCACCAAGGAGCAAACTCATGTTGATTTGGTTGCAGTATCACAGTAAATTAATAGTGTATATGTGCCAAAATGTATGTACCATCTATGTGCTGAAAATTATGAAATACTCATAAGAGAAATTAAGACAAGTAAGTTGATAACTCTACTATCTATGGTCCGAGATGGGAGGCTTCAAAATGGTGATATCTCCAAGTTGATCTAAGATTAAATCAATTCAAATCCAAAACCAAGTAAGATTTTTTCCTTTTTGGTCGTCACCTACATGCTGATTTTACTTTTTTAAATACAGGTTATTTTTAGGACAATTTTAAATGTACAGAAAGAAAATGCAAAGATAGTACAGAGTTCCCAAATACACTGTACTCTTATATCAACATGCTATCTTAATAGTGTATATTTGTTACAATTCAGAAACAAAAGTGATATATCTATGATTTAACATGCATACTTTACTCAGATTTTCTATTCCAGGATCCCATCCGTGTTACCACAGCACAGTTAGCTGTCATGTGTTCTTAGGTTCCCCCTGGGTGTTACAGATTTTCCTTGTTCTTGGTGATGTGAATAGTTTTGAGGAGGACTTTCTAGGTACTTAAAAAAATATATCCTTCAGTTGAGATTGGTCTGGTATTTTTCTCATGCGTAGACCGGGATCATATATTTGGGGAGGAAGCCCACACAGGCCCAGAGTCACTTTTATCACATTATTATATCAAGAGCGCATGCTATGAATATGGCCTGTCACTGTTGATGATAACTTTCTTCAGTCCGGTACTATTTGCCAAGTGTTCCATTGTAAAGTTATTCTTTGTTTTCCCTTCCATATGATTCTGTAATGAGTTTTTGGAAGGAAATCATTATGTGCAGTGCGTACTTAGAGAGCGAGGAGTTATACCCGTCTCCTTGAAGCAGGAGTAGAATGATACCTGGAGCTGTATTTGGAATTCTGCATGCAAATTTTGTCTCATTGCCCCCATGTATTTATTTGATCAATTCTTTTATCCTGGTATGGGCTGATGGATATTTATTTTTTATTTTGGTTTATAGTACAATGGCACTTTATTTATTTTGTTATTTATTTTGTTGCTTAAATTGCTGTTGCTTTAGCCATTGGGAATTCGTTCGTCTGGTCTCTCGATCCGTTTGACCATCCCACATTATGTTAAGTAGTCCCCTCTTTTCTAGCAGTACACATGTTCCAGGCTCACCTTGCATGTGTCCTACCTCTGACTTATAATCAACTATTTCTGCAAGGAGCCCAGATTCCTTTAACTGGGTATTCTAATTCTAATTAAATATGGTCACTACCTGAACTTTTAAAAAAAAAAGTCAATGGAAACTGGAGAAAGAGCAAAGTAGGAGAACACAAATTACGATACTTGAAGACTAGCACAAGGGCACAATAATCAAGATATCTGTAGGACACCTGGGTAGCTCAGTGGGTTAAGTGTCTGACTCGATCTCAGCTCATGTCATATCTCAGGTTCATGAGTTCCAGCCCCACACTGGGCTCCACGCTGAGCATGAACCCTACTTAAGATAAAAGAAACTGATGAAAGAAGATAGTTACTCAGATCAATGGAACAGCATAGAGAGTTTAGAAATAGATTGACAAATAAAGTGTCAATTGACTTTTGGCAAAAGCGCCAATGATATTTCAATAGGACAATGTTGCTTTCAGCAAGTGATACGGGAATCATTAGACACTTACATGCAAAAACTTAAAGGAAGGAATTCAAGCCATCTAAAAAAGATTAACTTGCCTTGGAGTGTAGAATTCAATGTAAACTTACAGGTTTTAGAAGACTGCATGGGAGAAAAAAATTCAACCTCAGGTTAATTAAGAGTTTCTTAGGACAGAAGATGGCAGAACAGCATGGAAGTTTTTTGTGTGTCTCATGTCCATGAAATACAGCCAGACCAACACTGAACCATCCCACACACCTAGAAAACTGACTGGAGGATTAACACAACAATCTGCACAACCTGCACCCAGAATTCAGCAGGTACGTGGCACAGAGAGGTGAACTTGGGGAGTGAGAAGCCTTGGGAAGGGAGGTGTTTTGCGGGTGGAGAGAGGACAGAGACGGGGCGGGGGGTGGGGAGTAAAATACAGGAAAAGCACCCCTCCCCCAAAGCAGCTGGAGAGAAAGTGGAAAATTGGAAACAGCCACAGGGACTAAACTAAAAAAAGAGAAAGGAGAGGGTTTAAATTCCATTAAGACTGTAAACAAGGGAAGCACAAAGTCTGCAACTCTGCAGCTCCATACCTGGTGGTGCTCCGATGGGAAGGGCGAATCCCCAGGAGCAGAGTGGGGTCTGGGAGGTCCTCGGGCCACATGGGGAAAAGCAATTCCACTGCTGCAAGGACATTTGGTAGAGACTGTTGGAGCCACCTGGTCCCAGCAGACCCCGGAAGTCAGCCACATTCACTGGTAGTGGCGCAAGGTCGTTGAGGACGAAGCCTGGTGCCAGATGTGTAGTGATTTTCCATAATCCCTGAAAGTCTGCTGAGACACTATCTCGAGAACTTTTTATTATTATTATCTTTTTTAATATGAAATTTATTGTCAAACTGGTTTCCATACAACACCCAGTGCTTATCCCAAGAGGTGCTCTCCTCAACACCCATCACCCACTCTCCCCTCCCTGCCACCCCCCATCAAACCTCAGTTTTTTGTTCTCAGTTTTTAAGAGTCTCACATGGTTTGCCTCATTCCCTCTCTGTAACTTTTTTTCCCCTTCCCCTCCCACATGGTCTTCTGTTAAGTTTCTCAGGATCCACATAAGAGTGAAAACATATGGTATCAGTCTTTCTCTTTAAGACTTATTTCACTTAGCATCACACTCTCCAGTTCCATCCACGTTGCTACAAAAGGCCGTATTTCATCCTTTCTCATTGTCACGTAGTATTCCATTGTGTATATAAACCACAATTGCTTTAGCCATTCAACAGTTGATGGACGTTTAGGGTCTTTCCATAATTTGGCTATTGTTGAAAGTGCTGCTATAAACATTGGGGTACAAGTGCCCCTATGCATCAGCACTCCCGTATCCCTTGGGTAAATTCCTAGCAGTGCTATTGCTTGGTCATAGCGTAATTCTATTTTTAATTTTCTGAGGAGCCTCCACACTGTTTTCCAGAGCGGCTACACCAGGATTCATTCCCCCCAGCAGTGCAAGGGGTTCCTGTTTCTCCACATCCTCGCCAGCATCTATAGTCTCCTGATTTGTTCATTTTAGCCACTCTGACTGGCGTGACGTCATATCTGAGTGTGGTTTTGATTTGTATTTCCCTGATGAGGAGCGACGTTGAGCATCTTTTCACGTGCCTGTTGGCCATCTGGATGTCTTCTTTAGAGAAGTGTCTATTCATGCTTTCTGTCCATTTCTTCATTGGATTATTTGTTTTTCGGGTGTGGAGTCTGGTGAGCTCTTTATAGATTTTGGATACTAGCCCTTTGTCCGATATGTCATTTGCCAATCTCTTTTCCCATTCCGTTGGTTGCCTTTTAGATTTGTTGATTGTTTCCTTGGCAGTGCAGAAGCTTTTTATCTTCATAAGATCCCAATAGTTCCTTTTTGCTTTTAATTCCCTTGCCTTTGGCGATGTGTCAAGTAAAAAATTGCTGTGGCTGAGGTCAGAGAGGTTTTTTCCTGCTTTCTCCTCTAGGGTTTTGATGCTTTCCTGTCTCACATTCAGGTCTTTTATCCATTTTGAGTTTGTTCTTGTGAATGGTGTAAGAAAGTGGTCTAGTTTCATCTTTCTGCATGTTGCTGTGCAGTTCTCCCAGCACCGTTTGTTAAAGACACTGTCTTTTTTCCATTGGATATTCTTTCTTGCTTGGTCAAAGATGAGTTGGCCATCCTTTTGTGGGTCTAATTCTGGGGTTTCTATTTTATTCCTTTGGTCTATGTGTCTATTTTGGTGCCAATACCATGCAGTCATGATGATTACAGGTTTGTAGTAGAGGCTAAAGTCTGGGACTGTGATGCCTCCCACTTTGGTCCTCTTCAAAATTACTTTGGCTATTCAGGGTCTTTTGTGGGTCCATAAAATTTTAGGATTGGTTGTTCTAGCTTCGAGAAGAATGCTGGTGCAATATTGATTGGGATTACATTGAATGTGTACATATCTTTGGGTAGTATTAACATTTTAACAATATTTATTCTTCCTTTTATTTATTTATTTTTTTTAATGTATGAAATTTACTGTCTAATTGGTTTCCATACAACACCCAGTGCTCATCCCAAAAGGTTCCCTCCTCAATACACATCACCCACCCTCCCCTCCCTCCCACCCCCCATCAACCCTCAGTTTGTTCTCAGTTTTTAACAGTCTCTTATGCTTTGGCTCTCTTCCACTCTAAACTCTTTTTTTTTTTTTCCTTCCCCTCCCCCATGGGTTTCTATTACGTTTCTCAGGATCCACATAAGAGTGAAACCATATGGTATCTGTCTTTCTCTGTATGGCTTATTTCACTTAACATCACACTCTCCAGTTCCATTCACGTTGCTACAAAAGGCCATACATATTTCATTTTTTCTCATTGCCATGTAGTATCCATTGTGTATATAAACCACAATTTCTTTATCCATTCATCAGTTGATGGACATTTAGGCTCTTTCCATATTTTGGCTATTGTTGAGAGTGCTGCTGTAAACATTGGGGTACAAGTGCCCCTATGCATCAGTACTCCTGTATCCCTTGGATAAATTCCTAGCAGTGCTATTGCTGGGTCATAGGGTAGGTCTATTTTTAATTTTCTGAGGAACCTCCACACTGCTTTCCAGAGCGGCTGACCAATTTGCATTCCCACCAACAGTGCAAGAGGGTTCCCGTTTCTTCACATCCTCTCCAGCATCTATAGTCTCCTGATTTGTTCATTTTGGCCCCTCTGACTGGCGTGACGTCATATCTGAGTGCGGTTTTGATTTGTATTTCCCTGATAAGGAGCGACGTTGAACATCTTTTCATGTGCCTGTTGGCCATCCGGATGTCTTCTTTAGAGAAGTGTCTATTCATGTTTTCTGCCCAATTCTTCACTGGGTTATTTGTTTTTCGGGTGTGGAGTTTGGTGAGCTCTTTATAGATTTTGGATACTAGCCCTTTGTCCGATATGTCATTTGCCAATCTCTTTTCCCATTCCGTTGGTTGCCTTTTAGTTTTGTTGGTTGTTTCCTTTGCTGTGCAGAGAAGCTTTTTATCTTCATAAGGTCCCAGTAATTCACTTTTGCTTTTAATTCCCTTGCCTTTGGGGATGTGCCGAGTAAGAGATTGCTACGACTGAGGTCAGAGAGGCTTTTCCTGCCTTCTCCTCTAAGGTTTTGATGGTTTCCTGTCTCACATTCAGGTCCTTTATCCATTTTGAGTTTATTTTTGTGAATGGTGTGAGAAAGTGGTCTATTTCCAACCTTCTGCATGTCTCTGTCCAGTTCTTCCAGCACCATTTGTTAAAGAGACTTTTTTCCATTGGATGTTCTTTCCTGCTTTGTCTAAGATGAGTTCACCATACGTTTGTGGGTCTGGTTCTGGGGTTTCTATTCCATTCCATTGGTCTGTTTTTATGCCAATACCATGCTGTCTTGATGATTACAGCTTGGTAGTAGAGGCGAAAGTCTGGGATTGTGATGCCTCCTGCTTTGGTCTTCTTCTTCAAAATTACTTTGGCTATTCGGGGCCTTTTGTGGTTCCATAGGAATTTTAGGATTGCTTGTTCTAGTTTCGAGAAGAATGCTGGTGCAATTTTGAGTGGGATTGCATTGAATGTGTAGATAGCTTTGGGTAGTATTGACATTTTGACTATATTTATTCTTCCAACCCATGAGCAAGGAATGTCTTTCCATTTCTTTATATCTTCTTCAATTACCTTCATAAGCTTTCTATAGTTTTCAGCATACAGATCTTTTACATCTTTGGTTAGATTTATTCCTAGGTATTTTATGCCTCTTGGTGCGATTGTGAATGGGAACAATGTCTTTATTTGTCTTTCTGTTGCTTCATTATTAGTGTATAAGCATGAAATTGACTTCTGTACATTGATTTGGTATCCTGCAACTTTGCTGAATTCATGTATCAGTTCTAGCAGACTTTTGGTGGATCTATTGGATTTTCCATGTATAATATCATGACATCTGCAAAAAGCGAAAGCTTGACTTCATCTTTCTCAATTTTGATGCCTTTCATTTCCTTTTGTTGTCTGATTGCTGATGCTAGAACTTCCAGCACTATGTTAAACAACCGCGGTGATAGTGGGCATCCCTGTCGTGTTCCTGGTCTCAGGGAAAAAGCTCTCAGTTTTTCCCCGTTGAGGATGATGTTAGCTGTGGGCTTTTCATAAATGGCCTTTATGATCTTTAAGTATGTTCCTTCTATCCCGACTTTCTCCAGGGTTTTTATTAAGAAAGGGTGCTGGATTTTGTCAAAGGCCTTTTCTGCATCGATTGACAGGATCATATGGTTCTTCTCTTTTTTTTTTTTGTTAATGTGATGTATCACGTTGATTGATTTGTGAATGTTGAACCAGCCCTGCATCCCAGGAATGAATCCCACTTGATCATGGCGAATAATTCTTTTTATATGCCATTGAATTCGATTTGCTAGTATCTTATTGAGAATTTTTGCATCCATATTCATCAGGGATATTGGCCTGTAGTTGTCTTTTTTTACTGGGTCTCTGTCTGGTTTAAGAATCAAAGTAATACTGGCTTCATAGAATGAGTCTGGAAGTTTTCCTTACCTTTTTATTTCTTGGAATAGCTTGAGAAGGATAGGTATTATCTCTGCTTTAAACGTCTGGTAGAACTCCCCTGGGAAACCATCTGGTCCTGGACTCTTATTGGGAGATTTTTGATAACAGAGTCAATTTCTTCGCTGGTTATGGGTCTGTTCAAGCTTTCTATTTCCTCCTGATTGAGTTTTGGAAGAGTGTGGGTGTTTAGGAATTTGTCCATTTCTTCCAGGTTGTCCAATTTGTTGGCATATAATTTTTCATAGTATTCCCTGATAATTGTTTGTATCTCTGAGGGATTGGTTGTAATAATTCCATTTTCATTCATGGTTTTATCTATTTGGGTCATGTCTCTTTTCTTTTTGAGAAGCCTGGCTAGATGTTTGTCAATTTTATTTTTTTAAAAAACCAACTCTTGGTTTTGTTGATCTGCTCTACAGTTTTTTAGGTTCTATATTATTTCTGCTCTCTTCTTTATTATTTCTCTTCTGCTGGGTTCAGGCTGCCTTTGCTGTTCTGCTTCTATTTCCTTTAGGTGTGCTCTTAGATTTTGTATTTGGGATTTTTCTTGTTTCTTGAGACAGGCCTGGATTGCAATTTATTTTCCTCTCAGGACTGCCTTCGCGGCATCCCAAAGCATTTGGATTGTTGTATTTTCATTTCCGTTTGTTTCCATATATATTTTAATTTCTTCTCTAATTGCCTGGTTGACCCACTCATTCATTAGTAGGGTGTTCTTTAACCTCCATGCTTTTGGAGGTTTTCCAGACTTTTTCCTGTGGTTGATTTCAAGCTTCATAGCATTGTGGTCTGAAAGTATGCATGGTATAATTTCAATTCTTGTAAACTTATGAAGGGCTGTTTTGTGACCCAGTATATGATCTATCTTGGAGAATGTTCCATGTGCACTCGAGAAGAAAGTATATTCTGTTGCTTTGGGATGCAGAGTTCTAAATATATCTGTCAAGTCCATCTGATCCAATGTATCATTCAGGGCCCTTGTTTCTTTATTGACTGTGTGTCTAGATGATCTATCCATTTCTGTAAGTGGGGTGTTAAAGTCCCCTGCAATGACCACATTCTTATCAATAAGGTTGGTCATGTTTATGAGTAATTGTTTTATATATTTGGGGGCTCCGGTATTCGGCGCATAGACATTTATAATTGTTAGCTCTTCCTGATGGATAGAACCTGTAATTATTATATAATGCCCTTCTTCATCTCTTGTTACAGACTTTAAAGTCTAGTTTGTCTGATATAAGTATGGCTACTCCAGCTTTCTTTTGGCTTCCAGGAGCATGATAGATAGTTCTCCATCCCCTCACTCTCAATCTAAAGGTGTCCTCAGATCTAAAATGAGTCTCTTGTAGACAGCAAATAGATGGGTCTTGTTTTTTTTATCCATTCTGATACCCTATGTCTTTTGGTTGGCGCATTTAGTCCATTTACATTCAGTGTTATTATAGAAAGATACGGGTTTAGAGTCATTGTGATGTCTGTATGTTTTATGCTTGTAGCGATGTCTCTGGTACTTTGTCTCACAGGATCCCCCTTAGGATCTCTTGTAGGGCTGGTTTAGTGGTGACGAATTCCTTCAGTTTTTGTTTGTTTGGGAAGACCTTTATCTCTCCTTCCATTCTAAATGACAGACTTGCTGGATAAAGGATTCTCGGCTGCATATTTTTTCTGTTTAGCACACTGAAGATATCGTACCAAGCCTTTCTGGCCTGCCAAGTTTCAAAAGAGAGATCAGTCACGAGTCTTATAGGTCTCCCTTTATATGTGAGGGCACGTTTATCCCTTGCTGCTTTCAGAATTTTCTCTTTATCCTTGTATTTTGCCAGTTTCACTATGATATGTCGTGCAGAAGATCGATTCAAGTTCCGTCTGAAGGGAGTTCTCTGTGCCTCTTGGATTTCAATGCCTTTTTCCTTCCCCAGTTCAGGGAAGTTCTCAACTATAATTTCTTCAAGTACCCCTTCAGCACCTTTCCCTCTGTCTTCCTCCTCTGGGATACCAATTATGCGTATATTATTTCTTTTTAGTGTATCACTTAGTTCTCTAATTTTCCCCTCATACTCCTGGATTTTTTTATCTCTCTTTCTCTCAGCTTCCTCTTTTTCCATAACTTTATCTTCTAGTTCACTTATTCTCTCCTCTGCCTCTTCAATCCGAGCCGTCGTCGTTTCCATTTTGTTTTGCATTTCTTTTAAAGCGCTTTTCAGTTCCTCGTGACTGTTCCTTAGTCCCTTGATCTCTGTGGCAAGAGATTCTCTGCTGTCCTCTATACTGTTTTCAAGCCCAGCGATTAATTTTATGACTATTATTCTAAATTCACTTTCTGTTATATTATTTAAATCCTTTTTGATCAGTTCCTTAGCTGTTGTTATTTCCTGGAGATTCTTCTGAGGGGAATTCTTCCGTTTGGTCATTTTGGATAGTCCCTGGAGTGGTGAGGACCTGCAGGGCACTTCCCCTGTGCTGTGGTGTATAACTGGATTTGGTGGGCGGAGCCGCAGTCCAACCTGATGTCTGCCCCCAGCCCACCGCTGGGGCCACAGTCAGACTGGTGTGTGCCTTCTCTTCCCCTGTCTTAGGGGCGGGATTCACTGTGGGGTGGCATGGCCCGTCTGGGATACTTGCACGCTGCCAGGCTTGTGGTGCTGGGGATCTGGCGTATTAGCTGGGGTGGGTAGGCAAGGTGCACGGGGGCAGGAGGGGCAGGCTTAGCTCGCTTCTCCTTAGGTGATCCACTTCAGGAGGGGCCCTGTGGCAGCGGGAGGGAGTCAGATCCGCTGCCGGAGATTTGCCTCCACAGAAGCACAGAGTTGGGTGTTTGCGCGGAGCGAGCAAGTTCCCTTGCAGGAACTTGTTCTCTTTGGGATTTTGGCTGGGGAATGGGCGGGGGAGATGGCGCTGGCGAGCGCCTTTGTTCCCCGCCAAGCTGAGCTCTGTCGTCCGGGGGCTCAGCAGCTCTCCCTCCCTTTGTCCTCCAGCCTTCCGGCTTTCTGAGCAGAGCTGTTACCTTATGACCTCCCAGACGCTAAATTGCGCTTGATGTCGGAACACAGTCCGTCAGGCCCCTCCACTTTTGCCAGCCAGACTCGGGGGCTCTGCTTGGCCGGCGAGCTGCCCCTCCACCCCGGCTCCCTTCCGCCAGTCCGTGGAGGGCGCACCGCCTCGCCGCCCTTCCTACCCTCTTCCGTGGGCCTCTCGTCTGCCCTTGGCTCCGGAGACTCCATTCTGCTAATCCTCTGGCGGTTTTCTGGGTTATTTAGGCAGGTGTAGGTGGAATCTAAGTGATCGGCAGGACGTGCGGTGAGCCCAGCGTCCTCCTACGCCGCCATCCACAATATTTATTCTTCCAATCCATGAGCATGGAATGTTTTTCCATGTCTTTATGTCTTCTTCAATACCCTCATAAGCTATAGTGCTCAGCAAACACATCTTTTCCATCTGTGGTTAAGTTTATTCCTAGGTATTTTATGCTTCTTGGTGCAATTGTGAATGGGATCAGTTTCTTTATTTGTCTTTCTGTTGCTTCATTATTAGTGTATAAGAATGCAACTGATTTCTGTACATTGATTTTGTATCCTGCGACTAGGCTGAATTCATGTAACAGTTCTATCAGACTTTTGGTGGAGTCTATCGGGTTTTCCACCTATAATATCATGTCACCTGCAAAAAGTGAATGCTTGACATCATCATTGCCTATTTTGATGCCTTGATTTCCTTTTGTTGTCTGATTGCTGATGCTAGCACTTCCAACACTATGTTAAACAGCAGAGATGAGCGTGGATGTCCCTGTCGTGTTCCTGGTCTCAGGGGGAAAGCTGTCAGTTTTTTTTCCTTTGAGGATGATATTAGCTGTGGGCTTTTCATAAATGGCTTTTATGATCTTTGTGTTCCTTCTATCCCGACTTTCTCAAGGGTTGTTAAGCAAGGATGCTGAATTTTGTTGAATGCTTTTTCTGCATCATAGACAGGATCATATGGTTCTTATCTTTTCTTTTATTAATGTGATGTATCAAATTGATTGATTTGCGAATGTTGAACCAGCCCTGCAGTCCAGGAATGCATCCTACTTGATCATTGTGTATAATTCTTTTTATATGCTGTCTAAATCGATTTGCTAGCATCTTATTGAGGATTTTTGCATCCATATTCATCAGGGATATTGGCCTGTAGGGTTTTTTTTTTTTCCCCTGGGCCTCCGCCTGGTTTAGGAATGAAAGTAATGCTGGCTTCATAGAATGAGTCTGGAAGTTTTCCTTACCTTTCTATTTTTTGGAACAGCTTGAGAAGGTTAGGTATTATCTCTGCTTTAAAAGCCTGGTAGATCTCCCCTGGGAAGCCATCTGGTCCTGGAATGTTGTTTGTTGGGAGATGTTTGTTAACTGATTCAATTTCATCGCTGGTTATGTGTCTGTTCGAGCTTTCTATTTCTTCCCGGTTGAGTTTTGGAAGTGTGTGGGTGTTTAGGAATTTGTCTATTTCTTCCAGGTTGTCCAGTTTGTTAGCACATAATTCTTCATAGTATTCCCTGATAATTGCTTGTATTTCTGAGGGATTTTTTGCAATAATTCCACTTTCATTCATGATTTTATCTATTTGGGTCATCTCCCTTTTCTTTTTGAAAAGCCTGGCTAGACTTTTATCAGTGTATTCAGAACATTTCATCCTAAAGCAGAAGAATATATTCTTCGCCAGTCCACGTGGAACATTCTCCAGAATAGACCACATACTGGGACACAAATCAGCCCTCAACAAGTGCAAAAATATCAAGATCATACCATGCATGTTTTCAGACCACAACGTTATGAAACTTGAAATCAACCACAGGAAAAAATTTGGAAAGGTAACAAATACTTGGAACCTAAAGCACATCTTATTAAGGAATGAATGGGCTAGCCAAGAGGTTAAAGAGGAAATTAAAAAGTGTATGGAAGTCAATGAAAATGATAGCACCACATCCCCAAAACTCTGAGACGCAACAAAGGCGGTCAAAAGAAGAAAGTATATAGCAATCCAGGCCTTCCTAAAGAAAGAAGAAAGATCTCAGGTACACAACCTTACACCTTAAGGAGCTTGGAAAAGAACAGCAAATTACACCCCAAACCAGCAGAATACAGGAAGTAATAAAGATTAGAGCAGAAATTAACAAAAATGATAAACCACTAGCCAGTTTGATCAAGAAGAAAAAGAAAAGGACCCAAATAAGTAAAATCAAGAATGAAAGAGGAGAGGTCACAACCAACACAACAGAAATAAAATCAATCATCAGAGGATATTATGAGCAATTTTTGTCAGTAAAATAGGCAATCTGGATGAAGTGGACTAATTCCTCGAAACCTATACACTACCAAAACTGAAACAGGAAGAAATAGAAAATTTGAACAGATCCATAACCAGTAAGGAAATCGAATTAGTAATCAAAAATCTGCCAAAAAACAAGAGTCCAGGGCCAGAAGGCTTTCCAGGGGGAATTCTACCAAACATTTAAGGAAGAGTTAACACCCATTCTCTTGAAACTGTTCCAAAAAATAGAAATGGAAGGAAAACTTCCAAACGCTTTCTATGAAGCCAGCATTATGTTGATTCCAAAACCAGACAGAGACCCCACTAAAAAGGAGAACTACAGACTAATTTCCCTGTGTACATGGATGTAAAATCCTCAAAAACTATTAGCCAAACAGCTCCAACAATACATTAAGAAAATTATTCACCACGACTGAGTGGAGTTTATACCTGGGATGTAGGGCTGGGTCAATATCTGCAAAACAATCAATACGATTCATCACATCAATAAAAGAAAGGACAAGAATAATAAAATCCTCTGAATAGATGCAGAGAAAGCATTTGACAAAATACAGCATCCTTTCTTGATAAAAACCCTCAAGAAAGTAGGGATAGAAGGATCAAACCACAAGATCAAAAAGCCATATGTGAATGACCCAAGGCTAATATCATCCTCAATGGGGAAAAATGGAAAGCTTTCTCCCTAAGGTCAGGAACAAGACAGGAACGTCCACTCTCACCACAGTTATTCAACATAGTAGTGGAAGATTTGAACTCAGCAATCAGAAAACACAAAGAAATAAAAGCATGCAAATTGGCCAGGAGGAGGTCAAACTTTCACTCTTCGGAGTTGACATGATACTCCTTATGGAAAACCCAAAGGGTTCCACCAAAAAACTGCTAGAAGTGATTCATGAATTGAGCAAAGTTGCAGGAGAGAAAAGCAATGCCCAGAAATAGGTTGCATTCCTATACACCAACAATGAAGCGACAGAAAGGGTAATCAAGGAATCGATCCCACTTACAGTTGCACCAAAACCCATAAAATACCTAGGAATAAATGTAACCAAAAAGGTGCAGAATCTATACACTGAAAACTATAGAAAGCTTATGAAAGAAATTGAAGAAGACACAAAAAAAGGGAAAAAGATTCCATGCTCCTGGATAGGAAGAAGAAATATTGTTAAAATGTCGATACTACCCAAAGCAATCTACATATTCAATGCAATCTCTATAGATATAACACTAGCATTCTTCCCAGAGCTAGAACAAATAATCCTAAAATTGGTATGCAACCAGGAAAGACCCCAAAGAGTCAAAGAAATCTTGAAAAAGAAAACCAAAGCAGGAGGCATCAAAATCCCAGACTTCAAGCTATACTGCAAAGCTGTATCATCAAGGCAGTATGGCACAAAAACAGTGCTGGCACAAGAACAGATGCTCAGATCAATGGAACAGAATAGAGAAACGAGAAATGGACCCATAAGTGGATGGCCACCTAATCTTTGACAGAGCAGGAAGCAATATCCAATGGAATAAAGACAATCTCTTCAGCAAGTGGTGCTGGGAAACTGGAGAGCGACATGCAGGAGAATGAACCTGGACCACTTTCTTACACCATCCACAAAAATAAACTCAAAGTGGATGAAAGACCTCAACGTAAGACAGGAAGCCATCAAAATCCTCGGGGAGAAAGCAGGCAGAAACCTCTTTGATCTTGGCCGCAGCAACGTCTTACTCAACACGTCTCTGGAGGCAAGGGAAACAAAAGCATAAATGAATTACTGGGACCTCATCAGAATAAAAAGCTTCTGGACAGCGAAGGAAACAATCACCAAAACTAAAAGGCAACCGACAGAATGGGAGAACATATTTGCAAGACATATCAGACAAAGGGTTAGTATCCAAAATCTATAAAGAACTTATCTAACTCTACACCCAGAAAACAAATAATCCAGTGAAGAAACGGGCAAAACACATGAATAGACACTCCTCCAAAGAAGACATCCAGATGGCCAACCGACACATGAAAAGATACTCCTCATCACTCATCATCAGGAGAATACAAACCAAAACCACGATGAGAAACCACCTCACACCTGTCAGAATGGCAACCATTAACATCTCAGCCAACAACAGATGTTGGCGAGGATGAGGAGAAAGAGAATCTTTTTTGCACTGCTGGTGGGAATGCAAAGTGGTACAGTCACTCTGGAATATAGTAATGGAGGTCCCTCAAAAATTAAAAATAGATCTACCCTATGACCCAGCAATTGCACTACTAGGCATTAATCCAAGGGATACAGGTGTGCTGTTTTGAAAGGACACATGCACCCCAATGCTTATAGCAGCACTATCAACAATAGCCAAAGTGTGGAAAGAGCCCAAATTTCCTTTGATGGATGAATGGATCAAGAAGATGTGTTACACACACACATACACACACACACACACACACACACACACACAATGGAGTATTACTCGCCAATCCAAAAGAATGAAATCTTGGCAAGTGCAACTATGTGGATGGAGCCAGAGAATATTGTCCTAAGCAAATTAGTCAGTCAGAGAAAGGCAAATATCATATGACTTCACTCATATGAGAACTTTAAGACACAGAACCGATGAACAGAAGGGAAGGGAAGCAAAATAATAGGAAAAGAGGGAGGGGGGACAAAAGAGACTCTTGAATATGGAGAACAAAGAGAGGGTTACTGGAGGGGTTGTGGGAGGGGGTTGGGTTAAGTGCGTAAGGGGCATTAAGGAATCTACTCCTGAAATCATTGCTGCACTATATGCTGACTAATTTAGATGTACATTAAAAAAAAAATTAAAAAAAACTAAAAATAACCTTATCTTAAGTGTGGCTAGCTCCTCATGGCCCTGAAAACCTTGATTCCAAATTCCTTAGAGGCTTAAGCTGTCCTTAATCCCCACTAACTAAACAATATATAATCAGTCACTTCTCACAATCCCAAGATAGCTCTCTTTGTCCACAGGTCCTGTCACTGGGCTTTAATAAAATCACCTTTTTTGCACCAAAGATGCCTCAAGAATTCTTTCTTAGCCCTTTGCTCACAAACCCCATTAAGAGGAAATGATCCTTTGTGCTTTAAACGATAGTGCTGTTTCTACTGACAGCTTTACTGAACTAAAGATTGTTCTTGAAACTAAGGTAAGAAAAAATTTCAAGAGAAGCAGTGATTGCAGAAGGAAAAATCGTTAACTACTAAAGGCACAAGTATAAAAGAAGTGCTCCCAAATAATTTGAGATGTAATGCACTAATGTGTGTTATTGACTAACAAATACACATGGAAAGACTCAAAGTTCAGAAATAAAGCAAACTGTCTCCATTCATGCCTTTCATTTCTTTTCGCACAAGCTCCTATTTATTTTCAAAGTACATCACTTGTCCCAATTTTTTGCCTTGTAACATTGCCAAGAATTCTGGAGTCATGATTTCTTCATACCCTCTTGCCTTTTTCCAATTTTAGTAGACAAGAAGAAATAAGTGAGAATAGTACATAAGAAAAACATAATATGAAAAATACAAACGAAAACCTACTTCCTCTTGCACCTTTGCTCTTGGGATATTATTTCAAAATTTTATGCAGTCTGCCTGCTTTGTTATAAATTTCACATGAGTTTAGTTAGATTCTGCTACCACACTGCTTGTTCTCTTGACATGTTATCATCATCCCTTCTCTCTCTCTCCCTCTCACTTTACTTACTCATTATTTCATCTTGGGGTTAAATCATGATTTCCACCACCTTAAGCTTTTTTGCTCGATGTCATTATTGTATGCACTTTTCTTTGATGCAGGCGAGGCTTGGTGAATGTAAAGACAGTGAGCATGAGTGATGTTTTAGTGAAACCTTACAGGAAAAATAAAAGTCGAAGTAGAAAAGAGGTATAAGAATCATTTTAAGAAGCACTAAAAATACATTGATGTTGGGGTAAAAAAGTGTGTGGGTGTTTTAAAGACACAGAGATCTTTGGGGTTAACGTTTTTCCATAAACTAATTAAAAGTAGCCTCATTCCCAAAATAGAAAATTTAACAAGTCAATCCTAAAAGTATCGTAATATGCGTATATTCTAACCATAATACTCTTTTTACTTGCTGTAAATACTATTTATAAAATATTTAAGGCTATATAGTTTGAAAGGTTTTCTGGAACCTAGTCTATCTATTTTAGGTATGATAAAGCCGGCATCTTATTTAAAGAACCCCAAGGATGAAATTGCTAATAATTGCTTTTCATTGGTGCTTTGTTCCAAATTTGTAGGGATAGATATGTATCAGATGATTTGTTAATATTAAACAAACAAACAAACAAACAACAACTTTGTAAAAGATTGGAGGCAACACATTCCTGGAACCTGGGCTAACTTTTAGAGTCCATTTTCTGCTTGGTTCCTGACATACACACCTGTTTTTCAATACCACCTAATAGCTTCTGATCCTGAAGCCCAATCTCCCAGCAGACTCATTTGCATAGAAGGTCTGCTGGATGCTGCTGAAGAGCATGGGACTTCCAAAGTCAGTCACTTCACTCAGCTGCTGCTTCGGAAGCACAAGGGGAATAAACTGCAGCGGGTTTTATCACCCATAACCCGGAAGACAACGTTGCCCTGAGAGTTTAGAGGTCTGAAACTCTTGGGTACTTCAGGGCCATGAAGGGTACTCTTCACCCTCTAAAATACACGTCCAAAGTCCATGTGCTGGCTTAATCATTCCTTACCAGTGAGGTATATAATGGTAGCAAAAGAAACGATGAAATACATTTCTGTTAAATGAGGTCGTTTGGCACTGGGGAATTTGACATAAGGCATAGAGATGTCTGGCTGCCGTGCAGAGGAATTACACCCCGGGGCCTGGCAGATCACAGTCCATAGGCATGCTTGAAAACCGTGTTTGCCTTTAAGAGAGAGCCCTTTTGCATGGGAAATTTGTAGAAGGCTTTCTTTATTATCTCTATTCGTGTCAGAAACTTACTTCCTGAAAGCAATGAGCTAGATCTTAAAAAGAAACAGCGTGAGCCAAAGGCAAACCAGAAAAAAGAAAGCTAGAGACTTCACATGTGTTCCCACCAGTATTTAGAAGAGGATGAGACAGTTGTGCTTTGGGAGTCATGGAAAAGGGAGCTCCAACCAGGAGAAAGTGCTTTTGAAAAGACTTCCCCTGGTGTGGCTGGCATCGAGGTGGATTTGTTGTTATTACTGCACATTTCTAAGAAGAGTTTTGAAGCATCTCATCATTGGGGCCCTTCAGATGGACAGATCAATGTGGTTGATATGAAAAAAAAAAAACACAACTGTTTTTGTTCCTTCCTAGCATTTACTTGTAGGGGTAAATAGGGCATAGAGCTGCTCATTGAATTAAACACATAATATAGTCTTAAAAATGCTTTGATAGTTTTTGCTACAAGAGGTTGAATAGATGAATTTGACTTTAATGCTTTAAAAGGAGCACAGTCAAACCTATTTAAGTGTTTAAACATGTCTCTTTCTTTCTGTCCTAATTTTTATTATGTAAAGGCTCTGTTTCTTCAGGCAGTTAAAGAGGACACAAGAAGTAAGTAGGAATGTGCTATTATTCAAATCATTTTTCTCAATTTTTATGTATTTAGATTTTCTGTAATATCCTAAGCAATATGGCTATCCTCAGGATGTTTGTTAAAAATAGTCCAAAATTTGTACACATTTTATAATATTTATACATATAAATAGTAAAAATAAAGCTATTGGTAACTTAACTTCATTCTATAAAAAGAAAAAGTAAGAATCATGTCAGGTTGAATGTGGATATTTCCCTTTTTATTTTGATAAATTTTTACATTTATTGTTAAGCATTTCCTAACCTCATGAGATTTTGAGAATGCCTTTTTGTTTTTTTATGCTTCAAGGTAACTGCTGAAGCTCAGGTTTGTACCGATCCACAGAATGTCTGCAAACTTCAGCATTTGAGGTCTCTAGGACTCCTGTCTGACACAGAGTGCAGGAGAAAGGAGACCCTGAGGCCAGTGGAAACCATGCGGGGGAGTATCTAATGTCACATGGCCATCGGCTATCTTTCTCCTGACACGGTCTCTCTGAGAGTCAGTCAAGCACGTCAACTAGTACCTTGTGGAGTCAGGGCAGAGGCGAAAAGCCCGCAGAGCCAGCACATCATCGTAGCTGTGATCCTGACCAAGCTCTTTTCCTGCTGTGAAATCCCAGGTACGATGAGGTATTGCAGCCAGTGAGGTTGGGTGACCCGTGCCTGTGCTGTCACATTGTCCAGCAGAGAGGGATAAAGTAGCATTTGCTATGGGAAAGCTGTGGACAAAATTGGGAGGGCTTTGGACTGTTGCCCCAAGAACTGACTCCTGGATCTGTGTTAATCCATATCGAACGTTAACTTTATTCTGCAAATGAGGAAAGGAGTGGATCAGAATATTTCTGATGCAGAATATGATTTTTTTAATCCTGACGTGTTTTAAGGAGTATGTGATTCTTTTTCAGACGGTATAAATCTGTGATTTTTTCCCCTCTTATCTCTATGGGTGCTACCTAACTGGTTAGCAGTGAACTATCCAAAGGTTAAATTCTCTCTTCTTTCAGTTAAGTGTAATACAAAAGTTGGAATCTTTGACAATAGGAGTATTTTTCTAGCAAAATAAATCCAGCTTTATATTTCCAAGTTTAGTTTCTTATTATTTTGTTTCTTATTGTTTTGTTCAATTCCAATACCACTAAACAAAAACCAGTTAGCTAGGAATACACGACCTTAAGACAAGATTTATAATTTGGCACTTTTGTAGAGAGAATATTTATTGAAAAAAAAAATGACACTGTGTATATACATTTTATCATTATTTGATGATTGTTCAAGTTTCCCAACAGTATAATGTAATTAAATGGTGAAATATTAAGATCTTTTAAAAATCCAAAATCCATATCTATTGAGGAAAACCAGTTATCTGATTCTTTCTACACTTACCAAAACTATTCTTTTAGGGAAAATATTTTCTCCTCTTTAATCACTGTGTATTTTATTTCTAGGGGAGAGAGATTATTATGTATTTTTTGTGAAAATATTATTTCTATAAACCAAGTGTAGGTGAAGGATCATATTTTTGGATAAATATGAATAAGCTATTTTTATGACATATATATGAACTTGAACATATATATGACTTGAACTAAGTATATATTTATATTTCCCATTAAAATATAACTTAATATTTTGACATATATTTACTTGAACTAGACTATCATTTAACATATTTATGCATGTTTATTTATATATATTTATAATATATGTTTATTTTAACTAAAGTGTATCATTTACAGTCTGACATTGGGAATACTATATATATTCCTTAAGGCTCAGTTTTCCTCATCCACAAACAGAAAAGAAACCAATCACCACCCTCATTTAATGTTACTTCCTAAACTCCCTTCCTTGAACCTCATGAGTTTCATATTTTCCTCATACTTTAAAAAGGAGTCATGATCCACTGACTCTAAAGTTCAAGGGATAATATGAATGAATGAGCGGGGTCTGACATAAGCAATGTAGCAGGCGCAGTGTTGGTCAAAATGGTGTGTGTGTGTCCTTAGTAAGAAGGGCTTAGTCTATTTGGTGTCAATATAATTGCCATTTGGGCATAACACATGCACTAAGTGATCAAACGTAATTTTCAAAAGATGATATAAGCCTAGAGGTTTAGGTGAGTATGGTATATATCAATTATTAAATTTTGGCCATGAATTCAATGATTTTGAAAGAAGTGAATGCTTAACATAACAAGCCCATAAATGGTCGTGGACCATTATTTAATTGTGTAGAATCTCTGTTGTAAGGCATTATAAAGATGAAAAAAAATTTCCCTAATATTCCCAGATACTTGCTTTAACCTGTTTATTTCAGATGATCATGCTTATTCATTTAGCTGTCCCTGTTACGTAATGATAAATATTGCCATTTTAATGCCTCAGGCCACATTGCACAGGATTCGAACTGTGTTCTTTGCCTACTGTCCTCAAAAATGAGCGAGTAGAGAGCGATGTGCACGACTCCGATATCACCCTATTCAAGGAGACAGATGGACGAAAGATATTCAAAGGATGAAAGGAGAGGTAAAGTTTTTTGTTTGCTTTCTTATTTTGTGAAAATATGATTTCAAGTAAGAAGAAATGAAATCATGATAATTGGGTTTCTGTATATTTGACGTTATTTGTCCGGTTCTTCATAGATCAAGGGGTATATGTAAATGTAAAATTCAAGGATATTTGTAATCACAGTAAAAAGGGATATTCATTTCCAATTCCAGAATGAATTCCATTTTGTTCCAACTCTGAGGGCTTTCCTAAGCTCAATGCTTACTATATATTTTGCTTTCTGAATCTGTACAGAATTTCCACGGCGTAAGGTTGCATTAACCCTGGGAGTTACATGTATTTTCCTCCTGCTGGCAAGCACAGGCTTAAGATATATGCGTGAGTATCGGGCACACACACATTTTTTTTTTTATGAGAACAAGGAGCAGCGTGAAAAATGAGATACCATAACTGAATTTCTGCTGAGCCTTTGTAAACTATAGAGTCCTATAGAAATGTTAGTAATCACGATGGTGTTTATAATGTTGATGACAATGATTTTGCTATTTTGCCATCACTTAGCTTTTACACCACACGAAATAGTGTATGTCATGGCTGTAATGGCACAAAATTTTCCTGAAATGTACAGTGAGGTTTACATATATATTCATCTTTATATTTTGTGAAGGAGGAAGTTTTCCATATGACCAGAGAATTGGAAAAATCTTCCTTGAGTAGTACACTCCTTATCATACTGCAATACTGATTAAATCACAGAGGAATATAAGGTTGATCTATTTTTATATCATTTTTATATTTTTCACATCGATTGTTAAAAATGTATAGAAAACACTTGTTTTTAATATCTTCTTCCTGAATTTTTAATCCTTCGGTTCATTTATTCCACAACAATTTTGAGTATCTTCTCTGGGTCAGGGAGTATGTATAATAGATACTAAAGATACAGGAATTTTAAACAGTCAGCACTTAATGAGCTCAGTATAAAGGGGATTTTTTTCAAAATGAAAGTTATTCTTTTTTCAAGATGAGGTTTGTTTGTTTGTTTACTTTTGAGAGAGAGACAGAGGGTATGCAAATGGAAGGGGGGGAGAGAGAGAGAGGGAGAGAGAGAGAATTCCAAGTAGTCTCCTCACCACAGATGCAGAGCCTGGTGCTGAGCTCAAACTCATCAACTGCGAGATCACGACCTGAGCAGAAGTCAGATGCTTAACTGATTGAGCCACCCAGGCGCTCCTATGTATTTTTAATGTCTTAGTTATGTTTGAGAGAGAAAGAGAGAGAGAGAGAGAGCATGAGCTGGGGTCGGGGGCAGAAAGAGAGGAAGGCAGAAGATCCTAAGTGGGCTCTGTGCTGACAGCAGGGAACCTGATGAGCAGCTGGAAATCATGAACCCTAAGATCAAGACCTGAGCCGAAGTCAGACACTCGGCTGACAGCCTCCCAGGTGCCCTGTAAACAGTTTTTAAAATAAAATATTATTAGTGCTGGGGTAAAGGCTTCAAGATATCAGCTGAATAGAATACTTCATGCTGAGGGCCAGAAAACTTTCCTCCAGGAGATAATAATTGATATGATGTAAAGGATAGGTAGGACTTAATCAGGAAGCTTGGGGTAGAGAGACTACTTATCCAGGCATAGAAAACAAGAACCAAAGAACTGGATGCTTTAGGAGAATTAAGAAGTAGCTATAAATAGGTTTGCCTAGGTATGCACGTTTTGATAATTTTAATATCTTAAGAAATTTTAGATTTGTTCTAAAAACAAAAGAAACCACCGAAAGGTTTTATGTGAGGGAAAAACATGACTCCTGTCCCATGAGGCGATAGGGATTTGGGAAAGGTCAATCTCAACATCCGGCAAGTGGGTGGAAGGAGAAGATAACAGGATGTTTCAGGAATCAGGGTTAGTTAGAATGACTGAATTAGTGTTATGAAGAAGAAATGAAGGGTAGGCACCATTTATGAGAAATCTTCAATAAGAATTGCTAGAATATGAGTGCGTGAGGGAGACATTTGAATCAGTGATACCATTTGACATGAGGCTTACACACCTTGGTGAATGTATTCCAATAAATATTACAGAGAACACAAGAAGAACACTAAGTACGGTTTGGTGTTTGCGTAGGTGTGCTAATAACAGTAAGGAGTGAGGTGCTTGGACATATCAGTGGAGATGACCAGAAGGAATGAGATTGGTCTTGTCTGTTAGAGTAGGTTTTAACAGCAGACACAGACCATCAGCACGTACACGGTGGTATTAAAAGTCTGGAGATCAAGGAAGATGCCTGGATGAAAGATACTGGAAGATATCATAGAGGAAAGCAGAAGCTGGACCAAGCTCTGCCTTGTGAAACCAGGGAGAGTAGATCAGGCTAGAAGAACAAGGGTGAGGCGAAGGATTCTTAGGATAAATCAACATTTAGCTGGAGGTAAAAGATGAGTAAAAACAGTGAAAAACCATGATGCTTGGTTAAACAAGTAGGTGGGAGTCCAAAACATTATGGTATCATGGGGAGAAGGCAAAGGTAGTCCAGAGTTCCAAATTGTACAGGAGGATCAGGTATTATAATGGCTAGAGATATGCTTATTAAATTTGGCAAGAGAGAGACCGAAATGATATTTTCTAGAGTAGCTCCAGTGGGATAGTGGGTATGGTCAAAGCCTGACTGTAATGGCTAAAACTCTTTCACACATTAGGAAGCAGATACAGAGAATACAGTGAATACAGATCAGTGAATTCCGAGATCAGTGAATACAGAAAAGCATTTATTTTAATTATGGATAAGCGAAACATTTACCAAGCCTTGAAAATATGTGGATGTATATGATCTCGAGCGTTGTTAAAGGCAGTATTACCTGATAGAAACACTTAGCGAGTTTGGTACTGTCTTCTACAGCTCGACACGATTCAGTAATTCTCACCCTAAGTATATATCCAACAGATATACTTGCACATACACAGAAATGAACTTCTACAGGACAGTTCGTAGCAGTGCTATTCACAATGTGGAACATATCACAACTACTCAAAAGATCATTAATGGGAGAGTAAATGAGATCTCTGCAATTGATTTGCCAATGGAATGTATGTGACAGTCAAGACAATGACAATGGTATTCAACAATATGCATGAAATTTAGCAAGAGCATATGAAATGGAAAAACAAAGCAAGAGCACAAAAGTTTGTGCATGTCACGATACATTTTTATAAGATGCAACAGTGCAAAACAAATACAATAAATAGTAATATTTCAGGAAATCCACAAAGAGGCAATAACACTATGTATAAAATGTATGAAGGGAGTAATTGAATGTGCATTAGTTACAGCATGTGAGAGAAGTAGGGAGATGAGATGAAATGACTAGCAAAGTAAATAAATGTAATGCTTAAGGTCCTGGCTACAATTTGGGGTAGCTAACAACTTGCTAACTAAGGAAGAAAAACCAGTTCTGCGAGCAATGTGGTAAGTGTCTCATGAATGAAGGAATGTGAACAATCTTATGTTAGCACCCAATCTGAGAGTAAAGAAAAGAACTCTGTTACAAAAAAATATGAAAAAGGAGGACAGGAACTTTGTGGGAAAGCTGACTTGATCATATGCAAGAGAAGGGAACCATGAGAAGGAAACTGTGGAGGGTTCAAGAGAGAAATTGACAGTAGGAGATCAAGATCACCAAAGATTCGATACGGGATGAAATCCAGAGCAGGGGTGAGAGTTTCACACTTGTTCAATGCAAAGCTCATTTTTTTCTGGGGTAGAGTGAGAGATACCTGTGTTATCTATAGGAGGAGGTGCAGGAAGGTGAGGAGAAGGTATCCTTGCTGGTGACTGTTTCCATGCAAAGGAGCAGATGAGGCCATGTTCTGAGAGGAAGGGGCAAGGAGGTGCACCAGATAATTTAGACAAAGTATAAATACTTGAAATAGCTGTTGAATTGAGAAAAGAGTGTGCTTTAAGAACGATAGTGTGTTATATTGAGAGGTGAAATGGTGAAGAAAATCTAAGCGTTGGTCACATTAGTTTGTATGTGTACAATTTTGTGATCTTTTTTTGTCACTTGAGTTTCAGAACCTTGAGGGGAGATGAGATGGTGAATGACAAATGTGCTCCAAAATTGGCTATTTTATACATTAAAAAAAAATTTTTTTTTAAATTTTTCAAGGAGGCTCCCCACCCAACTTGGGCCTGACCTCACGACCCTGAGATCAAGAGTGGCTTGCTCAATGGAGTGTTAGCCAAGAGCCCCAGTGAAGCTGGCTATTTTTAGATGTGCATAAAGACTATGCTGCAAGCTTCTTGGAGGTCCTGCCAAAATTGGTTCTGTACTACGTGTCCTTGGATGGACAAAAAGGAAAGGAGAAGGGAATTGATTGGTGCCAAGAAATGGTAGTATTTAGGTACAGGAGGTCTTAATGTGGGTGTTTTTTTTTTTTAAATGGTTTTTATTTATGGTTGAGAGAAAGAGATAGAGAGAGCACAGGAGGGGTGGGGGGTGGACCCAGGGAGAGTGGGACAGAGGATCCGAAGTGGCCTCTGTGCCGATAACAGTGAGCCAGATGCGGGGCCCAACTCATGAACTGTGAGATCATGACTTGAGCCCAGGTCAGACGCTTAACCAACTGAGCCATCCAGGGGCCCTTTAAGGTGTCTTTTCAATTCAGATCCAGTATATGAACACTGGAATGGATGACTGAGTTGAAGCAGTAGTTATATTTATTGCCACGGAGTACATCAGGAGACTGTGCAATTGATGTTGGAGTTTTACAAGTAGACGTTGCATTTGGTTCAGTGATGGGTGGTAGAGAGCTGGAAATGACGATTCCTAGCTGCGTAACAAATCCTTAAGGGACCTTTCTTTCCGTCTTTGTACACTTAAAGAGCCATACACTGCGTGATTTTACACTTTTTTATGTGTGAGTTTGGAGAAGATACTGCCAATTTGCTCAGAGATTTTTCACTTACTTTTTGCATGTTAGAAGTCGCCATGTGTGCTCTTCCTCTATGTATATTCAGTGTATTAATTATAAGCTTGTACTAGAGGAGAGTCAAATCCCTGGTGTTTAGCTTCCTGTGCAAATACTACATGCTAAATAAAATACTGGCTACTTCATTTCACCAACTGTGTAATCATTATTTGAAGAGTAAGTGGCGTAGAAACTAAAAGTATATTTCACTTCCTGTTTACATTTCTGTTTTATAGAAGTTGATTCCTGTCTCACGTACTTCCAAAGTAATGTATAGCAAGTTATCATTTTATTTAAAAATCTGTTTTATGTTCTGGCACTTCAACATATTGTAACCTGGCAGTTTCTCTGATCGTACTTTCATTTAGTCAGCGCCACTCACTGTGCCATTTAGAAGTAGAGTAAGTGATTATAATAAAATGATCTATTACAAGCATTCAAGACCTTAGTTTTATAAAATGAATTGAAGTTTTTCACAGGTGTTCTGGAGAAATCAGGCAAGATATGAAAGAACCAGAAGACAAGAATGCTTCCTTAGCAGAAGTTGAAGATCACTTAATTTTACTACCCACTACAGGTATGTACTGAATGATTATACTGATAGTTTACAGTTTTTTCCTCCATGGGATTATCTCATTCTGTTCAATTTTAATGTATCATTTTAAAACTTCACATTGAATTTGTCAAGTCCTTTAATTTTTCTCACTTTTTAAAATTAAATCCATTTTCTTTCTTCTAGCTAATTGAATTCTTGACTTTCACAAAGTCATGTTGATTTGATTGAGTATTTTCTGCTTGTGGATGAATTTTCTCCAGTCTAGATCTCTTGGAATTAATACCACCCTCTTATATTCACTTAGGTGAATTTCTCCCGAAGGGAGAACTGCTTCCTATTGGAGCAGTGTATCTGTACTTGGGAAGTCAGGATTTCTCAGTGTCATTTTAACAATGGTCTGACGTCTATCAGTCTCTGGCTCCACAATTTGACCCCAAAGCTATTCTCAACATGAGACGTTTGGGATACAGGAAAACCACCTATTTTTCAGTCATTCAGTCTGATGTAAGCAAGATGTATGCATACACGTATGTATATATGTGTATATATATATGTATGTATATATATATATATGTATACATAAAGAAAGCATAAGTCTCTAAGTGGTCTTGTGGTTGAGGATCATGTGGCTTTGTTTTCAAGATAAAGATCATGACACATTACTTTTTCAAAAGAAATTATTAAATCCCAGCTGGTTAACATATATGTAGTCTGGTAATTCATTCAGGAGTAGAATTTAGGAAATCGTCACTTATATACAACACCTAGTGCTCATCCCAACAGGTGTCCCCCTTAATGCCCATCACCCATTTGGCCCTCCTCTCAGCCAACAGCCCTCCAGCAACCCTCAGTTTTTTCTCTGTATTGAAGAGTTTCTTCTGGTTTGCTTCTTACGGTTTTCCTCCCTTTATGTTTTTAGCTTGTTTTTCCTTATCTTCCCCTATGTTTATCTAATTTGTTTCTTAAATTCCACATATGAGTGAAATCTTATATTTCTCTTTCTCTGACTGATTTTGCTTACCACGATACACTCTACTTGCACCCACATTGTTACAAATGCAAGACTTCATTCCTTCTGATGGCTGAGTGATATTCCATTGTAGAATATACCGTCTTTACCCATTCATCGGTGATGGCCATTTGGGCTCTTTCCATGATTTAGCTATTATTGAAACTGGTGCAAAACATTGGGGTGCATGTGACACTTCATATTAGCATTTGTGTGTCCTTTGGGCAAATACCTAGTAGTGCCATCATTGTTTCTAATTATAGGGTAGCTCTATGTTTCATTTTTTAAGAAACAGCCATGATGTTTTCCAGAGTGACTGCACCTGCTTGCATTCCCACCAGCAGTGCAAAAATGTTCCCCTTTATCCACATCCTTGCCAACATCTGTTCTTGCCCAAATTGTTCATTTTAGCCATTCTGACAGGTGTGAGGTGGTATCTCATTGTGGTTTTGATTTGTATTTCCCTGATGATGAGTGATGTGGAGCATCTTTTCATGTGTCTGTAGGCCATGTGGATGTCTCCTTTGGAAAAGTGTCTGTTCATGTCTTTTGTCTCTTTCTTCATTGGATTATTTGCCTTTTGAGTGTTGAGTTCCATAAGCTCTTTATAGATTTTGGATACTAATCCTTTATCGGATATGTCATTTGCAAATATTTTCTTCCATTCTGTCGGTTACCTTTTAGTTTTGCTGATTGTTTCCTTCGCGGTGCAGAAGGTTTTTATCTTGATGAGGTCCCAATAGTTCGTTTTTGCTTTTGTTTCTCTTGCCCCTGAAGACATGTCTTCATTTAAGTAAGAAGTTCCTGTGAGTGAGGTCAAAGAGATTGTTGCCTGTTTTCTACTCTAGGATTTAGATGGTTTTGACATTTAGATCTGTCATCCATTTTGAGTTGTTTTTGTGTATGGCATAAGAATGTGGTCCAGGTTCATTCTTCTACATGTTGCTGTCCCGTTTTCCCAACACCATTTGCCTTCTGAAGAGACTGTCTTCTTTCCTTTGGATATTGTTTCCTGCTTGGTCAAAGATTAGCTGGCTGTACATTTGTGGGTCCGTTTCTGGGTTCTCCGTTCTGTTCGTTGATCTATGTGTCTACTTTTGTGCCAGTACCATACTGTTTTGGTGAAAACAGCTTTGTAGAACAGCTTGATCCAGGATTGTGATGTGTCCAGCTTTGGTTTTCTTTTTTAACATTCGTTTGGCTATTCAGTGTCTTTTGTGGTTCCGTACAAATTTTGGGTTTGTTCTAGCTCTGTGAAGAACGCTGGTGTTATTTTGATAGAAATTGCATCGAATGTGTAGATTGCTTTGGGTAGTGTCAGGATTTTAACAATGTTTGTTTTCCAATCCATGAGCATGGAATGAAGACGATGACACATTTCAAGGAAACTGGTACTGCTGTGGAAAAAGCTGTTACCACTTTTCAAAAGAGGAGAAAACTTGGGAGAGGAGCATGGTGTCATGCCAAGATCTGCAGTCCAGTCTCCTGAAGATTGATACTAAAGAGGAGCAAGTATGTCTACTTTCCTAAACCTGATGTAAATGCTATGAGTATGCAAAGCATGTCTGGGGTTCAGACAATTATTTCGACTTCCTCCGGTATTATTTGGCATGTTGCTTTGAAGCACTTTGTTAACTGGCGCAGATTTCTCTGTGGAAGAGACATAGGTGTAACAGTGACCAAGAAGAACCATTGTTTTAAATCAAGAAGAACTGCTCTTCTGGGCATGCCATGGAATGATTTTCAGTCTTTAGTATTGTATATATTGCATCTTAACACTTAGTATGCTTCAGACGGCTCAGCATTACCTTCTCAGGGCTAATACAGGGCAAAAGAACAACGGCTTCAAGGGTATGAGCACTCTAAAGAGATAATTTCTCATTGTACTGAGTTCTATTGTTCCTTCATCAGTATATGGGAGGGATTCAACTTCAAAGGAAAGATGAGTCTCTCCCTTCATGGCCATGGGAAAAGAGGTTGAAAAATGAAGAGGTTGAATGTAGCTAGAATGCTTCTTTTTATTTACTTATTTTTTTTTAACATTTATTCACTTTGTAAGAGACAGAGAGAGACAGAGTGCGAGTGGGATTGGGGCAGAGAGAGAGGAAGACAGAATGTGAAGCAGGCTCCAGGCTCTTACCTGTCAGCACAGAGTCCGACGTGGGGCTCAAACTCACATACCGTGTGATCATGACCTGAGCCAAAATCAGACACTCACCCGATGGAGTCACCCAGGCACCCTGGAATGATTCTTTGGAAATGATTTTTTTTCCTTTTGCTTATAATCCAGAATGACAGAGAGAGCATCTCTTTTCTAGAAGAGAAAATGTAGATCACATTTGCCATTACTTTTAATGTTTGGCAATATGAAGTCAGTAGAATGGATTCTGTGGGGTTCCTTCTAATGATTCCATAAATAGTCCATGTAGGCACTGAGTTCTAGTTACACGATCTAGTTCTAGCAGTGATATTTCTATTAGTGTCTTGTGAAGGATGAGTTAAAAGCCCTATGTTTTCAAAAAGGAAAACAAAATAAAACCCAAACCAGGCCAATACTCAGGGGCATGTGGTTGGCCTAGTTGGTGGGCCATGTGCCTCTTGATCTGTGAGTTCTACCCCACGTTGCATGTAAAGTTTATCTAAAAAAAAAAACCAAAGAAACAAACAAAAAGAGCCCTGTGTTTCTTGTTTATAAAATTCTTATTAAAATACTGATATGAATATGAATGATTCACTCATAAGTATGAGAAACAAATGAAGTACACATTAGCACATTGGTTCAAGCAAATTTTAAAAATCAAGGACCAATAATCCAGGACCTAATAATCCAGGACCTAAAAATCCAGGACCTAATAAGTACCTCGATTATTTTCAACCTCAGCTGTTATCAATCAACTTCCAAATGGTTGGAGTTTTCTTCTTTCACACATTAAGTTTATTTTTAATCCGTATTTCCCCTGTCATTTCCAATTCAGTGTTCTTCAGTTTCAGTCCTGCCATTGAAGTTTATGGACTTCAGAGTTTCAATGAAGCTTCTTATACTTGTTATCCCTGTGTTTCCAGGAACTATCTAGAGCCTTTGACGTTCCCTGAGACTTTTGCCATTGTTTAGAGCAAAATCTGAGTTTCATAGTCTAGCACCTCATTTGATGAGAACTTGGCTGTCAGTATCTGAACTGGGCTGTTGATACACTCTCTGAACTGGAGATTAGCTTTGCTACAGAAAAGCATTACTCTTACACTGATGGTTTAGGATTTCCCATGTTTTGCTGCTTTACCAACCCAGGAGTGTAATGACAGCAGGGGCTTAAGTCCATTGGTACTGAAATCTGAAATTGGCTTTGATACCTATGCATACCCCTAGCATCTAGCAAAATTATGTGAGTGAAAGAATCAAGGGACATTTAACATCAGTATTGATTTGGAGACTTAGAAATGATAACATCTATTTGGTCGCAGTTCTATAATTCCCATTCGTTTTCCTTAGGCACTAACTATACACTCCTCAAATTTTTCTGATACAATGTAATTACTGTGAAGAGATATTGATGCATGTGTGTGTTTTTGGGTGCCTTTGTGTTAGAGAGAGAGAGAGAGGCTGAGAGAGATTCAATTACATTGCTTATAGCAAAGGATATTAACTTGTTACTTTCCATTCAATATGCCAATTGGAATAATGATTACAAAGAACTTACAGAATTTTTATGGTAGAGATATTGTAGACCCTGCATGCATTATTCAGTGCCCACACTGTTAACACAGACTGTATGATATCCACTGCATACAGAAGGAAAATTCTCACGGCAGTTTTATTTCCTTAGGTGTGTAGAGCAAATTAATGGGATACAGAGTTTGACCGCTTGTAGCTATAGTCTCTTCATTTTCACTGCTGTATAATATTCCCCAGCGTGGCTAAGAATCTCTAGAAGATGGAAGTTTGGGTTGTTTCCACCTTTTGTGGTTAGGAATAGTCCTTCATGAATCATTCTTAGACGTGTCTCAGTGCAAAACTCTCTTGTGTGTCCTCACTTCTCTTGATCACAAATCATCGTAGGAGTGAAATCATTGGGGACAGGGTTCCTAAAGGTCCATTTTCATGCGATATTTTAAAATTACATTTCAAAATGATTTTAGCAACATTTTGAAAGATGGATTTGATATCAACCATCCCACAAACTTGGTGCTGTTATTTTTAATTTCTGCCAATTCAATACTAGTAAAATATACCCTGGTGGCTTTGATTTGAATTTTCATGATCTCTAGTGAGCTTGGCATCTTTATTTCTTGGCTATACTCCCCAATTATTTGAAATATGTTCTCGTTTGTTGTGCTTTTTCTTATTGTGTAATCTTTTCCCTTGTTTATTTCTAAAAATACGTATTTTTGTTCTGTAAATTATTGCATATATCTCCAGACAAGGCTTGTCTTTTCACATGCTTTTTTTTTCTTAATTTTTTTAACGTTTATTTATTTTTGAGACAGAGAGAGACAGAGCATGAACAAGGGAGCAGCAGAGAGAGAGGGAGACACACAATCGGAAGCAGGCTCCAGGCTCGGAGCCATCAGCCCAGAGCCCGACGCGGGGCTCGAACTCACGGAGCGCCAGATCGTGACCTGAGCTGAAGTCGGACCCTTAACCGACTGAGCCACCCAGGCGCCCTGTCTTTTCACATGCTTTAAGGTGTCTTAGGATGAGGAAATTTCCTGACTTTGCCATCATATTTATCTATCTACTTTATCGTATGGGAAGATTTGTTTATTTCTAAGTCCATCCTGCCCCTTTGCTGATATCTTGGATCCAGTCACAGAGACTTGAGTGATTCCTTCATTGAAGCATTTCGACTCCTGTGTCTTCTCTACCCCATGGAGAAATGAGCCTGCCACTTCCATTTATCATAAAAGTGTTTGAAGATAAAAGTGCCCAGTATTTTATTGATGAGTCCTCTGTGGGTAAGATGTTTTCACTGATGCTGTGAATAATACTAATAATTCCAATTTTCTCACAGGTCCTTATTCAATCAAAAAACACAATCATTGGATTGGATTAAGTAGGGTTCAAGAAAGCAGGTATCCCTGGCAATGGCTGGATGGCTCACCCCTATCTCAGAAGCTGTAATTTTTCATTTCATGGCCTTTCTCCCTTTACTGCTCAGTAACGGAGTGGTAGGTTATTGGTGAAGAGGAAAAGATCCTTGGGGACTTAAGGAATATTGTTCATTCCATTTGATCTCGCTTCTTAGATTGGCAACCGAATGCAAATCTGAGACCTCACTAGACCCAAAGAGCATGATCTATTCCATGTTCTTTAATGGAAAGTCCTGCCAAACCTAGTGAAATGGCATTTTGCTTTTGTATCTTGTATGTCCTATGATACAAGCATGTCCACAGATATGGTTGCAGGAAATGGTAAAAGGTAATGAGGAGAGGAAAGTGGTTACAGCCAGCCTCCTCTGTACATGAAATTTGTACCTGTTTGCTTGGTATCATTCGAGAAAAACAACAAAAGAGCTTTTTCCAAAGGAGTCATTTAGTAATCTTGCAACTCTAATGTGGTATTTAATATCTTTCATGCTATTATTTAGCACAATTCCGCAAGAATTACTGCTAGCCTTGTTTCATTAATAAATCACATGTATTTGTCATTTGATGTTACGAAAGTAGTTTAGAAAATGAAGAAAAGTGATCCGTTGTAAATAAATCCAGATAACTGGCGGATATTATGGGAAACATGGGGTATTTAACATGCTGTTTATTGATGGCCCACAATGTGCCAGGCATCCTTCTAGTCACTGAAGCTATAGTGGTGAATGAAACACGCTACAGTCTTCTGCCGTTGTGGATAGTACATTCCAATGCAGGCTTGATGGAGCTCTTGGTGATGAGCGATGACAATCTCAACGTGCCAAGTGAATTACATGGCTCATTAGGGGGTGATATATGCTATGGAGTGATGTGAAATCTTTCCTTTTTCTACAGTGCAAAGTGTCTTTTGTGTATGAAGGTAAGAGGGAGAGGTTTCACTGCTTTCAGTGGAGTGGTCAGGACAGACTCCATGAGAAATGAAGTTCGTACAGCATGTTGAGTGAGCAGGGCATGTGGATTAGCTGATACAAATGCATCCCAGCAGTAGGAGTGTCCTTAGCATCCCTGAGGAAATAGCAAGAGGGCCTGGGACTGGAGCAAGGGGAACGAGGTGGGAGAAAAGTAAGTCAGAGAGGGAACGACGGTGAGAGCATGTGGGGATCAGAAAAATGTAAGACCTTGGATTGGCTCATGAGGGTCATGAGAAGATAGGACTTCTCATATAGCCTTCTCATAGAGGCTTTAAGCGGAGGAGGGACAAAGTCTGGCTCCTGCTTTGGAGACGCACTCTGGACAGTCTGTTGAGCTGAGATGGCTAAGTGGCCAGATTCTACACTTGTTCCAAACATGTGTGTGAGACGGACAAGTCAGGGATGGTGTCAGGTTTTTGGTCCAGGAGTGGTAAGAATGACGTTTCCATTAACGTTAATAGGGCATATTTGGAATTCAGTTTTAGATACATTGGTAGTAAAACTGTTAAAGCATTTAGGTATGTACGGGGGTGTCGCATGGGACTTGTGATAGATGATCATGCCGATCAGGTGAGAGGTTTGTGCCTGGGATGCAAATGTCTGCAGCAGTGGATAGACAGTGTGACAAGTGCGAGGCTGGGATGATTCTCGGGAATCTAAGGGCTGAGCCCTCGGACACCCTCATGTGGAAGGTCATGTTAAGTGGACAAGAGGATAACCAGAAAACATCACCCGGAAAAGTGTTTCAAGAGACAGAAATAAACCCATAACGCGTCAGGGAAGGCAATGGAACCCCCTGCAAAGAAGTTCTACTGAAATAACAGCTGACTATAAAAATTTGGGGACACCTCCATTTTATTTCTTGAAATGGTTACTTCCCATCAGATTCCTGAGGATTTGGGTGAAAATTAAAACTAAGAAACATTTTTTTTCTGGACAGTGTAGCCCAGCCTTCACATTTAAAATCCAGGTACCTCCTTCTCATTGCCCAATTTCACCGAAGTCTAATGCTTCGTTTGGTGTCGAAGACATTAGGCTCAGTGGAGAAAAAGTGCACACTATCTTAAAGGCAAATCAGCACCCTTTTTCCTCAAAGTGAGGCTAGCAGTGGAATTGCTTGCTCTGGGCACATCAGTCTGAATTATAAGCACTTGGAGATATGTTTATATGTAATTTCAGTGTATCACTTCCCGAACATTATTTGATCACTTCCCAGACGTGTCAGGAGTCTTAGGAGCATATTTCAAGTGTATATCTATAACTCCCTAGACCTTCCAGTCTATACTACCCTTTGTACTTCTTCACTAGTTCCAATGGTCCATTGGTAACATTTAATTAGGTTTAGATACAATTACGCTTCCTAATCTTAACGCTATATGACCCTCTCAACATTTGTAAGGCCATTGAAATAAGTGCACATATGTTTTCAATTTGTGATAAATTTTGCCTGAGAAATGTCTTTCTAAAATGAATTAATTTTCTGGTGCAGGAATTTCCAACAGAGTTTATCTCCTGTGAAATGTGGACACATGAGACCATCAACAATTTATACTGTTGACTGTAGTAACCGTTTCCGTTACATTTGTGAAAAGGAGTTCTCTGGCCCTGATAATTAAAGTGCTGTGATCAAGTGTTCACTATTTTCATTCTTTAACAGCTGTAAGGAAAAATACAGGGTATTCTCTCAAATTAGTCAACTATGCATGGCGTATGAAGGATTATAATCTTTCAAATATCCTTCAGCATGGATAAAAGAGTAAGTTTTAGAAATAGTAAAATCATCCATCCAAAAATGAACCTTTTTTTTTTTTTGAAATTTCAAGAATCATTCCACCAGAGAATGTGAAAAAAGTTTCAGTGTAAGACTTTACATTTAGAATATAACTAAATGATCTTGATTTAAATAGGTAGTGAATACATTTGCAATGTTCACAGTGTAAGAGGTCCTAAATGATGAACACATCTTCTCAACCCATCTTGTGCTGTATTCACCTAGTTGCCACCTCAAAGGTACACATGTAACTGGTTTATATAGTATTCCAGAGGTATTCTAGTAAAGTACAAGTATACACAGGCCGTCTGCCAAACAAAATCTTATGTGGCTACAAACGACAGTAACGATCCTTTATGTTTCTGTTGAAAATGTACCACACGTGTGTTCCATATCAGTACATAGGTAGCCGTATTACTTTGTATACATTTCTGCAAATATCACACTGATAAATGTTTTATTTCCAGTGGACGTTTAGGTTTGTCCCAGAATTTTAGAATTGTGTGAATGAAAGCACTTAATACTGTATTACTTGCCATAGAGCGTATACATAGGGTAAATGTCTAGCAATGTCATTTCTATGTCAAAATATGTCCACATGAAATTGCATAGACGTTGAATTTACAATAGATGCTCTACATCTCTATCTGCAGTCAGCAGCATTCAAGAATTCCTGCTTCCTCTCTTGGTTACCACCGCAACGTGTTATCAGTCTGTTTGATTTTGCCAATAAAATCTTCACCAATTAAAAAAATGTTTATTTGATTCACTTCAATTTACGATGTCCTGTTATTTGTGTCTCTGAGCATTTGTTTATGGTATTTCCTTTCATTTAAAGTGTCTGTTTGTGTCTTTATGGATTAATATCACAAACGTAAGTTTGAGCAAAAAAACCCCAGACACAAAATCGCTCCTCCTGTAACGTTCCAGTTATTTATAAGGTTCTACACCAGGTAAGTCTAACCTATGCTATTAGAAATAGGGACAAAATTTCCTGCCACATGGATTTATTCGTAAAACGAATAGTAATGGGAAATGACTAGTCTTTACCATGGTGCAACGTTATGCTTGGAAAGAAACCATGTCCAAGGTGCATTTCTCAGGTGCTGATATTATGGAGTTTACTAATCTGGGTGCTGGTTACAGGGTGTTGTAGTGACCCCTTGGGCTGCCATGACAACTACCACAACCTGGGTGTCTTTGGACAACATACATTTATTTTTTCATGATTTTGGAGGCGAGAAGTTTAAACGTGAGGTGGCAAGGTCAAGCTCCATTTGAAACTCTTTAGTTTACTTTGTTGGACTAAATTCTTCCTCGCCTCAGAGAAAGTCATGAGAAACTTTAAAACTTTATTAAAAACTTTAAAAACTTAAAAATTTAAAAACTTTAAAACTTTTTATTTGTTTTTTTTTAACGTTTATTTATTTTTGAGACAGAGAGAGACAGAGCATGAACGGGGGAGGGTCAGAGAGAGAGGGAGACACAGAATGTGAAACAGGCTCCAGGCTCTGAGCCGTCAGCAGAGAGCCTGACGCGGGGCTCGAACTCACAGACCGCAAGATCGTGACCTGAGCCAAAGTCGGACGCTCAACAGACTGAGCCACCCAGGTGTCCCTGCCGTTGTTTGTTTTAAAGGATAAATTTGGCATAGTTTGAACTGGATGAAAGCAAATCACCAAGAGATCAAAATATGTGGAGGCTGAGTTCAATCAGTGTTTACAGGGAGAATGCTTCCATGGGAAGCACGTTTTCAATCAACAATCACAACTTCTCCCTTGAGAAAGTAGAATGAGGAAAAGAAATAAAACCCAAATCAAATTAAGGTGGAAATCATAAAATGAAATGCAGAAATCAGTGAGGTTGGAAATAAAAGAAATAATAAAATAAATGTAGCAGTGAGTTTTGAAAAGGCCGACCACAGTGATAAACCTCCAGCTGGACCGATCAAGAATAGGCCTAAATGACCAAATTGAAACATGAATGAGCAGCATTATTACAGACATTGAAGGATTTACTGATGATTATAAGGGAACATGATGAAGAATTTTTTGCCATTGAATTCTAAAACCTGAAAGGCATTGATTTCTTGAAAGAATTGATCTTTCAAAACACACTTAAGAAGAATTTGAAAACTTGAACTCGTATATCTAAAATGAGTTATTCAATTTGTAGTTAAAACACTCCAGAGAGAACCTCAGATGGGTTCGCTGGTGAATTCTGTAAATATTTACTGAATAAAGAGTCAAATTTAAAAGGGAAAAAAAAGTGATCCAGGAGACAGAAGAAAATTGAAAATGTTCCAAATTATTCTGTGAGGCCAGTGTTACTTGGATAGTGAAACCAGATAGCCAAGAATCCACAGCCCATGTGCACAAAACAAGCAAAAATTCCTAACAAATAGTTGCACATCGAATTGCATGGAGCAATTTATTGAGAAGATTATATATCACGATGGAGTGGGTTTATTCCACATGTGAAAGATTAATGAATTGGGGTGATTTACTTGATTGATAGGCTGAGGAAGGAAAGCCACATGATAGCCTTCGTAGATGCAGATAAAGCACCTCAAAGTCGCCATCATTTCATGACAAATGGTCTCAGTAAACTAGGAATAAGTAAAGTAGGAGTAAGTGAGGTTTTCCTCCATATGATAATGACATTAGAAAGAAACAAACCCTCCAGTTAGTAATCTACTCAGCAGCGACAGATTGAGTGCTTTCCCTTAACACCGGTAAAGAAGCAAAGATATCTGGACTCATCACACCTCTTCACCATCCCAAGGGAGTCCATTTCAGTTCGATATGCAAGAAATAAAAAAGTGATACAGATTGGAATGCAAAAGGGAACGACCTCCAGTTGCAAAGACATAAGTTTCCAGATCAAGGACAGTATGTTAAAATTCAGTAATGTGTCTATGTGCTAAAAATAAGCTTTTGGAAATTGAAATAAACAAAAATATCATTTACGTTAGTATTGTCACCTGCTAGACCCCAAGATGTGACCTTTACTGCCTACCACCTTATACTCCCCCACCTTTTTCCCACATTTTTCCTTAAGCAAATCCTCTTGCCAGTGTCTCTCTTAAGTCTGGCAAGTGGAAAGCAAAGCATCCCTCAAACATTAGTGATTCTCTTGACAAAAGCTTCAACCTGCCCAGATCCCCCGGGGACAGTTTGAGTGTCATCCTGACTCACACATGCTCAGTTGGACCATGGAGTGACCTCTAGAGTGATTGATGATACCTTTACCTCATTATAATTCTAAAATCTCGAACCAGGGAGGAGCAGGAGCCTTATCACAAGCCTTACTTACACAGCACACAGTGTGCGTGGAGACCTGTTTGCTTAAGTTGCATGTTTCACGTCATGTCCTCCTCTATCTATGGCGAGGTGGATCCTCTTTTTCATCCTAATTCAAAAAAAAAAAAAAAAAAAAAAAAAAAAAAAAAAAAAAAAAGGAGGGGCACCCGGGTGGCTCAGTCTGCCGAGCGTCCCGCTTTGGCTCAGGTCATGATCTCATGAATTGTGAATTCGAGCTCCTAGTAGGGCTCTCTGCTGACAGCTCGGAGCCTAGAGCCTGCTTCGAGTTCTGTGTCTCCCTCTCGCTCTCTGCCCCTCCCGCCCCTGGTTACACTCTGCTTTCTCTCTCTTTCAAAAATAAAAAACATTAAACATTTTTTCACATGAAAAAAGGAACCTATTCACCGCTGCTTCAGGAGTCATGGCTTTGGAAGTTACTCCCCACGATCTCCTCATTTGCTGCAAATAAAGTTTCCTTTTTGTGACAACTCACATGGTGTAGTTCCTTTCTGTGACTCACCAAGGAGCAAACTCATGTTGATTTGGTTGCAGTATCACAGTAAATTAATAGTGTATATGTGCCAAAATGTATGTACCATCTATGTGCTGAAAATTATGAAATACTCATAAGAGAAATTAAGACAAGTAAGTTGATAACTCTACTATCTATGGTCCGAGATGGGAGGCTTCAAAATGGTGATATCTCCAAGTTGATCTAAGATTAAATCAATTCAAATCCAAAACCAAGTAAGATTTTTTCCTTTTTGGTCGTCACCTACATGCTGATTTTACTTTTTTAAATACAGGTTATTTTTAGCACAATTTTAAATGTACAGAAAGAAAATGCAAAGATAGTACAGAGTTCCCAAATACACTGTACTCTTATATCAACATGCTATCTTAATAGTGTATATTTGTTACAATTCAGAAACAAAAGTGATATATCTATGATTTAACATGCATACTTTACTCAGATTTTCTATTCCAGGATCCCATCCGTGTTACCACAGCACAGTTAGCTGTCATGTGTTCTTAGGTTCCCCCTGGGTGTTACAGATTTTCCTTGTTCTTGGTGATGTGAATAGTTTTGAGGAGGACTTTCTAGGTACTTAAAAAAATATATCCTTCAGTTGAGATTGGTCTGGTATTTTTCTCATGCGTAGACCGGGATCATATATTTGGGGAGGAAGCCCACACAGGCCCAGAGTCACTTTTATCACATTATTATATCAAGAGCGCATGCTATGAATATGGCCTGTCACTGTTGATGATAACTTTCTTCAGTCCGGTACTATTTGCCAAGTGTTCCATTGTAAAGTTATTCTTTGTTTTCCCTTCCATATGATTCTGTAATGAGTTTTTGGAAGGAAATCATTATGTGCAGTGCGTACTTAGAGAGCGAGGAGTTATACCCGTCTCCTTGAAGCAGGAGTAGAATGATACCTGGAGCTGTATTTGGAATTCTGCATGCAAATTTTGTCTCATTGCCCCCATGTATTTATTTGATCAATTCTTTTATCCTGGTATGGGCTGATGGATATTTATTTTTTATTTTGGTTTATAGTACAATGGCACTTTATTTATTTTGTTATTTATTTTGTTGCTTAAATTGCTGTTGCTTTAGCCATTGGGAATTCGTTCGTCTGGTCTCTCGATCCGTTTGACCATCCCACATTATGTTAAGTAGTCCCCTCTTTTCTAGCAGTACACATGTTCCAGGCTCACCTTGCATGTGTCCTACCTCTGACTTATAATCAACTATTTCTGCAAGGAGCCCAGATTCCTTTAACTGGGTATTCTAATTCTAATTAAATATGGTCACTACCTGAACTTTAAAAAAAAAAAGTCAATGGAAACTGGAGAAAGAGCAAAGTAGGAGAACACAAATTACGATACTTGAAGACTAGCACAAGGGCACAATAATCAAGATATCTGTAGGACACCTGGGTAGCTCAGTGGGTTAAGTGTCTGACTCGATCTCAGCTCATGTCATATCTCAGGTTCATGAGTTCCAGCCCCACACTGGGCTCCACGCTGAGCATGAACCCTACTTAAGATAAAAGAAACTGATGAAAGAAGATAGTTACTCAGATCAATGGAACAGCATAGAGAGTTTAGAAATAGATTGACAAATAAAGTGTCAATTGACTTTTGGCAAAAGCGCCAATGATATTTCAATAGGACAATGTTGCTTTCAGCAAGTGATACGGGAATCATTAGACACTTATATGCAAAAACTTAAAGGAAGGAATTCAAGCCATCTAAAAAAGATTAACTTGCCTTGGAGTGTAGAATTCAATGTAAACTTACAGGTTTTAGAAGACTGCATGGGAGAAAAAAATTCAACCTCAGGTTAATTAAGAGTTTCTTAGGACAGAAGATGGCAGAACAGCATGGAAGTTTTTTGTGTGTCTCATGTCCATGAAATACAGCCAGACCAACACTGAACCATCCCACACACCTAGAAAACTGACTGGAGGATTAACACAACAATCTGCACAACCTGCACCCAGAATTCAGCAGGTACGTGGCACAGAGAGGTGAACTTGGGGAGTGAGAAGCCTTGGGAAGGGAGGTGTTTTGCGGGTGGAGAGAGGACAGAGACGGGGCGGGGGGTGGGGAGTAAAATACAGGAAAAGCACCCCTCCCCCAAAGCAGCTGGAGAGAAAGTGGAAAATTGGAAACAGCCACAGGGACTAAACTAAAAAAAGAGAAAGGAGAGGGTTTAAATTCCATTAAGACTGTAAACAAGGGAAGCACAAAGTCTGCAACTCTGCAGCTCCATACCTGGTGGTGCTCCGATGGGAAGGGCGAATCCCCAGGAGCAGAGTGGGGTCTGGGAGGTCCTCGGGCCACATGGGGAAAAGCAATTCCACTGCTGCAAGGACATTTGGTAGAGACTGTTGGAGCCACCTGGTCCCAGCAGACCCCGGAAGTCAGCCACATTCACTGGTAGTGGCGCAAGGTCGTTGAGGACGAAGCCTGGTGCCAGATGTGTAGTGATTTTCCATAATCCCTGAAAGTCTGCTGAGACACTATCTCGAGAACTTTTTATTATTATTATCTTTTTTAATATGAAATTTATTGTCAAACTGGTTTCCATACAACACCCAGTGCTTATCCCAAGAGGTGCTCTCCTCAACACCCATCACCCACTCTCCCCTCCCTGCCACCCCCCATCAAACCTCAGTTTTTTGTTCTCAGTTTTTAAGAGTCTCACATGGTTTGCCTCATTCCCTCTCTGTAACTTTTTTTCCCCTTCCCCTCCCACATGGTCTTCTGTTAAGTTTCTCAGGATCCACATAAGAGTGAAAACATATGGTATCAGTCTTTCTCTTTAAGACTTATTTCACTTAGCATCACACTCTCCAGTTCCATCCACGTTGCTACAAAAGGCCGTATTTCATCCTTTCTCATTGTCACGTAGTATTCCATTGTGTATATAAACCACAATTGCTTTAGCCATTCAACAGTTGATGGACGTTTAGGGTCTTTCCATAATTTGGCTATTGTTGAAAGTGCTGCTATAAACATTGGGGTACAAGTGCCCCTATGCATCAGCACTCCCGTATCCCTTGGGTAAATTCCTAGCAGTGCTATTGCTTGGTCATAGCGTAATTCTATTTTTAATTTTCTGAGGAGCCTCCACACTGTTTTCCAGAGCGGCTACACCAGGATTCATTCCCCCCAGCAGTGCAAGGGGTTCCTGTTTCTCCACATCCTCGCCAGCATCTATAGTCTCCTGATTTGTTCATTTTAGCCACTCTGACTGGCGTGACGTCATATCTGAGTGTGGTTTTGATTTGTATTTCCCTGATGAGGAGCGACGTTGAGCATCTTTTCACGTGCCTGTTGGCCATCTGGATGTCTTCTTTAGAGAAGTGTCTATTCATGCTTTCTGTCCATTTCTTCATTGGATTATTTGTTTTTCGGGTGTGGAGTCTGGTGAGCTCTTTATAGATTTTGGATACTAGCCCTTTGTCCGATATGTCATTTGCCAATCTCTTTTCCCATTCCGTTGGTTGCCTTTTAGATTTGTTGATTGTTTCCTTGGCAGTGCAGAAGCTTTTTATCTTCATAAGATCCCAATAGTTCCTTTTTGCTTTTAATTCCCTTGCCTTTGGCGATGTGTCAAGTAAAAAATTGCTGTGGCTGAGGTCAGAGAGGTTTTTTCCTGCTTTCTCCTCTAGGGTTTTGATGCTTTCCTGTCTCACATTCAGGTCTTTTATCCATTTTGAGTTTGTTCTTGTGAATGGTGTAAGAAAGTGGTCTAGTTTCATCTTTCTGCATGTTGCTGTGCAGTTCTCCCAGCACCGTTTGTTAAAGACACTGTCTTTTTTCCATTGGATATTCTTTCTTGCTTGGTCAAAGATGAGTTGGCCATCCTTTTGTGGGTCTAATTCTGGGGTTTCTATTTTATTCCTTTGGTCTATGTGTCTATTTTGGTGCCAATACCATGCAGTCATGATGATTACAGGTTTGTAGTAGAGGCTAAAGTCTGGGACTGTGATGCCTCCCACTTTGGTCCTCTTCAAAATTACTTTGGCTATTCAGGGTCTTTTGTGGGTCCATAAAATTTTAGGATTGGTTGTTCTAGCTTCGAGAAGAATGCTGGTGCAATATTGATTGGGATTACATTGAATGTGTACATATCTTTGGGTAGTATTAACATTTTAACAATATTTATTCTTCCTTTTATTTATTTATTTTTTTTAATGTATGAAATTTACTGTCTAATTGGTTTCCATACAACACCCAGTGCTCATCCCAAAAGGTTCCCTCCTCAATACACATCACCCACCCTCCCCTCCCTCCCACCCCCCATCAACCCTCAGTTTGTTCTCAGTTTTTAACAGTCTCTTATGCTTTGGCTCTCTTCCACTATAAACTCTTTTTTTTTTTTTCCTTCCCCTCCCCCATGGGTTTCTATTACGTTTCTCAGGATCCACATAAGAGTGAAACCATATGGTATCTGTCTTTCTCTGTATGGCTTATTTCACTTAGCATCACACTCTCCAGTTCCATTCACGTTGCTACAAAAGGCCATATTTCATTTTTTCTCATTGCCATGTAGTATCCATTGTGTATATAAACCACAATTTCTTTATCCATTCATCAGTTGATGGACATTTAGGCTCTTTCCATATTTTGGCTATTGTTGAGAGTGCTGCTGTAAACATTGGGGTACAAGTGCCCCTATGCATCAGTACTCCTGTATCCCTTGGATAAATTCCTAGCAGTGCTATTGCTGGGTCATAGGGTAGGTCTATTTTTAATTTTCTGAGGAACCTCCACACTGCTTTCCAGAGCGGCTGACCAATTTGCATTCCCACCAACAGTGCAAGAGGGTTCCCGTTTCTTCACATCCTCTCCAGCATCTATAGTCTCCTGATTTGTTCATTTTGGCCCCTCTGACTGGCGTGACGTCATATCTGAGTGCGGTTTTGATTTGTATTTCCCTGATAAGGAGCGACGTTGAACATCTTTTCATGTGCCTGTTGGCCATCCGGATGTCTTCTTTAGAGAAGTGTCTATTCATGTTTTCTGCCCAATTCTTCACTGGGTTATTTGTTTTTCGGGTGTGGAGTTTGGTGAGCTCTTTATAGATTTTGGATACTAGCCCTTTGTCCGATATGTCATTTGCCAATCTCTTTTCCCATTCCGTTGGTTGCCTTTTAGTTTTGTTGGTTGTTTCCTTTGCTGTGCAGAGAAGCTTTTTATCTTCATAAGGTCCCAGTAATTCACTTTTGCTTTTAATTCCCTTGCCTTTGGGGATGTGCCGAGTAAGAGATTGCTACGACTGAGGTCAGAGAGGCTTTTCCTGCCTTCTCCTCTAAGGTTTTGATGGTTTCCTGTCTCACATTCAGGTCCTTTATCCATTTTGAGTTTATTTTTGTGAATGGTGTGAGAAAGTGGTCTATTTCCAACCTTCTGCATGTCTCTGTCCAGTTCTTCCAGCACCATTTGTTAAAGAGACTTTTTTCCATTGGATGTTCTTTCCTGCTTTGTCTAAGATGAGTTCACCATACGTTTGTGGGTCTGGTTCTGGGGTTTCTATTCCATTCCATTGGTCTGTTTTTATGCCAATACCATGCTGTCTTGATGATTACAGCTTGGTAGTAGAGGCGAAAGTCTGGGATTGTGATGCCTCCTGCTTTGGTCTTCTTCTTCAAAATTACTTTGGCTATTCGGGGCCTTTTGTGGTTCCATAGGAATTTTAGGATTGCTTGTTCTAGTTTCGAGAAGAATGCTGGTGCAATTTTGAGTGGGATTGCATTGAATGTGTAGATAGCTTTGGGTAGTATTGACATTTTGACTATATTTATTCTTCCAACCCATGAGCAAGGAATGTCTTTCCATTTCTTTATATCTTCTTCAATTACCTTCATAAGCTTTCTATAGTTTTCAGCATACAGATCTTTTACATCTTTGGTTAGATTTATTCCTAGGTATTTTATGCCTCTTGGTGCGATTGTGAATGGGAACAATGTCTTTATTTGTCTTTCTGTTGCTTCATTATTAGTGTATAAGCATGAAATTGACTTCTGTACATTGATTTGGTATCCTGCAACTTTGCTGAATTCATGTATCAGTTCTAGCAGACTTTTGGTGGATCTATTGGATTTTCCATGTATAATATCATGACATCTGCAAAAAGCGAAAGCTTGACTTCATCTTTCTCAATTTTGATGCCTTTCATTTCCTTTTGTTGTCTGATTGCTGATGCTAGAACTTCCAGCACTATGTTAAACAACCGCGGTGATAGTGGGCATCCCTGTCGTGTTCCTGGTCTCAGGGAAAAAGCTCTCAGTTTTTCCCCGTTGAGGATGATGTTAGCTGTGGGCTTTTCATAAATGGCCTTTATGATCTTTAAGTATGTTCCTTCTATCCCGACTTTCTCCAGGGTTTTTATTAAGAAAGGGTGCTGGATTTTGTCAAAGGCCTTTTCTGCATCGATTGACAGGATCATATGGTTCTTCTCTTTTTTTTTTTTGTTAATGTGATGTATCACGTTGATTGATTTGTGAATGTTGAACCAGCCCTGCATCCCAGGAATGAATCCCACTTGATCATGGCGAATAATTCTTTTTATATGCCATTGAATTCGATTTGCTAGTATCTTATTGAGAATTTTTGCATCCATATTCATCAGGGATATTGGCCTGTAGTTGTCTTTTTTTACTGGGTCTCTGTCTGGTTTAAGAATCAAAGTAATACTGGCTTCATAGAATGAGTCTGGAAGTTTTCCTTACCTTTTTATTTCTTGGAATAGCTTGAGAAGGATAGGTATTATCTCTGCTTTAAACGTCTGGTAGAACTCCCCTGGGAAACCATCTGGTCCTGGACTCTTATTGGGAGATTTTTGATAACAGAGTCAATTTCTTCGCTGGTTATGGGTCTGTTCAAGCTTTCTATTTCCTCCTGATTGAGTTTTGGAAGAGTGTGGGTGTTTAGGAATTTGTCCATTTCTTCCAGGTTGTCCAATTTGTTGGCATATAATTTTTCATAGTATTCCCTGATAATTGTTTGTATCTCTGAGGGATTGGTTGTAATAATTCCATTTTCATTCATGGTTTTATCTATTTGGGTCATGTCTCTTTTCTTTTTGAGAAGCCTGGCTAGATGTTTGTCAATTTTATTTTTTTAAAAAACCAACTCTTGGTTTTGTTGATCTGCTCTACAGTTTTTTAGGTTCTATATTATTTCTGCTCTCTTCTTTATTATTTCTCTTCTGCTGGGTTCAGGCTGCCTTTGCTGTTCTGCTTCTATTTCCTTTAGGTGTGCTCTTAGATTTTGTATTTGGGATTTTTCTTGTTTCTTGAGACAGGCCTGGATTGCAATTTATTTTCCTCTCAGGACTGCCTTCGCGGCATCCCAAAGCATTTGGATTGTTGTATTTTCATTTCCGTTTGTTTCCATATATATTTTAATTTCTTCTCTAATTGCCTGGTTGACCCACTCATTCGTTAGTAGGGTGTTCTTTAACCTCCATGCTTTTGGAGGTTTTCCAGACTTTTTCCTGTGGTTGATTTCAAGCTTCATAGCATTGTGGTCTGAAAGTATGCATGGTATAATTTCAATTCTTGTAAACTTATGAAGGGCTGTTTTGTGACCCAGTATATGATCTATCTTGGAGAATGTTCCATGTGCACTCGAGAAGAAAGTATATTCTGTTGCTTTGGGATGCAGAGTTCTAAATATATCTGTCAAGTCCATCTGATCCAATGTATCATTCAGGGCCCTTGTTTCTTTATTGACTGTGTGTCTAGATGATCTATCCATTTCTGTAAGTGGGGTGTTAAAGTCCCCTGCAATGACCACATTCTTATCAATAAGGTTGGTCATGTTTATGAGTAATTGTTTTATATATTTGGGGGCTCCGGTATTCGGCGCATAGACATTTATAATTGTTAGCTCTTCCTGATGGATAGAACCTGTAATTATTATATAATGCCCTTCTTCATCTCTTGTTACAGACTTTAATTTAAAGTCTAGTTTGTCTGATATAAGTATGGCTACTCCAGCTTTCTTTTGGCTTCCAGGAGCATGATAGATAGTTCTCCATCCCCTCACTCTCAATCTAAAGGTGTCCTCAGATCTAAAATGAGTCTCTTGTAGACAGCAAATAGATGGGTCTTGTTTTTTTATCCATTCTGATACCCTATGTCTTTTGGTTGGCGCATTTAGTCCATTTACATTCAGTGTTATTATAGAAAGATACGGGTTTAGAGTCATTGTGATGTCTGTATGTTTTATGCTTGTAGCGATGTCTCTGGTACTTTGTCTCACAGGATCCCCCTTAGGATCTCTTGTAGGGCTGGTTTAGTGGTGACGAATTCCTTCAGTTTTTGTTTGTTTGGGAAGACCTTTATCTCTCCTTCCATTCTAAATGACAGACTTGCTGGATAAAGGATTCTCGGCTGCATATTTTTTCTGTTTAGCACACTGAAGATATCGTACCAAGCCTTTCTGGCCTGCCAAGTTTCAAAAGAGAGATCAGTCACGAGTCTTATAGGTCTCCCTTTATATGTGAGGGCACGTTTATCCCTTGCTGCTTTCAGAATTTTCTCTTTATCCTTGTATTTTGCCAGTTTCACTATGATATGTCGTGCAGAAGATCGATTCAAGTTCCGTCTGAAGGGAGTTCTCTGTGCCTCTTGGATTTCAATGCCTTTTTCCTTCCCCAGTTCAGGGAAGTTCTCAACTATAATTTCTTCAAGTACCCCTTCAGCACCTTTCCCTCTGTCTTCCTCCTCTGGGATACCAATTATGCGTATATTATTTCTTTTTAGTGTATCACTTAGTTCTCTAATTTTCCCCTCATACTCCTGGATTTTTTTATCTCTCTTTCTCTCAGCTTCCTCTTTTTCCATAACTTTATCTTCTAGTTCACTTATTCTCTCCTCTGCCTCTTCAATCCGAGCCGTCGTCGTTTCCATTTTGTTTTGCATTTCTTTTAAAGCGCTTTTCAGTTCCTCGTGACTGTTCCTTAGTCCCTTGATCTCTGTGGCAAGAGATTCTCTGCTGTCCTCTATACTGTTTTCAAGCCCAGCGATTAATTTTATGACTATTATTCTAAATTCACTTTCTGTTATATTATTTAAATCCTTTTTGATCAGTTCCTTAGCTGTTGTTATTTCCTGGAGATTCTTCTGAGGGGAATTCTTCCGTTTGGTCATTTTGGATAGTCCCTGGAGTGGTGAGGACCTGCAGGGCACTTCCCCTGTGCTGTGGTGTATAACTGGATTTGGTGGGCGGAGCCGCAGTCCAACCTGATGTCTGCCCCCAGCCCACCGCTGGGGCCACAGTCAGACTGGTGTGTGCCTTCTCTTCCCCTGTCTTAGGGGCGGGATTCACTGTGGGGTGGCATGGCCCGTCTGGGATACTTGCACGCTGCCAGGCTTGTGGTGCTGGGGATCTGGCGTATTAGCTGGGGTGGGTAGGCAAGGTGCACGGGGGCAGGAGGGGCAGGCTTAGCTCGCTTCTCCTTAGGTGATCCACTTCAGGAGGGGCCCTGTGACAGCGGGAGGGAGTCAGATCCGCTGCCGGAGATTTGCCTCCACAGAAGCACAGAGTTGGGTGTTTGCGCGGAGCGAGCAAGTTCCCTTGCAGGAACTTGTTCTCTTTGGGATTTTGGCTGGGGAATGGGCGGGGGAGATGGCGCTGGCGAGCGCCTTTGTTCCCCGCCAAGCTGAGCTCTGTCGTCCGGGGGCTCAGCAGCTCTCCCTCCCTTTGTCCTCCAGCCTTCCGGCTTTCTGAGCAGAGCTGTTACCTTATGACCTCCCAGACGCTAAATTGCGCTTGATGTCGGAACACAGTCCGTCAGGCCCCTCCACTTTTGCCAGCCAGACTCGGGGGCTCTGCTTGGCCGGCGAGCTGCCCCTCCACCCCGGCTCCCTTCCGCCAGTCCGTGGAGGGCGCACCGCCTCGCCGCCCTTCCTACCCTCTTCCGTGGGCCTCTCGTCTGCCCTTGGCTCCGGAGACTCCATTCTGCTAATCCTCTGGCGGTTTTCTGGGTTATTTAGGCAGGTGTAGGTGGAATCTAAGTGATCGGCAGGACGTGCGGTGAGCCCAGCGTCCTCCTACGCCGCCATCCACAATATTTATTCTTCCAATCCATGAGCATGGAAGGTTTTTCCATGTCTTTATGTCTTCTTCAATACCCTCATAAGCTATAGTGCTCAGCAAACACATCTTTTCCATCTGTGGTTAAGTTTATTCCTAGGTATTTTATGCTTCTTGGTGCAATTGTGAATGGGATCAGTTTCTTTATTTGTCTTTCTGTTGCTTCATTATTAGTGTATAAGAATGCAACTGATTTCTGTACATTGATTTTGTATCCTGCGACTAGGCTGAATTCATGTAACAGTTCTATCAGACTTTTGGTGGAGTCTATCGGGTTTTCCACCTATAATATCATGTCACCTGCAAAAAGTGAATGCTTGACATCATCATTGCCTATTTTGATGCCTTGATTTCCTTTTGTTGTCTGATTGCTGATGCTAGCACTTCCAACACTATGTTAAACAGCAGAGATGAGCGTGGATGTCCCTGTCGTGTTCCTGGTCTCAGGGGGAAAGCTGTCAGTTTTTTTTCCTTTGAGGATGATATTAGCTGTGGGCTTTTCATAAATGGCTTTTATGATCTTTGTGTTCCTTCTATCCCGACTTTCTCAAGGGTTGTTAAGCAAGGATGCTGAATTTTGTTGAATGCTTTTTCTGCATCATAGACAGGATCATATGGTTCTTATCTTTTCTTTTATTAATGTGATGTATCAAATTGATTGATTTGCGAATGTTGAACCAGCCCTGCAGTCCAGGAATGCATCCTACTTGATCATTGTGTATAATTCTTTTTATATGCTGTCTAAATCGATTTGCTAGCATCTTATTGAGGATTTTTGCATCCATATTCATCAGGGATATTGGCCTGTAGGGTTTTTTTTTTTTTCCCCTGGGCCTCCGCCTGGTTTAGGAATGAAAGTAATGCTGGCTTCATAGAATGAGTCTGGAAGTTTTCCTTACCTTTCTATTTTTTGGAACAGCTTGAGAAGGTTAGGTATTATCTCTGCTTTAAAAGCCTGGTAGATCTCCCCTGGGAAGCCATCTGGTCCTGGAATGTTGTTTGTTGGGAGATGTTTGTTAACTGATTCAATTTCATCGCTGGTTATGTGTCTGTTCGAGCTTTCTATTTCTTCCTGGTTGAGTTTTGGAAGTGTGTGGGTGTTTAGGAATTTGTCTATTTCTTCCAGGTTGTCCAGTTTGTTAGCACATAATTCTTCATAGTATTCCCTGATAATTGCTTGTATTTCTGAGGGATTTTTTGCAATAATTCCACTTTCATTCATGATTTTATCTATTTGGGTCATCTCCCTTTTCTTTTTGAAAAGCCTGGCTAGACTTTTATCAGTGTATTCAGAACATTTCATCCTAAAGCAGAAGAATATATTCTTCGCCAGTCCACGTGGAACATTCTCCAGAATAGACCACATACTGGGACACAAATCAGCCCTCAACAAGTGCAAAAATATCAAGATCATACCATGCATGTTTTCAGACCACAACGTTATGAAACTTGAAATCAACCACAGGAAAAAATTTGGAAAGGTAACAAATACTTGGAACCTAAAGCACATCTTATTAAGGAATGAATGGGCTAGCCAAGAGGTTAAAGAGGAAATTAAAAAGTGTATGGAAGTCAATGAAAATGATAGCACCACATCCCCAAAACTCTGAGACGCAACAAAGGCGGTCAAAAGAAGAAAGTATATAGCAATCCAGGCCTTCCTAAAGAAAGAAGAAAGATCTCAGGTACACAACCTTACACCTTAAGGAGCTTGGAAAAGAACAGCAAATTACACCCCAAACCAGCAGAATACAGGAAGTAATAAAGATTAGAGCAGAAATTAACAAAAATGATAAACCACTAGCCAGTTTGATCAAGAAGAAAAAGAAAAGGACCCAAATAAGTAAAATCAAGAATGAAAGAGGAGAGGTCACAACCAACACAACAGAAATAAAATCAATCATCAGAGGATATTATGAGCAATTTTTGTCAGTAAAATAGGCAATCTGGATGAAGTGGACTAATTCCTCGAAACCTATACACTACCAAAACTGAAACAGGAAGAAATAGAAAATTTGAACAGATCCATAACCAGTAAGGAAATCGAATTAGTAATCAAAAATCTGCCAAAAAACAAGAGTCCAGGGCCAGAAGGCTTTCCAGGGGGAATTCTACCAAACATTTAAGGAAGAGTTAACACCCATTCTCTTGAAACTGTTCCAAAAAATAGAAATGGAAGGAAAACTTCCAAACGCTTTCTATGAAGCCAGCATTATGTTGATTCCAAAACCAGACAGAGACCCCACTAAAAAGGAGAACTACAGACTAATTTCCCTGTGTACATGGATGTAAAATCCTCAAAAACTATTAGCCAAACAGCTCCAACAATACATTAAGAAAATTATTCACCACGACTGAGTGGAGTTTATACCTGGGATGTAGGGCTGGGTCAATATCTGCAAAACAATCAATACGATTCATCACATCAATAAAAGAAAGGACAAGAATAATAAAATCCTCTGAATAGATGCAGAGAAAGCATTTGACAAAATACAGCATCCTTTCTTGATAAAAACCTCAAGAAAGTAGGGATAGAAGGATCAAACCACAAGATCAAAAAGCCATATGTGAATGACCCAAGGCTAATATCATCCTCAATGGGGAAAAATGGAAAGCTTTCTCCCTAAGGTCAGGAACAAGACAGGAACGTCCACTCTCACCACAGTTATTCAACATAGTAGTGGAAGATTTGAACTCAGCAATCAGAAAACACAAAGAAATAAAAGCATGCAAATTGGCCAGGAGGAGGTCAAACTTTCACTCTTCGGAGTTGACATGATACTCCTTATGGAAAACCCAAAGGGTTCCACCAAAAAACTGCTAGAAGTGATTCATGAATTGAGCAAAGTTGCAGGAGAGAAAAGCAATGCCCAGAAATAGGTTGCATTCCTATACACCAACAATGAAGCGACAGAAAGGGTAATCAAGGAATCGATCCCACTTACAGTTGCACCAAAACCCATAAAATACCTAGGAATAAATGTAACCAAAAAGGTGCAGAATCTATACACTGAAAACTATAGAAAGCTTATGAAAGAAATTGAAGAAGACACAAAAAAAGGGAAAAAGATTCCATGCTCCTGGATAGGAAGAAGAAATATTGTTAAAATGTCGATACTACCCAAAGCAATCTACATATTCAATGCAATCTCTATAGATATAACACTAGCATTCTTCCCAGAGCTAGAACAAATAATCCTAAAATTGGTATGCAACCAGGAAAGACCCCAAAGAGTCAAAGAAATCTTGAAAAAGAAAACCAAAGCAGGAGGCATCAAAATCCCAGACTTCAAGCTATACTGCAAAGCTGTATCATCAAGGCAGTATGGCACAAAAACAGTGCTGGCACAAGAACAGATGCTCAGATCAATGGAACAGAATAGAGAAACGAGAAATGGACCCATAAGTGGATGGCCACCTAATCTTTGACAGAGCAGGAAGCAATATCCAATGGAATAAAGACAATCTCTTCAGCAAGTGGTGCTGGGAAACTGGAGAGCGACATGCAGGAGAATGAACCTGGACCACTTTCTTACACCATCCACAAAAATAAACTCAAAGTGGATGAAAGACCTCAACGTAAGACAGGAAGCCATCAAAATCCTCGGGGAGAAAGCAGGCAGAAACCTCTTTGATCTTGGCCGCAGCAACGTCTTACTCAACACGTCTCTGGAGGCAAGGGAAACAAAAGCATAAATGAATTACTGGGACCTCATCAGAATAAAAAGCTTCTGGACAGCGAAGGAAACAATCACCAAAACTAAAAGGCAACCGACAGAATGGGAGAACATATTTGCAAGACATATCAGACAAAGGGTTAGTATCCAAAATCTATAAAGAACTTATCTAACTCTACACCCAGAAAACAAATAATCCAGTGAAGAAACGGGCAAAACACATGAATAGACACTCCTCCAAAGAAGACATCCAGATGGCCAACCGACACATGAAAAGATACTCCTCATCACTCATCATCAGGAGAATACAAACCAAAACCACGATGAGAAACCACCTCACACCTGTCAGAATGGCAACCATTAACATCTCAGCCAACAACAGATGTTGGCGAGGATGAGGAGAAAGAGAATCTTTTTTGCACTGCTGGTGGGAATGCAAAGTGGTACAGTCACTCTGGAATATAGTAATGGAGGTCCCTCAAAAATTAAAAATAGATCTACCCTATGACCCAGCAATTGCACTACTAGGCATTAATCCAAGGGATACAGGTGTGCTGTTTTGAAAGGACACATGCACCCCAATGCTTATAGCAGCACTATCAACAATAGCCAAAGTGTGGAAAGAGCCCAAATTTCCTTTGATGGATGAATGGATCAAGAAGATGTGTTACACACACACATACACACACACACACACACACACACAATGGAGTATTACTCGCCAATCCAAAAGAATGAAATCTTGGCAAGTGCAACTATGTGGATGGAGCCAGAGAATATTGTCCTAAGCAAATTAGTCAGTCAGAGAAAGGCAAATATCATATGACTTCACTCATATGAGAACTTTAAGACACAGAACCGATGAACAGAAGGGAAGGGAAGCAAAATAATAGGAAAAGAGGGAGGGGGGACAAAAGAGACTCTTGAATATGGAGAACAAAGAGAGGGTTACTGGAGGGGTTGTGGGAGGGGGTTGGGTTAAGTGCGTAAGGGGCATTAAGGAATCTACTCCTGAAATCATTGCTGCACTATATGCTGACTAATTTAGATGTACATTAAAAAAAAATTAAAAAAAAACTAAAAATAACCTTATCTTAAGTGTGGCTAGCTCCTCATGGCCCTGAAAACCTTGATTCCAAATTCCTTAGAGGCTTAAGCTGTCCTTAATCCCCACTAACTAAACAATATATAATCAGTCACTTCTCACAATCCCAAGATAGCTCTCTTTGTCCACAGGTCCTGTCACTGGGCTTTAATAAAATCACCTTTTTTGCACCAAAGATGTCTCAAGAATTCTTTCTTAGCCCTTTGCTCACAAACCCCATTAAGAGGAAATGATCCTTTGTGCTTTAAACGATAGTGCTGTTTCTACTGACAGCTTTACTGAACTAAAGATTGTTCTTGAAACTAAGGTAAGAAAAAATTTCAAGAGAAGCAGTGATTGCAGAAGGAAAAATCGTTAACTACTAAAGGCACAAGTATAAAAGAAGTGCTCCCAAATAATTTGAGATGTAATGCACTAATGTGTGTTATTGACTAACAAATACACATGGAAAGACTCATAGGTCTCTAAGTGGTCTTGTGGTTGAGGATCATGTGGCTTTGTTTTCAAGATAAAGATCATGACACATTACTTTTTCAAAAGAAATTATTAAATCCCAGCTGGTTAACATATATGTAGTCTGGTAATTCATTCAGGAGTAGAATTTAGGAAATCGTCACTTATATACAACACCTAGTGCTCATCCCAACAGGTGTCCCCCTTAATGCCCATCACCCATTTGGCCCTCCTCTCAGCCAACAGCCCTCCAGCAACCCTCAGTTTTTTCTCTGTATTGAAGAGTTTCTTCTGGTTTGCTTCTTACGGTTTTCCTCCCTTTATGTTTTTAGCTTGTTTTTCCTTATCTTCCCCTATGTTTATCTAATTTGTTTCTTAAATTCCACATATGAGTGAAATCTTATATTTCTCTTTCTCTGACTGATTTTGCTTACCACGATACACTCTACTTGCACCCACATTGTTACAAATGCAAGACTTCATTCCTTCTGATGGCTGAGTGATATTCCATTGTAGAATATACCGTCTTTACCCATTCATCGGTGATGGCCATTTGGGCTCTTTCCATGATTTAGCTATTATTGAAACTGGTGCAAAACATTGGGGTGCATGTGACACTTCATATTAGCATTTGTGTGTCCTTTGGGCAAATACCTAGTAGTGCCATCATTGTTTCTAATTATAGGGTAGCTCTATGTTTCATTTTTTAAGAAACAGCCATGATGTTTTCCAGAGTGACTGCACCTGCTTGCATTCCCACCAGCAGTGCAAAAATGTTCCCCTTTATCCACATCCTTGCCAACATCTGTTCTTGCCCAAATTGTTCATTTTAGCCATTCTGACAGGTGTGAGGTGGTATCTCATTGTGGTTTTGATTTGTATTTCCCTGATGATGAGTGATGTGGAGCATCTTTTCATGTGTCTGTAGGCCATGTGGATGTCTCCTTTGGAAAAGTGTCTGTTCATGTCTTTTGTCTCTTTCTTCATTGGATTATTTGCCTTTTGAGTGTTGAGTTCCATAAGCTCTTTATAGATTTTGGATACTAATCCTTTATCGGATATGTCATTTGCAAATATTTTCTTCCATTCTGTCGGTTACCTTTTAGTTTTGCTGATTGTTTCCTTCGCGGTGCAGAAGGTTTTTATCTTGATGAGGTCCCAATAGTTCGTTTTTGCTTTTGTTTCTCTTGCCCCTGAAGACATGTCTTCATTTAAGTAAGAAGTTCCTGTGAGTGAGGTCAAAGAGATTGTTGCCTGTTTTCTACTCTAGGATTTAGATGGTTTTGACATTTAGATCTGTCATCCATTTTGAGTTGTTTTTGTGTATGGCATAAGAATGTGGTCCAGGTTCATTCTTCTACATGTTGCTGTCCCGTTTTCCCAACACCATTTGCCTTCTGAAGAGACTGTCTTCTTTCCTTTGGATATTGTTTCCTGCTTGGTCAAAGATTAGCTGGCTGTACATTTGTGGGTCCGTTTCTGGGTTCTCCGTTCTGTTCGTTGATCTATGTGTCTACTTTTGTGCCAGTACCATACTGTTTTGGTGAAAACAGCTTTGTAGAACAGCTTGATCCAGGATTGTGATGTGTCCAGCTTTGGTTTTCTTTTTTAACATTCGTTTGGCTATTCAGTGTCTTTTGTGGTTCCGTACAAATTTTGGGTTTGTTCTAGCTCTGTGAAGAACGCTGGTGTTATTTTGATAGAAATTGCATCGAATGTGTAGATTGCTTTGGGTAGTGTCAGGATTTTAACAATGTTTGTTTTCCAATCCATGAGCATGGAATGAAGACGATGACACATTTCAAGGAAACTGGTACTGCTGTGGAAAAAGCTGTTACCACTTTTCAAAAGAGGAGAAAACTTGGGAGAGGAGCATGGTGTCATGCCAAGATCTGCAGTCCAGTCTCCTGAAGATTGATACTAAAGAGGAGCAAGTATGTCTACTTTCCTAAACCTGATGTAAATGCTATGAGTATGCAAAGCATGTCTGGGGTTCAGACAATTATTTCGACTTCCTCCGGTATTATTTGGCATGTTGCTTTGAAGCACTTTGTTAACTGGCGCAGATTTCTCTGTGGAAGAGACATAGGTGTAACAGTGACCAAGAAGAACCATTGTTTTAAATCAAGAAGAACTGCTCTTCTGGGCATGCCATGGAATGATTTTCAGTCTTTAGTATTGTATATATTGCATCTTAACACTTAGTATGCTTCAGACGGCTCAGCATTACCTTCTCAGGGCTAATACAGGGCAAAAGAACAACGGCTTCAAGGGTATGAGCACTCTAAAGAGATAATTTCTCATTGTACTGAGTTCTATTGTTCCTTCATCAGTATATGGGAGGGATTCAACTTCAAAGGAAAGATGAGTCTCTCCCTTCATGGCCATGGGAAAAGAGGTTGAAAAATGAAGAGGTTGAATGTAGCTAGAATGCTTCTTTTTATTTACTTATTTTTTTTTAACATTTATTCACTTTGTAAGAGACAGAGAGAGACAGAGTGCGAGTGGGATTGGGGCAGAGAGAGAGGAAGACAGAATGTGAAGCAGGCTCCAGGCTCTTACCTGTCAGCACAGAGTCCGACGTGGGGCTCAAACTCACATACCGTGTGATCATGACCTGAGCCAAAATCAGACACTCACCCGATGGAGTCACCCAGGCACCCTGGAATGATTCTTTGGAAATGATTTTTTTTCCTTTTGCTTATAATCCAGAATGACAGAGAGAGCATCTCTTTTCTAGAAGAGAAAATGTAGATCACATTTGCCATTACTTTTAATGTTTGGCAATATGAAGTCAGTAGAATGGATTCTGTGGGGTTCCTTCTAATGATTCCATAAATAGTCCATGTAGGCACTGAGTTCTAGTTACACGATCTAGTTCTAGCAGTGATATTTCTATTAGTGTCTTGTGAAGGATGAGTTAAAAGCCCTATGTTTTCAAAAAGGAAAACAAAATAAAACCCAAACCAGGCCAATACTCAGGGGCATGTGGTTGGCCTAGTTGGTGGGCCATGTGCCTCTTGATCTGTGAGTTCTACCCCACGTTGCATGTAAAGTTTATCTAAAAAAAAAAAACCAAAGAAACAAACAAAAAGAGCCCTGTGTTTCTTGTTTATAAAATTCTTATTAAAATACTGATATGAATATGAATGATTCACTCATAAGTATGAGAAACAAATGAAGTACACATTAGCACATTGGTTCAAGCAAATTTTAAAAATCAAGGACCAATAATCCAGGACCTAATAATCCAGGACCTAAAAATCCAGGACCTAATAAGTACCTCGATTATTTTCAACCTCAGCTGTTATCAATCAACTTCCAAATGGTTGGAGTTTTCTTCTTTCACACATTAAGTTTATTTTTAATCCGTATTTCCCCTGTCATTTCCAATTCAGTGTTCTTCAGTTTCAGTCCTGCCATTGAAGTTTATGGACTTCAGAGTTTCAATGAAGCTTCTTATACTTGTTATCCCTGTGTTTCCAGGAACTATCTAGAGCCTTTGACGTTCCCTGAGACTTTTGCCATTGTTTAGAGCAAAATCTGAGTTTCATAGTCTAGCACCTCATTTGATGAGAACTTGGCTGTCAGTATCTGAACTGGGCTGTTGATACACTCTCTGAACTGGAGATTAGCTTTGCTACAGAAAAGCATTACTCTTACACTGATGGTTTAGGATTTCCCATGTTTTGCTGCTTTACCAACCCAGGAGTGTAATGACAGCAGGGGCTTAAGTCCATTGGTACTGAAATCTGAAATTGGCTTTGATACCTATGCATACCCCTAGCATCTAGCAAAATTATGTGAGTGAAAGAATCAAGGGACATTTAACATCAGTGTTGATTTGGAGACTTAGAAATGATAACATCTATTTGGTCGCAGTTCTATAATTCCCATTCGTTTTCCTTAGGCACTAACTATACACTCCTCAAATTTTTCTGATACAATGTAATTACTGTGAAGAGATATTGATGCATGTGTGTGTTTTTGGGTGCCTTTGTGTTAGAGAGAGAGAGAGAGGCTGAGAGAGATTCAATTACATTGCTTATAGCAAAGGATATTAACTTGTTACTTTCCATTCAATATGCCAATTGGAATAATGATTACAAAGAACTTACAGAATTTTTATGGTAGAGATATTGTAGACCCTGCATGCATTATTCAGTGCCCACACTGTTAACACAGACTGTATGATATCCACTGCATACAGAAGGAAAATTCTCACGGCAGTTTTATTTCCTTAGGTGTGTAGAGCAAATTAATGGGATACAGAGTTTGACCGCTTGTAGCTATAGTCTCTTCATTTTCACTGCTGTATAATATTCCCCAGCGTGGCTAAGAATCTCTAGAAGATGGAAGTTTGGGTTGTTTCCACCTTTTGTGGTTAGGAATAGTCCTTCATGAATCATTCTTAGACGTGTCTCAGTGCAAAACTCTCTTGTGTGTCCTCACTTCTCTTGATCACAAATCATCGTAGGAGTGAAATCATTGGGGACAGGGTTCCTAAAGGTCCATTTTCATGCGATATTTTAAAATTACATTTCAAAATGATTTTAGCAACATTTTGAAAGATGGATTTGATATCAACCATCCCACAAACTTGGTGCTGTTATTTTTAATTTCTGCCAATTCAATACTAGTAAAATATACCCTGGTGGCTTTGATTTGAATTTTCATGATCTCTAGTGAGCTTGGCATCTTTATTTCTTGGCTATACTCCCCAATTATTTGAAATATGTTCTCGTTTGTTGTGCTTTTTCTTATTGTGTAATCTTTTCCCTTGTTTATTTCTAAAAATACGTATTTTTGTTCTGTAAATTATTGCATATATCTCCAGACAAGGCTTGTCTTTTCACATGCTTTTTTTTTCTTAATTTTTTTAACGTTTATTTATTTTTGAGACAGAGAGAGACAGAGCATGAACAAGGGAGCAGCAGAGAGAGAGGGAGACACACAATCGGAAGCAGGCTCCAGGCTCGGAGCCATCAGCCCAGAGCCCGACGCGGGGCTCGAACTCACGGAGCGCCAGATCGTGACCTGAGCTGAAGTCGGACCCTTAACCGACTGAGCCACCCAGGCGCCCTGTCTTTTCACATGCTTTAAGGTGTCTTAGGATGAGGAAATTTCCTGACTTTGCCATCATATTTATCTATCTACTTTATCGTATGGGAAGATTTGTTTATTTCTAAGTCCATCCTGCCCCTTTGCTGATATCTTGGATCCAGTCACAGAGACTTGAGTGATTCCTTCATTGAAGCATTTCGACTCCTGTGTCTTCTCTACCCCATGGAGAAATGAGCCTGCCACTTCCATTTATCATAAAAGTGTTTGAAGATAAAAGTGCCCAGTATTTTATTGATGAGTCCTCTGTGGGTAAGATGTTTTCACTGATGCTGTGAATAATACTAATAATTCCAATTTTCTCACAGGTCCTTATTCAATCAAAAAACACAATCATTGGATTGGATTAAGTAGGGTTCAAGAAAGCAGGTATCCCTGGCAATGGCTGGATGGCTCACCCCTATCTCAGAAGCTGTAATTTTTCATTTCATGGCCTTTCTCCCTTTACTGCTCAGTAACGGAGTGGTAGGTTATTGGTGAAGAGGAAAAGATCCTTGGGGACTTAAGGAATATTGTTCATTCCATTTGATCTCGCTTCTTAGATTGGCAACCGAATGCAAATCTGAGACCTCACTAGACCCAAAGAGCATGATCTATTCCATGTTCTTTAATGGAAAGTCCTGCCAAACCTAGTGAAATGGCATTTTGCTTTTGTATCTTGTATGTCCTATGATACAAGCATGTCCACAGATATGGTTGCAGGAAATGGTAAAAGGTAATGAGGAGAGGAAAGTGGTTACAGCCAGCCTCCTCTGTACATGAAATTTGTACCTGTTTGCTTGGTATCATTCGAGAAAAACAACAAAAGAGCTTTTTCCAAAGGAGTCATTTAGTAATCTTGCAACTCTAATGTGGTATTTAATATCTTTCATGCTATTATTTAGCACAATTCCGCAAGAATTACTGCTAGCCTTGTTTCATTAATAAATCACATGTATTTGTCATTTGATGTTACGAAAGTAGTTTAGAAAATGAAGAAAAGTGATCCGTTGTAAATAAATCCAGATAACTGGCGGATATTATGGGAAACATGGGGTATTTAACATGCTGTTTATTGATGGCCCACAATGTGCCAGGCATCCTTCTAGTCACTGAAGCTATAGTGGTGAATGAAACACGCTACAGTCTTCTGCCGTTGTGGATAGTACATTCCAATGCAGGCTTGATGGAGCTCTTGGTGATGAGCGATGACAATCTCAACGTGCCAAGTGAATTACATGGCTCATTAGGGGGTGATATATGCTATGGAGTGATGTGAAATCTTTCCTTTTTCTACAGTGCAAAGTGTCTTTTGTGTATGAAGGTAAGAGGGAGAGGTTTCACTGCTTTCAGTGGAGTGGTCAGGACAGACTCCATGAGAAATGAAGTTCGTACAGCATGTTGAGTGAGCAGGGCATGTGGATTAGCTGATACAAATGCATCCCAGCAGTAGGAGTGTCCTTAGCATCCCTGAGGAAATAGCAAGAGGGCCTGGGACTGGAGCAAGGGGAACGAGGTGGGAGAAAAGTAAGTCAGAGAGGGAACGACGGTGAGAGCATGTGGGGATCAGAAAAATGTAAGACCTTGGATTGGCTCATGAGGGTCATGAGAAGATAGGACTTCTCATATAGCCTTCTCATAGAGGCTTTAAGCGGAGGAGGGACAAAGTCTGGCTCCTGCTTTGGAGACGCACTCTGGACAGTCTGTTGAGCTGAGATGGCTAAGTGGCCAGATTCTACACTTGTTCCAAACATGTGTGTGAGACGGACAAGTCAGGGATGGTGTCAGGTTTTTGGTCCAGGAGTGGTAAGAATGACGTTTCCATTAACGTTAATAGGGCATATTTGGAATTCAGTTTTAGATACATTGGTAGTAAAACTGTTAAAGCATTTAGGTATGTACGGGGGTGTCGCATGGGACTTGTGATAGATGATCATGCCGATCAGGTGAGAGGTTTGTGCCTGGGATGCAAATGTCTGCAGCAGTGGATAGACAGTGTGACAAGTGCGAGGCTGGGATGATTCTCGGGAATCTAAGGGCTGAGCCCTCGGACACCCTCATGTGGAAGGTCATGTTAAGTGGACAAGAGGATAACCAGAAAACATCACCCGGAAAAGTGTTTCAAGAGACAGAAATAAACCCATAACGCGTCAGGGAAGGCAATGGAACCCCCTGCAAAGAAGTTCTACTGAAATAACAGCTGACTATAAAAATTTGGGGACACCTCCATTTTATTTCTTGAAATGGTTACTTCCCATCAGATTCCTGAGGATTTGGGTGAAAATTAAAACTAAGAAACATTTTTTTTCTGGACAGTGTAGCCCAGCCTTCACATTTAAAATCCAGGTACCTCCTTCTCATTGCCCAATTTCACCGAAGTCTAATGCTTCGTTTGGTGTCGAAGACATTAGGCTCAGTGGAGAAAAAGTGCACACTATCTTAAAGGCAAATCAGCACCCTTTTTCCTCAAAGTGAGGCTAGCAGTGGAATTGCTTGCTCTGGGCACATCAGTCTGAATTATAAGCACTTGGAGATATGTTTATATGTAATTTCAGTGTATCACTTCCCGAACATTATTTGATCACTTCCCAGACGTGTCAGGAGTCTTAGGAGCATATTTCAAGTGTATATCTATAACTCCCTAGACCTTCCAGTCTATACTACCCTTTGTACTTCTTCACTAGTTCCAATGGTCCATTGGTAACATTTAATTAGGTTTAGATACAATTACGCTTCCTAATCTTAACGCTATATGACCCTCTCAACATTTGTAAGGCCATTGAAATAAGTGCACATATGTTTTCAATTTGTGATAAATTTTGCCTGAGAAATGTCTTTCTAAAATGAATTAATTTTCTGGTGCAGGAATTTCCAACAGAGTTTATCTCCTGTGAAATGTGGACACATGAGACCATCAACAATTTATACTGTTGACTGTAGTAACCGTTTCCGTTACATTTGTGAAAAGGAGTTCTCTGGCCCTGATAATTAAAGTGCTGTGATCAAGTGTTCACTATTTTCATTCTTTAACAGCTGTAAGGAAAAATACAGGGTATTCTCTCAAATTAGTCAACTATGCATGGCGTATGAAGGATTATAATCTTTCAAATATCCTTCAGCATGGATAAAAGAGTAAGTTTTAGAAATAGTAAAATCATCCATCCAAAAATGAACCTTTTTTTTTTTTTTGAAATTTCAAGAATCATTCCACCAGAGAATGTGAAAAAAGTTTCAGTGTAAGACTTTACATTTAGAATATAACTAAATGATCTTGATTTAAATAGGTAGTGAATACATTTGCAATGTTCACAGTGTAAGAGGTCCTAAATGATGAACACATCTTCTCAACCCATCTTGTGCTGTATTCACCTAGTTGCCACCTCAAAGGTACACATGTAACTGGTTTATATAGTATTCCAGAGGTATTCTAGTAAAGTACAAGTATACACAGGCCGTCTGCCAAACAAAATCTTATGTGGCTACAAACGACAGTAACGATCCTTTATGTTTCTGTTGAAAATGTACCACACGTGTGTTCCATATCAGTACATAGGTAGCCGTATTACTTTGTATACATTTCTGCAAATATCACACTGATAAATGTTTTATTTCCAGTGGACGTTTAGGTTTGTCCCAGAATTTTAGAATTGTGTGAATGAAAGCACTTAATACTGTATTACTTGCCATAGGGCGTATACATAGGGTAAATGTCTAGCAATGTCATTTCTATGTCAAAATATGTCCACATGAAATTGCATAGACGTTGAATTTACAATAGATGCTCTACATCTCTATCTGCAGTCAGCAGCATTCAAGAATTCCTGCTTCCTCTCTTGGTTACCACCGCAACGTGTTATCAGTCTGTTTGATTTTGCCAATAAAATCTTCACCAATTAAAAAAATGTTTATTTGATTCACTTCAATTTACGATGTCCTGTTATTTGTGTCTCTGAGCATTTGTTTATGGTATTTCCTTTCATTTAAAGTGTCTGTTTGTGTCTTTATGGATTAATATCACAAACGTAAGTTTGAGCAAAAAAACCCCAGACACAAAATCGCTCCTCCTGTAACGTTCCAGTTATTTATAAGGTTCTACACCAGGTAAGTCTAACCTATGCTATTAGAAATAGGGACAAAATTTCCTGCCACATGGATTTATTCGTAAAACGAATAGTAATGGGAAATGACTAGTCTTTACCATGGTGCAACGTTATGCTTGGAAAGAAACCATGTCCAAGGTGCATTTCTCAGGTGCTGATATTATGGAGTTTACTAATCTGGGTGCTGGTTACAGGGTGTTGTAGTGACCCCTTGGGCTGCCATGACAACTACCACAACCTGGGTGTCTTTGGACAACATACATTTATTTTTTCATGATTTTGGAGGCGAGAAGTTTAAACGTGAGGTGGCAAGGTCAAGCTCCATTTGAAACTCTTTAGTTTACTTTGTTGGACTAAATTCTTCCTCGCCTCAGAGAAAGTCATGAGAAACTTTAAAACTTTATTAAAAACTTTAAAAACTTAAAAATTTAAAAACTTTAAAACTTTTTATTTGTTTTTTTTTAACGTTTATTTATTTTTGAGACAGAGAGAGACAGAGCATGAACGGGGGAGGGTCAGAGAGAGAGGGAGACACAGAATGTGAAACAGGCTCCAGGCTCTGAGCCGTCAGCAGAGAGCCTGACGCGGGGCTCGAACTCACAGACCGCAAGATCGTGACCTGAGCCAAAGTCGGACGCTCAACAGACTGAGCCACCCAGGTGTCCCTGCCGTTGTTTGTTTTAAAGGATAAATTTGGCATAGTTTGAACTGGATGAAAGCAAATCACCAAGAGATCAAAATATGTGGAGGCTGAGTTCAATCAGTGTTTACAGGGAGAATGCTTCCATGGGAAGCACGTTTTCAATCAACAATCACAACTTCTCCCTTGAGAAAGTAGAATGAGGAAAAGAAATAAAACCCAAATCAAATTAAGGTGGAAATCATAAAATGAAATGCAGAAATCAGTGAGGTTGGAAATAAAAGAAATAATAAAATAAATGTAGCAGTGAGTTTTGAAAAGGCCGACCACAGTGATAAACCTCCAGCTGGACCGATCAAGAATAAGCCTAAATGACCAAATTGAAACATGAATGAGCAGCATTATTACAGACATTGAAGGATTTACTGATGATTATAAGGGAACATGATGAAGAATTTTTTGCCATTGAATTCTAAAACCTGAAAGGCATTGATTTCTTGAAAGAATTGATCTTTCAAAACACACTTAAGAAGAATTTGAAAACTTGAACTCGTTGTATATCTAAAATGAGTTATTCAATTTGTAGTTAAAACACTCCAGAGAGAACCTCAGATGGGTTCGCTGGTGAATTCTGTAAATATTTACTGAATAAAGAGTCAAATTTAAAAGGGAAAAAAAAGTGATCCAGGAGACAGAAGAAAATTGAAAATGTTCCAAATTATTCTGTGAGGCCAGTGTTACTTGGATAGTGAAACCAGATAGCCAAGAATCCACAGCCCATGTGCACAAAACAAGCAAAAATTCCTAACAAATAGTTGCACATCGAATTGCATGGAGCAATTTATTGAGAAGATTATATATCACGATGGAGTGGGTTTATTCCACATGTGAAAGATTAATGAATTGGGGTGATTTACTTGATTGATAGGCTGAGGAAGGAAAGCCACATGATAGCCTTCGTAGATGCAGATAAAGCACCTCAAAGTCGCCATCATTTCATGACAAATGGTCTCAGTAAACTAGGAATAAGTAAAGTAGGAGTAAGTGAGGTTTTCCTCCATATGATAATGACATTAGAAAGAAACAAACCCTCCAGTTAGTAATCTACTCAGCAGCGACAGATTGAGTGCTTTCCCTTAACACCGGTAAAGAAGCAAAGATATCTGGACTCATCACACCTCTTCACCATCCCAAGGGAGTCCATTTCAGTTCGATATGCAAGAAATAAAAAAGTGATACAGATTGGAATGCAAAAGGGAACGACCTCCAGTTGCAAAGACATAAGTTTCCAGATCAAGGACAGTATGTTAAAATTCAGTAATGTGTCTATGTGCTAAAAATAAGCTTTTGGAAATTGAAATAAACAAAAATATCATTTACGTTAGTATTGTCACCTGCTAGACCCCAAGATGTGACCTTTACTGCCTACCACCTTATACTCCCCCACCTTTTTCCCACATTTTTCCTTAAGCAAATCCTCTTGCCAGTGTCTCTCTTAAGTCTGGCAAGTGGAAAGCAAAGCATCCCTCAAACATTAGTGATTCTCTTGACAAAAGCTTCAACCTGCCCAGATCCCCCGGGGACAGTTTGAGTGTCATCCTGACTCACACATGCTCAGTTGGACCATGGAGTGACCTCTAGAGTGATTGATGATACCTTTACCTCATTATAATTCTAAAATCTCGAACCAGGGAGGAGCAGGAGCCTTATCACAAGCCTTACTTACACAGCACACAGTGTGCGTGGAGACCTGTTTGCTTAAGTTGCATGTTTCACGTCATGTCCTCCTCTATCTATGGCGAGGTGGATCCTCTTTTTCATCCTAATTCAAAAAAAAAAAAAAAAAAAAAAAAAAAGGAGGGGCACCCGGGTGGCTCAGTCTGCCGAGCGTCCCGCTTTGGCTCAGGTCATGATCTCATGAATTGTGAATTCGAGCTCCTAGTAGGGCTCTCTGCTGACAGCTCGGAGCCTAGAGCCTGCTTCGAGTTCTGTGTCTCCCTCTCGCTCTCTGCCCCTCCCGCCCCTGGTTACACTCTGCTTTCTCTCTCTTTCAAAAATAAAAAACATTAAACATTTTTTCACATGAAAAAAGGAACCTATTCACCGCTGCTTCAGGAGTCATGGCTTTGGAAGTTACTCCCCACGATCTCCTCATTTGCTGCAAATAAAGTTTCCTTTTTGTGACAACTCACATGGTGTAGTTCCTTTCTGTGACTCACCAAGGAGCAAACTCATGTTGATTTGGTTGCAGTATCACAGTAAATTAATAGTGTATATGTGCCAAAATGTATGTACCATCTATGTGCTGAAAATTATGAAATACTCATAAGAGAAATTAAGACAAGTAAGTTGATAACTCTACTATCTATGGTCCGAGATGGGAGGCTTCAAAATGGTGATATCTCCAAGTTGATCTAAGATTAAATCAATTCAAATCCAAAACCAAGTAAGATTTTTTCCTTTTTGGTCGTCACCTACATGCTGATTTTACTTTTTTAAATACAGGTTATTTTTAGGACAATTTTAAATGTACAGAAAGAAAATGCAAAGATAGTACAGAGTTCCCAAATACACTGTACTCTTATATCAACATGCTATCTTAATAGTGTATATTTGTTACAATTCAGAAACAAAAGTGATATATCTATGATTTAACATGCATACTTTACTCAGATTTTCTATTCCAGGATCCCATCCGTGTTACCACAGCACAGTTAGCTGTCATGTGTTCTTAGGTTCCCCCTGGGTGTTACAGATTTTCCTTGTTCTTGGTGATGTGAATAGTTTTGAGGAGGACTTTCTAGGTACTTAAAAAAATATATCCTTCAGTTGAGATTGGTCTGGTATTTTTCTCATGCGTAGACCGGGATCATATATTTGGGGAGGAAGCCCACACAGGCCCAGAGTCACTTTTATCACATTATTATATCAAGAGCGCATGCTATGAATATGGCCTGTCACTGTTGATGATAACTTTCTTCAGTCCGGTACTATTTGCCAAGTGTTCCATTGTAAAGTTATTCTTTGTTTTCCCTTCCATATGATTCTGTAATGAGTTTTTGGAAGGAAATCATTATGTGCAGTGCGTACTTAGAGAGCGAGGAGTTATACCCGTCTCCTTGAAGCAGGAGTAGAATGATACCTGGAGCTGTATTTGGAATTCTGCATGCAAATTTTGTCTCATTGCCCCCATGTATTTATTTGATCAATTCTTTTATCCTGGTATGGGCTGATGGATATTTTTTTTTTATTTTGGTTTATAGTACAATGGCACTTTATTTATTTTGTTATTTATTTTGTTGCTTAAATTGCTGTTGCTTTAGCCATTGGGAATTCGTTCGTCTGGTCTCTCGATCCGTTTGACCATCCCACATTATGTTAAGTAGTCCCCTCTTTTCTAGCAGTACACATGTTCCAGGCTCACCTTGCATGTGTCCTACCTCTGACTTATAATCAACTATTTCTGCAAGGAGCCCAGATTCCTTTAACTGGGTATTCTAATTCTAATTAAATATGGTCACTACCTGAACTTTTAAAAAAAAAAGTCAATGGAAACTGGAGAAAGAACAAAGTAGGAGAACACAAATTACGATACTTGAAGACTAGCACAAGGGCACAATAATCAAGATATCTGTAGGACACCTGGGTAGCTCAGTGGGTTAAGTGTCTGACTCGATCTCAGCTCATGTCATATCTCAGGTTCATGAGTTCCAGCCCCACACTGGGCTCCACGCTGAGCATGAACCCTACTTAAGATAAAAGAAACTGATGAAAGAAGATAGTTACTCAGATCAATGGAACAGCATAGAGAGTTTAGAAATAGATTGACAAATAAAGTGTCAATTGACTTTTGGCAAAAGCGCCAATGATATTTCAATAGGACAATGTTGCTTTCAGCAAGCGATACGGGAATCATTAGACACTTACATGCAAAAACTTAAAGGAAGGAATTCAAGCCATCTAAAAAAGATTAACTTGCCTTGGAGTGTAGAATTCAATGTAAACTTACAGGTTTTAGAAGACTGCATGGGAGAAAAAAATTCAACCTCAGGTTAATTAAGAGTTTCTTAGGACAGAAGATGGCAGAACAGCATGGAAGTTTTTTGTGTGTCTCATGTCCATGAAATACAGCCAGACCAACACTGAACCATCCCACACACCTAGAAAACTGACTGGAGGATTAACACAACAATCTGCACAACCTGCACCCAGAATTCAGCAGGTACGTGGCACAGAGAGGTGAACTTGGGGAGTGAGAAGCCTTGGGAAGGGAGGTGTTTTGCGGGTGGAGAGAGGACAGAGACGGGGCGGGGGGTGGGGAGTAAAATACAGGAAAAGCACCCCTCCCCCAAAGCAGCTGGAGAGAAAGTGGAAAATTGGAAACAGCCACAGGGACTAAACTAAAAAAAGAGAAAGGAGAGGGTTTAAATTCCATTAAGACTGTAAACAAGGGAAGCACAAAGTCTGCAACTCTGCAGCTCCATACCTGGTGGTGCTCCGATGGGAAGGGCGAATCCCCAGGAGCAGAGTGGGGTCTGGGAGGTCCTCGGGCCACATGGGGAAAAGCAATTCCACTGCTGCAAGGACATTTGGTAGAGACTGTTGGAGCCACCTGGTCCCAGCAGACCCCGGAAGTCAGCCACATTCACTGGTAGTGGCGCAAGGTCGTTGAGGACGAAGCCTGGTGCCAGATGTGTAGTGATTTTCCATAATCCCTGAAAGTCTGCTGAGACACTATCTCGAGAACTTTTTATTATTATTATCTTTTTTAATATGAAATTTATTGTCAAACTGGTTTCCATACAACACCCAGTGCTTATCCCAAGAGGTGCTCTCCTCAACACCCATCACCCACTCTCCCCTCCCTGCCACCCCCCATCAAACCTCAGTTTTTTGTTCTCAGTTTTTAAGAGTCTCACATGGTTTGCCTCATTCCCTCTCTGTAACTTTTTTTCCCCTTCCCCTCCCACATGGTCTTCTGTTAAGTTTCTCAGGATCCACATAAGAGTGAAAACATATGGTATCAGTCTTTCTCTTTAAGACTTATTTCACTTAGCATCACACTCTCCAGTTCCATCCACGTTGCTACAAAAGGCCGTATTTCATCCTTTCTCATTGTCACGTAGTATTCCATTGTGTATATAAACCACAATTGCTTTAGCCATTCAACAGTTGATGGACGTTTAGGGTCTTTCCATAATTTGGCTATTGTTGAAAGTGCTGCTATAAACATTGGGGTACAAGTGCCCCTATGCATCAGCACTCCCGTATCCCTTGGGTAAATTCCTAGCAGTGCTATTGCTTGGTCATAGCGTAATTCTATTTTTAATTTTCTGAGGAGCCTCCACACTGTTTTCCAGAGCGGCTACACCAGGATTCATTCCCCCCAGCAGTGCAAGGGGTTCCTGTTTCTCCACATCCTCGCCAGCATCTATAGTCTCCTGATTTGTTCATTTTAGCCACTCTGACTGGCGTGACGTCATATCTGAGTGTGGTTTTGATTTGTATTTCCCTGATGAGGAGCGACGTTGAGCATCTTTTCACGTGCCTGTTGGCCATCTGGATGTCTTCTTTAGAGAAGTGTCTATTCATGCTTTCTGTCCATTTCTTCATTGGATTATTTGTTTTTCGGGTGTGGAGTCTGGTGAGCTCTTTATAGATTTTGGATACTAGCCCTTTGTCCGATATGTCATTTGCCAATCTCTTTTCCCATTCCGTTGGTTGCCTTTTAGATTTGTTGATTGTTTCCTTGGCAGTGCAGAAGCTTTTTATCTTCATAAGATCCCAATAGTTCCTTTTTGCTTTTAATTCCCTTGCCTTTGGCGATGTGTCAAGTAAAAAATTGCTGTGGCTGAGGTCAGAGAGGTTTTTTCCTGCTTTCTCCTCTAGGGTTTTGATGCTTTCCTGTCTCACATTCAGGTCTTTTATCCATTTTGAGTTTGTTCTTGTGAATGGTGTAAGAAAGTGGTCTAGTTTCATCTTTCTGCATGTTGCTGTGCAGTTCTCCCAGCACCGTTTGTTAAAGACACTGTCTTTTTTCCATTGGATATTCTTTCTTGCTTGGTCAAAGATGAGTTGGCCATCCTTTTGTGGGTCTAATTCTGGGGTTTCTATTTTATTCCTTTGGTCTATGTGTCTATTTTGGTGCCAATACCATGCAGTCATGATGATTACAGGTTTGTAGTAGAGGCTAAAGTCTGGGACTGTGATGCCTCCCACTTTGGTCCTCTTCAAAATTACTTTGGCTATTCAGGGTCTTTTGTGGGTCCATAAAATTTTAGGATTGGTTGTTCTAGCTTCGAGAAGAATGCTGGTGCAATATTGATTGGGATTACATTGAATGTGTACATATCTTTGGGTAGTATTAACATTTTAACAATATTTATTCTTCCTTTTATTTATTTATTTTTTTTAATGTATGAAATTTACTGTCTAATTGGTTTCCATACAACACCCAGTGCTCATCCCAAAAGGTTCCCTCCTCAATACACATCACCCACCCTCCCCTCCCTCCCACCCCCCATCAACCCTCAGTTTGTTCTCAGTTTTTAACAGTCTCTTATGCTTTGGCTCTCTTCCACTCTAAACTCTTTTTTTTTTTTTCCTTCCCCTCCCCCATGGGTTTCTATTACGTTTCTCAGGATCCACATAAGAGTGAAACCATATGGTATCTGTCTTTCTCTGTATGGCTTATTTCACTTAACATCACACTCTCCAGTTCCATTCACGTTGCTACAAAAGGCCATACATATTTCATTTTTTCTCATTGCCATGTAGTATCCATTGTGTATATAAACCACAATTTCTTTATCCATTCATCAGTTGATGGACATTTAGGCTCTTTCCATATTTTGGCTATTGTTGAGAGTGCTGCTGTAAACATTGGGGTACAAGTGCCCCTATGCATCAGTACTCCTGTATCCCTTGGATAAATTCCTAGCAGTGCTATTGCTGGGTCATAGGGTAGGTCTATTTTTAATTTTCTGAGGAACCTCCACACTGCTTTCCAGAGCGGCTGACCAATTTGCATTCCCACCAACAGTGCAAGAGGGTTCCCGTTTCTTCACATCCTCTCCAGCATCTATAGTCTCCTGATTTGTTCATTTTGGCCCCTCTGACTGGCGTGACGTCATATCTGAGTGCGGTTTTGATTTGTATTTCCCTGATAAGGAGCGACGTTGAACATCTTTTCATGTGCCTGTTGGCCATCCGGATGTCTTCTTTAGAGAAGTGTCTATTCATGTTTTCTGCCCAATTCTTCACTGGGTTATTTGTTTTTCGGGTGTGGAGTTTGGTGAGCTCTTTATAGATTTTGGATACTAGCCCTTTGTCCGATATGTCATTTGCCAATCTCTTTTCCCATTCCGTTGGTTGCCTTTTAGTTTTGTTGGTTGTTTCCTTTGCTGTGCAGAGAAGCTTTTTATCTTCATAAGGTCCCAGTAATTCACTTTTGCTTTTAATTCCCTTGCCTTTGGGGATGTGCCGAGTAAGAGATTGCTACGACTGAGGTCAGAGAGGCTTTTCCTGCCTTCTCCTCTAAGGTTTTGATGGTTTCCTGTCTCACATTCAGGTCCTTTATCCATTTTGAGTTTATTTTTGTGAATGGTGTGAGAAAGTGGTCTATTTCCAACCTTCTGCATGTCTCTGTCCAGTTCTTCCAGCACCATTTGTTAAAGAGACTTTTTTCCATTGGATGTTCTTTCCTGCTTTGTCTAAGATGAGTTCACCATACGTTTGTGGGTCTGGTTCTGGGGTTTCTATTCCATTCCATTGGTCTGTTTTTATGCCAATACCATGCTGTCTTGATGATTACAGCTTGGTAGTAGAGGCGAAAGTCTGGGATTGTGATGCCTCCTGCTTTGGTCTTCTTCTTCAAAATTACTTTGGCTATTCGGGGCCTTTTGTGGTTCCATAGGAATTTTAGGATTGCTTGTTCTAGTTTCGAGAAGAATGCTGGTGCAATTTTGAGTGGGATTGCATTGAATGTGTAGATAGCTTTGGGTAGTATTGACATTTTGACTATATTTATTCTTCCAACCCATGAGCAAGGAATGTCTTTCCATTTCTTTATATCTTCTTCAATTACCTTCATAAGCTTTCTATAGTTTTCAGCATACAGATCTTTTACATCTTTGGTTAGATTTATTCCTAGGTATTTTATGCCTCTTGGTGCGATTGTGAATGGGAACAATGTCTTTATTTGTCTTTCTGTTGCTTCATTATTAGTGTATAAGCATGAAATTGACTTCTGTACATTGATTTGGTATCCTGCAACTTTGCTGAATTCATGTATCAGTTCTAGCAGACTTTTGGTGGATCTATTGGATTTTCCATGTATAATATCATGACATCTGCAAAAAGCGAAAGCTTGACTTCATCTTTCTCAATTTTGATGCCTTTCATTTCCTTTTGTTGTCTGATTGCTGATGCTAGAACTTCCAGCACTATGTTAAACAACCGCGGTGATAGTGGGCATCCCTGTCGTGTTCCTGGTCTCAGGGAAAAAGCTCTCAGTTTTTCCCCGTTGAGGATGATGTTAGCTGTGGGCTTTTCATAAATGGCCTTTATGATCTTTAAGTATGTTCCTTCTATCCCGACTTTCTCCAGGGTTTTTATTAAGAAAGGGTGCTGGATTTTGTCAAAGGCCTTTTCTGCATCGATTGACAGGATCATATGGTTCTTCTCTTTTTTTTTTTTGTTAATGTGATGTATCACGTTGATTGATTTGTGAATGTTGAACCAGCCCTGCATCCCAGGAATGAATCCCACTTGATCATGGCGAATAATTCTTTTTATATGCCATTGAATTCGATTTGCTAGTATCTTATTGAGAATTTTTGCATCCATATTCATCAGGGATATTGGCCTGTAGTTGTCTTTTTTTACTGGGTCTCTGTCTGGTTTAAGAATCAAAGTAATACTGGCTTCATAGAATGAGTCTGGAAGTTTTCCTTACCTTTTTATTTCTTGGAATAGCTTGAGAAGGATAGGTATTATCTCTGCTTTAAACGTCTGGTAGAACTCCCCTGGGAAACCATCTGGTCCTGGACTCTTATTGGGAGATTTTTGATAACAGAGTCAATTTCTTCGCTGGTTATGGGTCTGTTCAAGCTTTCTATTTCCTCCTGATTGAGTTTTGGAAGAGTGTGGGTGTTTAGGAATTTGTCCATTTCTTCCAGGTTGTCCAATTTGTTGGCATATAATTTTTCATAGTATTCCCTGATAATTGTTTGTATCTCTGAGGGATTGGTTGTAATAATTCCATTTTCATTCATGGTTTTATCTATTTGGGTCATGTCTCTTTTCTTTTTGAGAAGCCTGGCTAGATGTTTGTCAATTTTATTTTTTTAAAAAACCAACTCTTGGTTTTGTTGATCTGCTCTACAGTTTTTTAGGTTCTATATTATTTCTGCTCTCTTCTTTATTATTTCTCTTCTGCTGGGTTCAGGCTGCCTTTGCTGTTCTGCTTCTATTTCCTTTAGGTGTGCTCTTAGATTTTGTATTTGGGATTTTTCTTGTTTCTTGAGACAGGCCTGGATTGCAATTTATTTTCCTCTCAGGACTGCCTTCGCGGCATCCCAAAGCATTTGGATTGTTGTATTTTCATTTCCGTTTGTTTCCATATATATTTTAATTTCTTCTCTAATTGCCTGGTTGACCCACTCATTCGTTAGTAGGGTGTTCTTTAACCTCCATGCTTTTGGAGGTTTTCCAGACTTTTTCCTGTGGTTGATTTCAAGCTTCATAGCATTGTGGTCTGAAAGTATGCATGGTATAATTTCAATTCTTGTAAACTTATGAAGGGCTGTTTTGTGACCCAGTATATGATCTATCTTGGAGAATGTTCCATGTGCACTCGAGAAGAAAGTATATTCTGTTGCTTTGGGATGCAGAGTTCTAAATATATCTGTCAAGTCCATCTGATCCAATGTATCATTCAGGGCCCTTGTTTCTTTATTGACTGTGTGTCTAGATGATCTATCCATTTCTGTAAGTGGGGTGTTAAAGTCCCCTGCAATGACCACATTCTTATCAATAAGGTTGGTCATGTTTATGAGTAATTGTTTTATATATTTGGGGGCTCCGGTATTCGGCGCATAGACATTTATAATTGTTAGCTCTTCCTGATGGATAGAACCTGTAATTATTATATAATGCCCTTCTTCATCTCTTGTTACAGACTTTAATTTAAAGTCTAGTTTGTCTGATATAAGTATGGCTACTCCAGCTTTCTTTTGGCTTCCAGGAGCATGATAGATAGTTCTCCATCCCCTCACTCTCAATCTAAAGGTGTCCTCAGATCTAAAATGAGTCTCTTGTAGACAGCAAATAGATGGGTCTTGTTTTTTTATCCATTCTGATACCCTATGTCTTTTGGTTGGCGCATTTAGTCCATTTACATTCAGTGTTATTATAGAAAGATACGGGTTTAGAGTCATTGTGATGTCTGTATGTTTTATGCTTGTAGCGATGTCTCTGGTACTTTGTCTCACAGGATCCCCCTTAGGATCTCTTGTAGGGCTGGTTTAGTGGTGACGAATTCCTTCAGTTTTTGTTTGTTTGGGAAGACCTTTATCTCTCCTTCCATTCTAAATGACAGACTTGCTGGATAAAGGATTCTCGGCTGCATATTTTTTCTGTTTAGCACACTGAAGATATCGTACCAAGCCTTTCTGGCCTGCCAAGTTTCAAAAGAGAGATCAGTCACGAGTCTTATAGGTCTCCCTTTATATGTGAGGGCACGTTTATCCCTTGCTGCTTTCAGAATTTTCTCTTTATCCTTGTATTTTGCCAGTTTCACTATGATATGTCGTGCAGAAGATCGATTCAAGTTCCGTCTGAAGGGAGTTCTCTGTGCCTCTTGGATTTCAATGCCTTTTTCCTTCCCCAGTTCAGGGAAGTTCTCAACTATAATTTCTTCAAGTACCCCTTCAGCACCTTTCCCTCTGTCTTCCTCCTCTGGGATACCAATTATGCGTATATTATTTCTTTTTAGTGTATCACTTAGTTCTCTAATTTTCCCCTCATACTCCTGGATTTTTTTATCTCTCTTTCTCTCAGCTTCCTCTTTTTCCATAACTTTATCTTCTAGTTCACTTATTCTCTCCTCTGCCTCTTCAATCCGAGCCGTCGTCGTTTCCATTTTGTTTTGCATTTCTTTTAAAGCGCTTTTCAGTTCCTCGTGACTGTTCCTTAGTCCCTTGATCTCTGTGGCAAGAGATTCTCTGCTGTCCTCTATACTGTTTTCAAGCCCAGCGATTAATTTTATGACTATTATTCTAAATTCACTTTCTGTTATATTATTTAAATCCTTTTTGATCAGTTCCTTAGCTGTTGTTATTTCCTGGAGATTCTTCTGAGGGGAATTCTTCCGTTTGGTCATTTTGGATAGTCCCTGGAGTGGTGAGGACCTGCAGGGCACTTCCCCTGTGCTGTGGTGTATAACTGGATTTGGTGGGCGGAGCCGCAGTCCAACCTGATGTCTGCCCCCAGCCCACCGCTGGGGCCACAGTCAGACTGGTGTGTGCCTTCTCTTCCCCTGTCTTAGGGGCGGGATTCACTGTGGGGTGGCATGGCCCGTCTGGGATACTTGCACGCTGCCAGGCTTGTGGTGCTGGGGATCTGGCGTATTAGCTGGGGTGGGTAGGCAAGGTGCACGGGGGCAGGAGGGGCAGGCTTAGCTCGCTTCTCCTTAGGTGATCCACTTCAGGAGGGGCCCTGTGGCAGCGGGAGGGAGTCAGATCCGCTGCCGGAGATTTGCCTCCACAGAAGCACAGAGTTGGGTGTTTGCGCGGAGCGAGCAAGTTCCCTTGCAGGAACTTGTTCTCTTTGGGATTTTGGCTGGGGAATGGGCGGGGGAGATGGCGCTGGCGAGCGCCTTTGTTCCCCGCCAAGCTGAGCTCTGTCGTCCGGGGGCTCAGCAGCTCTCCCTCCCTTTGTCCTCCAGCCTTCCGGCTTTCTGAGCAGAGCTGTTACCTTATGACCTCCCAGACGCTAAATTGCGCTTGATGTCGGAACACAGTCCGTCAGGCCCCTCCACTTTTGCCAGCCAGACTCGGGGGCTCTGCTTGGCCGGCGAGCTGCCCCTCCACCCCGGCTCCCTTCCGCCAGTCCGTGGAGGGCGCACCGCCTCGCCGCCCTTCCTACCCTCTTCCGTGGGCCTCTCGTCTGCCCTTGGCTCCGGAGACTCCATTCTGCTAATCCTCTGGCGGTTTTCTGGGTTATTTAGGCAGGTGTAGGTGGAATCTAAGTGATCGGCAGGACGTGCGGTGAGCCCAGCGTCCTCCTACGCCGCCATCCACAATATTTATTCTTCCAATCCATGAGCATGGAAGGTTTTTCCATGTCTTTATGTCTTCTTCAATACCCTCATAAGCTATAGTGCTCAGCAAACACATCTTTTCCATCTGTGGTTAAGTTTATTCCTAGGTATTTTATGCTTCTTGGTGCAATTGTGAATGGGATCAGTTTCTTTATTTGTCTTTCTGTTGCTTCATTATTAGTGTATAAGAATGCAACTGATTTCTGTACATTGATTTTGTATCCTGCGACTAGGCTGAATTCATGTAACAGTTCTATCAGACTTTTGGTGGAGTCTATCGGGTTTTCCACCTATAATATCATGTCACCTGCAAAAAGTGAATGCTTGACATCATCATTGCCTATTTTGATGCCTTGATTTCCTTTTGTTGTCTGATTGCTGATGCTAGCACTTCCAACACTATGTTAAACAGCAGAGATGAGCGTGGATGTCCCTGTCGTGTTCCTGGTCTCAGGGGGAAAGCTGTCAGTTTTTTTTCCTTTGAGGATGATATTAGCTGTGGGCTTTTCATAAATGGCTTTTATGATCTTTGTGTTCCTTCTATCCCGACTTTCTCAAGGGTTGTTAAGCAAGGATGCTGAATTTTGTTGAATGCTTTTTCTGCATCATAGACAGGATCATATGGTTCTTATCTTTTCTTTTATTAATGTGATGTATCAAATTGATTGATTTGCGAATGTTGAACCAGCCCTGCAGTCCAGGAATGCATCCTACTTGATCATTGTGTATAATTCTTTTTATATGCTGTCTAAATCGATTTGCTAGCATCTTATTGAGGATTTTTGCATCCATATTCATCAGGGATATTGGCCTGTAGGGTTTTTTTTTTTTTTCCCCTGGGCCTCCGCCTGGTTTAGGAATGAAAGTAATGCTGGCTTCATAGAATGAGTCTGGAAGTTTTCCTTACCTTTCTATTTTTTGGAACAGCTTGAGAAGGTTAGGTATTATCTCTGCTTTAAAAGCCTGGTAGATCTCCCCTGGGAAGCCATCTGGTCCTGGAATGTTGTTTGTTGGGAGATGTTTGTTAACTGATTCAATTTCATCGCTGGTTATGTGTCTGTTCGAGCTTTCTATTTCTTCCTGGTTGAGTTTTGGAAGTGTGTGGGTGTTTAGGAATTTGTCTATTTCTTCCAGGTTGTCCAGTTTGTTAGCACATAATTCTTCATAGTATTCCCTGATAATTGCTTGTATTTCTGAGGGATTTTTTGCAATAATTCCACTTTCATTCATGATTTTATCTATTTGGGTCATCTCCCTTTTCTTTTTGAAAAGCCTGGCTAGACTTTTATCAGTGTATTCAGAACATTTCATCCTAAAGCAGAAGAATATATTCTTCGCCAGTCCACGTGGAACATTCTCCAGAATAGACCACATACTGGGACACAAATCAGCCCTCAACAAGTGCAAAAATATCAAGATCATACCATGCATGTTTTCAGACCACAACGTTATGAAACTTGAAATCAACCACAGGAAAAAATTTGGAAAGGTAACAAATACTTGGAACCTAAAGCACATCTTATTAAGGAATGAATGGGCTAGCCAAGAGGTTAAAGAGGAAATTAAAAAGTGTATGGAAGTCAATGAAAATGATAGCACCACATCCCCAAAACTCTGAGACGCAACAAAGGCGGTCAAAAGAAGAAAGTATATAGCAATCCAGGCCTTCCTAAAGAAAGAAGAAAGATCTCAGGTACACAACCTTACACCTTAAGGAGCTTGGAAAAGAACAGCAAATTACACCCCAAACCAGCAGAATACAGGAAGTAATAAAGATTAGAGCAGAAATTAACAAAAATGATAAACCACTAGCCAGTTTGATCAAGAAGAAAAAGAAAAGGACCCAAATAAGTAAAATCAAGAATGAAAGAGGAGAGGTCACAACCAACACAACAGAAATAAAATCAATCATCAGAGGATATTATGAGCAATTTTTGTCAGTAAAATAGGCAATCTGGATGAAGTGGACTAATTCCTCGAAACCTATACACTACCAAAACTGAAACAGGAAGAAATAGAAAATTTGAACAGATCCATAACCAGTAAGGAAATCGAATTAGTAATCAAAAATCTGCCAAAAAACAAGAGTCCAGGGCCAGAAGGCTTTCCAGGGGGAATTCTACCAAACATTTAAGGAAGAGTTAACACCCATTCTCTTGAAACTGTTCCAAAAAATAGAAATGGAAGGAAAACTTCCAAACGCTTTCTATGAAGCCAGCATTATGTTGATTCCAAAACCAGACAGAGACCCCACTAAAAAGGAGAACTACAGACTAATTTCCCTGTGTACATGGATGTAAAATCCTCAAAAACTATTAGCCAAACAGCTCCAACAATACATTAAGAAAATTATTCACCACGACTGAGTGGAGTTTATACCTGGGATGTAGGGCTGGGTCAATATCTGCAAAACAATCAATACGATTCATCACATCAATAAAAGAAAGGACAAGAATAATAAAATCCTCTGAATAGATGCAGAGAAAGCATTTGACAAAATACAGCATCCTTTCTTGATAAAAACCTCAAGAAAGTAGGGATAGAAGGATCAAACCACAAGATCAAAAAGCCATATGTGAATGACCCAAGGCTAATATCATCCTCAATGGGGAAAAATGGAAAGCTTTCTCCCTAAGGTCAGGAACAAGACAGGAACGTCCACTCTCACCACAGTTATTCAACATAGTAGTGGAAGATTTGAACTCAGCAATCAGAAAACACAAAGAAATAAAAGCATGCAAATTGGCCAGGAGGAGGTCAAACTTTCACTCTTCGGAGTTGACATGATACTCCTTATGGAAAACCCAAAGGGTTCCACCAAAAAACTGCTAGAAGTGATTCATGAATTGAGCAAAGTTGCAGGAGAGAAAAGCAATGCCCAGAAATAGGTTGCATTCCTATACACCAACAATGAAGCGACAGAAAGGGTAATCAAGGAATCGATCCCACTTACAGTTGCACCAAAACCCATAAAATACCTAGGAATAAATGTAACCAAAAAGGTGCAGAATCTATACACTGAAAACTATAGAAAGCTTATGAAAGAAATTGAAGAAGACACAAAAAAAGGGAAAAAGATTCCATGCTCCTGGATAGGAAGAAGAAATATTGTTAAAATGTCGATACTACCCAAAGCAATCTACATATTCAATGCAATCTCTATAGATATAACACTAGCATTCTTCCCAGAGCTAGAACAAATAATCCTAAAATTGGTATGCAACCAGGAAAGACCCCAAAGAGTCAAAGAAATCTTGAAAAAGAAAACCAAAGCAGGAGGCATCAAAATCCCAGACTTCAAGCTATACTGCAAAGCTGTATCATCAAGGCAGTATGGCACAAAAACAGTGCTGGCACAAGAACAGATGCTCAGATCAATGGAACAGAATAGAGAAACGAGAAATGGACCCATAAGTGGATGGCCACCTAATCTTTGACAGAGCAGGAAGCAATATCCAATGGAATAAAGACAATCTCTTCAGCAAGTGGTGCTGGGAAACTGGAGAGCGACATGCAGGAGAATGAACCTGGACCACTTTCTTACACCATCCACAAAAATAAACTCAAAGTGGATGAAAGACCTCAACGTAAGACAGGAAGCCATCAAAATCCTCGGGGAGAAAGCAGGCAGAAACCTCTTTGATCTTGGCCGCAGCAACGTCTTACTCAACACGTCTCTGGAGGCAAGGGAAACAAAAGCATAAATGAATTACTGGGACCTCATCAGAATAAAAAGCTTCTGGACAGCGAAGGAAACAATCACCAAAACTAAAAGGCAACCGACAGAATGGGAGAACATATTTGCAAGACATATCAGACAAAGGGTTAGTATCCAAAATCTATAAAGAACTTATCTAACTCTACACCCAGAAAACAAATAATCCAGTGAAGAAACGGGCAAAACACATGAATAGACACTCCTCCAAAGAAGACATCCAGATGGCCAACCGACACATGAAAAGATACTCCTCATCACTCATCATCAGGAGAATACAAACCAAAACCACGATGAGAAACCACCTCACACCTGTCAGAATGGCAACCATTAACATCTCAGCCAACAACAGATGTTGGCGAGGATGAGGAGAAAGAGAATCTTTTTTGCACTGCTGGTGGGAATGCAAAGTGGTACAGTCACTCTGGAATATAGTAATGGAGGTCCCTCAAAAATTAAAAATAGATCTACCCTATGACCCAGCAATTGCACTACTAGGCATTAATCCAAGGGATACAGGTGTGCTGTTTTGAAAGGACACATGCACCCCAATGCTTATAGCAGCACTATCAACAATAGCCAAAGTGTGGAAAGAGCCCAAATTTCCTTTGATGGATGAATGGATCAAGAAGATGTGTTACACACACACATACACACACACACACACACACACACAATGGAGTATTACTCGCCAATCCAAAAGAATGAAATCTTGGCAAGTGCAACTATGTGGATGGAGCCAGAGAATATTGTCCTAAGCAAATTAGTCAGTCAGAGAAAGGCAAATATCATATGACTTCACTCATATGAGAACTTTAAGACACAGAACCGATGAACAGAAGGGAAGGGAAGCAAAATAATAGGAAAAGAGGGAGGGGGGACAAAAGAGACTCTTGAATATGGAGAACAAAGAGAGGGTTACTGGAGGGGTTGTGGGAGGGGGTTGGGTTAAGTGCGTAAGGGGCATTAAGGAATCTACTCCTGAAATCATTGCTGCACTATATGCTGACTAATTTAGATGTACATTAAAAAAAAATTAAAAAAAAACTAAAAATAACCTTATCTTAAGTGTGGCTAGCTCCTCATGGCCCTGAAAACCTTGATTCCAAATTCCTTAGAGGCTTAAGCTGTCCTTAATCCCCACTAACTAAACAATATATAATCAGTCACTTCTCACAATCCCAAGATAGCTCTCTTTGTCCACAGGTCCTGTCACTGGGCTTTAATAAAATCACCTTTTTTGCACCAAAGATGTCTCAAGAATTCTTTCTTAGCCCTTTGCTCACAAACCCCATTAAGAGGAAATGATCCTTTGTGCTTTAAACGATAGTGCTGTTTCTACTGACAGCTTTACTGAACTAAAGATTGTTCTTGAAACTAAGGTAAGAAAAAATTTCAAGAGAAGCAGTGATTGCAGAAGGAAAAATCGTTAACTACTAAAGGCACAAGTATAAAAGAAGTGCTCCCAAATAATTTGAGATGTAATGCACTAATGTGTGTTATTGACTAACAAATACACATGGAAAGACTCATAGGTCTCTAAGTGGTCTTGTGGTTGAGGATCATGTGGCTTTGTTTTCAAGATAAAGATCATGACACATTACTTTTTCAAAAGAAATTATTAAATCCCAGCTGGTTAACATATATGTAGTCTGGTAATTCATTCAGGAGTAGAATTTAGGAAATCGTCACTTATATACAACACCTAGTGCTCATCCCAACAGGTGTCCCCCTTAATGCCCATCACCCATTTGGCCCTCCTCTCAGCCAACAGCCCTCCAGCAACCCTCAGTTTTTTCTCTGTATTGAAGAGTTTCTTCTGGTTTGCTTCTTACGGTTTTCCTCCCTTTATGTTTTTAGCTTGTTTTTCCTTATCTTCCCCTATGTTTATCTAATTTGTTTCTTAAATTCCACATATGAGTGAAATCTTATATTTCTCTTTCTCTGACTGATTTTGCTTACCACGATACACTCTACTTGCACCCACATTGTTACAAATGCAAGACTTCATTCCTTCTGATGGCTGAGTGATATTCCATTGTAGAATATACCGTCTTTACCCATTCATCGGTGATGGCCATTTGGGCTCTTTCCATGATTTAGCTATTATTGAAACTGGTGCAAAACATTGGGGTGCATGTGACACTTCATATTAGCATTTGTGTGTCCTTTGGGCAAATACCTAGTAGTGCCATCATTGTTTCTAATTATAGGGTAGCTCTATGTTTCATTTTTTAAGAAACAGCCATGATGTTTTCCAGAGTGACTGCACCTGCTTGCATTCCCACCAGCAGTGCAAAAATGTTCCCCTTTATCCACATCCTTGCCAACATCTGTTCTTGCCCAAATTGTTCATTTTAGCCATTCTGACAGGTGTGAGGTGGTATCTCATTGTGGTTTTGATTTGTATTTCCCTGATGATGAGTGATGTGGAGCATCTTTTCATGTGTCTGTAGGCCATGTGGATGTCTCCTTTGGAAAAGTGTCTGTTCATGTCTTTTGTCTCTTTCTTCATTGGATTATTTGCCTTTTGAGTGTTGAGTTCCATAAGCTCTTTATAGATTTTGGATACTAATCCTTTATCGGATATGTCATTTGCAAATATTTTCTTCCATTCTGTCGGTTACCTTTTAGTTTTGCTGATTGTTTCCTTCGCGGTGCAGAAGGTTTTTATCTTGATGAGGTCCCAATAGTTCGTTTTTGCTTTTGTTTCTCTTGCCCCTGAAGACATGTCTTCATTTAAGTAAGAAGTTCCTGTGAGTGAGGTCAAAGAGATTGTTGCCTGTTTTCTACTCTAGGATTTAGATGGTTTTGACATTTAGATCTGTCATCCATTTTGAGTTGTTTTTGTGTATGGCATAAGAATGTGGTCCAGGTTCATTCTTCTACATGTTGCTGTCCCGTTTTCCCAACACCATTTGCCTTCTGAAGAGACTGTCTTCTTTCCTTTGGATATTGTTTCCTGCTTGGTCAAAGATTAGCTGGCTGTACATTTGTGGGTCCGTTTCTGGGTTCTCCGTTCTGTTCGTTGATCTATGTGTCTACTTTTGTGCCAGTACCATACTGTTTTGGTGAAAACAGCTTTGTAGAACAGCTTGATCCAGGATTGTGATGTGTCCAGCTTTGGTTTTCTTTTTTAACATTCGTTTGGCTATTCAGTGTCTTTTGTGGTTCCGTACAAATTTTGGGTTTGTTCTAGCTCTGTGAAGAACGCTGGTGTTATTTTGATAGAAATTGCATCGAATGTGTAGATTGCTTTGGGTAGTGTCAGGATTTTAACAATGTTTGTTTTCCAATCCATGAGCATGGAATGAAGACGATGACACATTTCAAGGAAACTGGTACTGCTGTGGAAAAAGCTGTTACCACTTTTCAAAAGAGGAGAAAACTTGGGAGAGGAGCATGGTGTCATGCCAAGATCTGCAGTCCAGTCTCCTGAAGATTGATACTAAAGAGGAGCAAGTATGTCTACTTTCCTAAACCTGATGTAAATGCTATGAGTATGCAAAGCATGTCTGGGGTTCAGACAATTATTTCGACTTCCTCCGGTATTATTTGGCATGTTGCTTTGAAGCACTTTGTTAACTGGCGCAGATTTCTCTGTGGAAGAGACATAGGTGTAACAGTGACCAAGAAGAACCATTGTTTTAAATCAAGAAGAACTGCTCTTCTGGGCATGCCATGGAATGATTTTCAGTCTTTAGTATTGTATATATTGCATCTTAACACTTAGTATGCTTCAGACGGCTCAGCATTACCTTCTCAGGGCTAATACAGGGCAAAAGAACAACGGCTTCAAGGGTATGAGCACTCTAAAGAGATAATTTCTCATTGTACTGAGTTCTATTGTTCCTTCATCAGTATATGGGAGGGATTCAACTTCAAAGGAAAGATGAGTCTCTCCCTTCATGGCCATGGGAAAAGAGGTTGAAAAATGAAGAGGTTGAATGTAGCTAGAATGCTTCTTTTTATTTACTTATTTTTTTTTAACATTTATTCACTTTGTAAGAGACAGAGAGAGACAGAGTGCGAGTGGGATTGGGGCAGAGAGAGAGGAAGACAGAATGTGAAGCAGGCTCCAGGCTCTTACCTGTCAGCACAGAGTCCGACGTGGGGCTCAAACTCACATACCGTGTGATCATGACCTGAGCCAAAATCAGACACTCACCCGATGGAGTCACCCAGGCACCCTGGAATGATTCTTTGGAAATGATTTTTTTTCCTTTTGCTTATAATCCAGAATGACAGAGAGAGCATCTCTTTTCTAGAAGAGAAAATGTAGATCACATTTGCCATTACTTTTAATGTTTGGCAATATGAAGTCAGTAGAATGGATTCTGTGGGGTTCCTTCTAATGATTCCATAAATAGTCCATGTAGGCACTGAGTTCTAGTTACACGATCTAGTTCTAGCAGTGATATTTCTATTAGTGTCTTGTGAAGGATGAGTTAAAAGCCCTATGTTTTCAAAAAGGAAAACAAAATAAAACCCAAACCAGGCCAATACTCAGGGGCATGTGGTTGGCCTAGTTGGTGGGCCATGTGCCTCTTGATCTGTGAGTTCTACCCCACGTTGCATGTAAAGTTTATCTAAAAAAAAAAAACCAAAGAAACAAACAAAAAGAGCCCTGTGTTTCTTGTTTATAAAATTCTTATTAAAATACTGATATGAATATGAATGATTCACTCATAAGTATGAGAAACAAATGAAGTACACATTAGCACATTGGTTCAAGCAAATTTTAAAAATCAAGGACCAATAATCCAGGACCTAATAATCCAGGACCTAAAAATCCAGGACCTAATAAGTACCTCGATTATTTTCAACCTCAGCTGTTATCAATCAACTTCCAAATGGTTGGAGTTTTCTTCTTTCACACATTAAGTTTATTTTTAATCCGTATTTCCCCTGTCATTTCCAATTCAGTGTTCTTCAGTTTCAGTCCTGCCATTGAAGTTTATGGACTTCAGAGTTTCAATGAAGCTTCTTATACTTGTTATCCCTGTGTTTCCAGGAACTATCTAGAGCCTTTGACGTTCCCTGAGACTTTTGCCATTGTTTAGAGCAAAATCTGAGTTTCATAGTCTAGCACCTCATTTGATGAGAACTTGGCTGTCAGTATCTGAACTGGGCTGTTGATACACTCTCTGAACTGGAGATTAGCTTTGCTACAGAAAAGCATTACTCTTACACTGATGGTTTAGGATTTCCCATGTTTTGCTGCTTTACCAACCCAGGAGTGTAATGACAGCAGGGGCTTAAGTCCATTGGTACTGAAATCTGAAATTGGCTTTGATACCTATGCATACCCCTAGCATCTAGCAAAATTATGTGAGTGAAAGAATCAAGGGACATTTAACATCAGTGTTGATTTGGAGACTTAGAAATGATAACATCTATTTGGTCGCAGTTCTATAATTCCCATTCGTTTTCCTTAGGCACTAACTATACACTCCTCAAATTTTTCTGATACAATGTAATTACTGTGAAGAGATATTGATGCATGTGTGTGTTTTTGGGTGCCTTTGTGTTAGAGAGAGAGAGAGAGGCTGAGAGAGATTCAATTACATTGCTTATAGCAAAGGATATTAACTTGTTACTTTCCATTCAATATGCCAATTGGAATAATGATTACAAAGAACTTACAGAATTTTTATGGTAGAGATATTGTAGACCCTGCATGCATTATTCAGTGCCCACACTGTTAACACAGACTGTATGATATCCACTGCATACAGAAGGAAAATTCTCACGGCAGTTTTATTTCCTTAGGTGTGTAGAGCAAATTAATGGGATACAGAGTTTGACCGCTTGTAGCTATAGTCTCTTCATTTTCACTGCTGTATAATATTCCCCAGCGTGGCTAAGAATCTCTAGAAGATGGAAGTTTGGGTTGTTTCCACCTTTTGTGGTTAGGAATAGTCCTTCATGAATCATTCTTAGACGTGTCTCAGTGCAAAACTCTCTTGTGTGTCCTCACTTCTCTTGATCACAAATCATCGTAGGAGTGAAATCATTGGGGACAGGGTTCCTAAAGGTCCATTTTCATGCGATATTTTAAAATTACATTTCAAAATGATTTTAGCAACATTTTGAAAGATGGATTTGATATCAACCATCCCACAAACTTGGTGCTGTTATTTTTAATTTCTGCCAATTCAATACTAGTAAAATATACCCTGGTGGCTTTGATTTGAATTTTCATGATCTCTAGTGAGCTTGGCATCTTTATTTCTTGGCTATACTCCCCAATTATTTGAAATATGTTCTCGTTTGTTGTGCTTTTTCTTATTGTGTAATCTTTTCCCTTGTTTATTTCTAAAAATACGTATTTTTGTTCTGTAAATTATTGCATATATCTCCAGACAAGGCTTGTCTTTTCACATGCTTTTTTTTTCTTAATTTTTTTAACGTTTATTTATTTTTGAGACAGAGAGAGACAGAGCATGAACAAGGGAGCAGCAGAGAGAGAGGGAGACACACAATCGGAAGCAGGCTCCAGGCTCGGAGCCATCAGCCCAGAGCCCGACGCGGGGCTCGAACTCACGGAGCGCCAGATCGTGACCTGAGCTGAAGTCGGACCCTTAACCGACTGAGCCACCCAGGCGCCCTGTCTTTTCACATGCTTTAAGGTGTCTTAGGATGAGGAAATTTCCTGACTTTGCCATCATATTTATCTATCTACTTTATCGTATGGGAAGATTTGTTTATTTCTAAGTCCATCCTGCCCCTTTGCTGATATCTTGGATCCAGTCACAGAGACTTGAGTGATTCCTTCATTGAAGCATTTCGACTCCTGTGTCTTCTCTACCCCATGGAGAAATGAGCCTGCCACTTCCATTTATCATAAAAGTGTTTGAAGATAAAAGTGCCCAGTATTTTATTGATGAGTCCTCTGTGGGTAAGATGTTTTCACTGATGCTGTGAATAATACTAATAATTCCAATTTTCTCACAGGTCCTTATTCAATCAAAAAACACAATCATTGGATTGGATTAAGTAGGGTTCAAGAAAGCAGGTATCCCTGGCAATGGCTGGATGGCTCACCCCTATCTCAGAAGCTGTAATTTTTCATTTCATGGCCTTTCTCCCTTTACTGCTCAGTAACGGAGTGGTAGGTTATTGGTGAAGAGGAAAAGATCCTTGGGGACTTAAGGAATATTGTTCATTCCATTTGATCTCGCTTCTTAGATTGGCAACCGAATGCAAATCTGAGACCTCACTAGACCCAAAGAGCATGATCTATTCCATGTTCTTTAATGGAAAGTCCTGCCAAACCTAGTGAAATGGCATTTTGCTTTTGTATCTTGTATGTCCTATGATACAAGCATGTCCACAGATATGGTTGCAGGAAATGGTAAAAGGTAATGAGGAGAGGAAAGTGGTTACAGCCAGCCTCCTCTGTACATGAAATTTGTACCTGTTTGCTTGGTATCATTCGAGAAAAACAACAAAAGAGCTTTTTCCAAAGGAGTCATTTAGTAATCTTGCAACTCTAATGTGGTATTTAATATCTTTCATGCTATTATTTAGCACAATTCCGCAAGAATTACTGCTAGCCTTGTTTCATTAATAAATCACATGTATTTGTCATTTGATGTTACGAAAGTAGTTTAGAAAATGAAGAAAAGTGATCCGTTGTAAATAAATCCAGATAACTGGCGGATATTATGGGAAACATGGGGTATTTAACATGCTGTTTATTGATGGCCCACAATGTGCCAGGCATCCTTCTAGTCACTGAAGCTATAGTGGTGAATGAAACACGCTACAGTCTTCTGCCGTTGTGGATAGTACATTCCAATGCAGGCTTGATGGAGCTCTTGGTGATGAGCGATGACAATCTCAACGTGCCAAGTGAATTACATGGCTCATTAGGGGGTGATATATGCTATGGAGTGATGTGAAATCTTTCCTTTTTCTACAGTGCAAAGTGTCTTTTGTGTATGAAGGTAAGAGGGAGAGGTTTCACTGCTTTCAGTGGAGTGGTCAGGACAGACTCCATGAGAAATGAAGTTCGTACAGCATGTTGAGTGAGCAGGGCATGTGGATTAGCTGATACAAATGCATCCCAGCAGTAGGAGTGTCCTTAGCATCCCTGAGGAAATAGCAAGAGGGCCTGGGACTGGAGCAAGGGGAACGAGGTGGGAGAAAAGTAAGTCAGAGAGGGAACGACGGTGAGAGCATGTGGGGATCAGAAAAATGTAAGACCTTGGATTGGCTCATGAGGGTCATGAGAAGATAGGACTTCTCATATAGCCTTCTCATAGAGGCTTTAAGCGGAGGAGGGACAAAGTCTGGCTCCTGCTTTGGAGACGCACTCTGGACAGTCTGTTGAGCTGAGATGGCTAAGTGGCCAGATTCTACACTTGTTCCAAACATGTGTGTGAGACGGACAAGTCAGGGATGGTGTCAGGTTTTTGGTCCAGGAGTGGTAAGAATGACGTTTCCATTAACGTTAATAGGGCATATTTGGAATTCAGTTTTAGATACATTGGTAGTAAAACTGTTAAAGCATTTAGGTATGTACGGGGGTGTCGCATGGGACTTGTGATAGATGATCATGCCGATCAGGTGAGAGGTTTGTGCCTGGGATGCAAATGTCTGCAGCAGTGGATAGACAGTGTGACAAGTGCGAGGCTGGGATGATTCTCGGGAATCTAAGGGCTGAGCCCTCGGACACCCTCATGTGGAAGGTCATGTTAAGTGGACAAGAGGATAACCAGAAAACATCACCCGGAAAAGTGTTTCAAGAGACAGAAATAAACCCATAACGCGTCAGGGAAGGCAATTGGAACCCCCTGCAAAGAAGTTCTACTGAAATAACAGCTGACTATAAAAATTTGGGGACACCTCCATTTTATTTCTTGAAATGGTTACTTCCCATCAGATTCCTGAGGATTTGGGTGAAAATTAAAACTAAGAAACATTTTTTTTCTGGACAGTGTAGCCCAGCCTTCACATTTAAAATCCAGGTACCTCCTTCTCATTGCCCAATTTCACCGAAGTCTAATGCTTCGTTTGGTGTCGAAGACATTAGGCTCAGTGGAGAAAAAGTGCACACTATCTTAAAGGCAAATCAGCACCCTTTTTCCTCAAAGTGAGGCTAGCAGTGGAATTGCTTGCTCTGGGCACATCAGTCTGAATTATAAGCACTTGGAGATATGTTTATATGTAATTTCAGTGTATCACTTCCCGAACATTATTTGATCACTTCCCAGACGTGTCAGGAGTCTTAGGAGCATATTTCAAGTGTATATCTATAACTCCCTAGACCTTCCAGTCTATACTACCCTTTGTACTTCTTCACTAGTTCCAATGGTCCATTGGTAACATTTAATTAGGTTTAGATACAATTACGCTTCCTAATCTTAACGCTATATGACCCTCTCAACATTTGTAAGGCCATTGAAATAAGTGCACATATGTTTTCAATTTGTGATAAATTTTGCCTGAGAAATGTCTTTCTAAAATGAATTAATTTTCTGGTGCAGGAATTTCCAACAGAGTTTATCTCCTGTGAAATGTGGACACATGAGACCATCAACAATTTATACTGTTGACTGTAGTAACCGTTTCCGTTACATTTGTGAAAAGGAGTTCTCTGGCCCTGATAATTAAAGTGCTGTGATCAAGTGTTCACTATTTTCATTCTTTAACAGCTGTAAGGAAAAATACAGGGTATTCTCTCAAATTAGTCAACTATGCATGGCGTATGAAGGATTATAATCTTTCAAATATCCTTCAGCATGGATAAAAGAGTAAGTTTTAGAAATAGTAAAATCATCCATCCAAAAATGAACCTTTTTTTTTTTTTTGAAATTTCAAGAATCATTCCACCAGAGAATGTGAAAAAAGTTTCAGTGTAAGACTTTACATTTAGAATATAACTAAATGATCTTGATTTAAATAGGTAGTGAATACATTTGCAATGTTCACAGTGTAAGAGGTCCTAAATGATGAACACATCTTCTCAACCCATCTTGTGCTGTATTCACCTAGTTGCCACCTCAAAGGTACACATGTAACTGGTTTATATAGTATTCCAGAGGTATTCTAGTAAAGTACAAGTATACACAGGCCGTCTGCCAAACAAAATCTTATGTGGCTACAAACGACAGTAACGATCCTTTATGTTTCTGTTGAAAATGTACCACACGTGTGTTCCATATCAGTACATAGGTAGCCGTATTACTTTGTATACATTTCTGCAAATATCACACTGATAAATGTTTTATTTCCAGTGGACGTTTAGGTTTGTCCCAGAATTTTAGAATTGTGTGAATGAAAGCACTTAATACTGTATTACTTGCCATAGGGCGTATACATAGGGTAAATGTCTAGCAATGTCATTTCTATGTCAAAATATGTCCACATGAAATTGCATAGACGTTGAATTTACAATAGATGCTCTACATCTCTATCTGCAGTCAGCAGCATTCAAGAATTCCTGCTTCCTCTCTTGGTTACCACCGCAACGTGTTATCAGTCTGTTTGATTTTGCCAATAAAATCTTCACCAATTAAAAAAATGTTTATTTGATTCACTTCAATTTACGATGTCCTGTTATTTGTGTCTCTGAGCATTTGTTTATGGTATTTCCTTTCATTTAAAGTGTCTGTTTGTGTCTTTATGGATTAATATCACAAACGTAAGTTTGAGCAAAAAAACCCCAGACACAAAATCGCTCCTCCTGTAACGTTCCAGTTATTTATAAGGTTCTACACCAGGTAAGTCTAACCTATGCTATTAGAAATAGGGACAAAATTTCCTGCCACATGGATTTATTCGTAAAACGAATAGTAATGGGAAATGACTAGTCTTTACCATGGTGCAACGTTATGCTTGGAAAGAAACCATGTCCAAGGTGCATTTCTCAGGTGCTGATATTATGGAGTTTACTAATCTGGGTGCTGGTTACAGGGTGTTGTAGTGACCCCTTGGGCTGCCATGACAACTACCACAACCTGGGTGTCTTTGGACAACATACATTTATTTTTTCATGATTTTGGAGGCGAGAAGTTTAAACGTGAGGTGGCAAGGTCAAGCTCCATTTGAAACTCTTTAGTTTACTTTGTTGGACTAAATTCTTCCTCGCCTCAGAGAAAGTCATGAGAAACTTTAAAACTTTATTAAAAACTTTAAAAACTTAAAAATTTAAAAACTTTAAAACTTTTTATTTGTTTTTTTTTAACGTTTATTTATTTTTGAGACAGAGAGAGACAGAGCATGAACGGGGGAGGGTCAGAGAGAGAGGGAGACACAGAATGTGAAACAGGCTCCAGGCTCTGAGCCGTCAGCAGAGAGCCTGACGCGGGGCTCGAACTCACAGACCGCAAGATCGTGACCTGAGCCAAAGTCGGACGCTCAACAGACTGAGCCACCCAGGTGTCCCTGCCGTTGTTTGTTTTAAAGGATAAATTTGGCATAGTTTGAACTGGATGAAAGCAAATCACCAAGAGATCAAAATATGTGGAGGCTGAGTTCAATCAGTGTTTACAGGGAGAATGCTTCCATGGGAAGCACGTTTTCAATCAACAATCACAACTTCTCCCTTGAGAAAGTAGAATGAGGAAAAGAAATAAAACCCAAATCAAATTAAGGTGGAAATCATAAAATGAAATGCAGAAATCAGTGAGGTTGGAAATAAAAGAAATAATAAAATAAATGTAGCAGTGAGTTTTGAAAAGGCCGACCACAGTGATAAACCTCCAGCTGGACCGATCAAGAATAGGCCTAAATGACCAAATTGAAACATGAATGAGCAGCATTATTACAGACATTGAAGGATTTACTGATGATTATAAGGGAACATGATGAAGAATTTTTTGCCATTGAATTCTAAAACCTGAAAGGCATTGATTTCTTGAAAGAATTGATCTTTCAAAACACACTTAAGAAGAATTTGAAAACTTGAACTCGTTGTATATCTAAAATGAGTTATTCAATTTGTAGTTAAAACACTCCAGAGAGAACCTCAGATGGGTTCGCTGGTGAATTCTGTAAATATTTACTGAATAAAGAGTCAAATTTAAAAGGGAAAAAAAAGTGATCCAGGAGACAGAAGAAAATTGAAAATGTTCCAAATTATTCTGTGAGGCCAGTGTTACTTGGATAGTGAAACCAGATAGCCAAGAATCCACAGCCCATGTGCACAAAACAAGCAAAAATTCCTAACAAATAGTTGCACATCGAATTGCATGGAGCAATTTATTGAGAAGATTATATATCACGATGGAGTGGGTTTATTCCACATGTGAAAGATTAATGAATTGGGGTGATTTACTTGATTGATAGGCTGAGGAAGGAAAGCCACATGATAGCCTTCGTAGATGCAGATAAAGCACCTCAAAGTCGCCATCATTTCATGACAAATGGTCTCAGTAAACTAGGAATAAGTAAAGTAGGAGTAAGTGAGGTTTTCCTCCATATGATAATGACATTAGAAAGAAACAAACCCTCCAGTTAGTAATCTACTCAGCAGCGACAGATTGAGTGCTTTCCCTTAACACCGGTAAAGAAGCAAAGATATCTGGACTCATCACACCTCTTCACCATCCCAAGGGAGTCCATTTCAGTTCGATATGCAAGAAATAAAAAAGTGATACAGATTGGAATGCAAAAGGGAACGACCTCCAGTTGCAAAGACATAAGTTTCCAGATCAAGGACAGTATGTTAAAATTCAGTAATGTGTCTATGTGCTAAAAATAAGCTTTTGGAAATTGAAATAAACAAAAATATCATTTACGTTAGTATTGTCACCTGCTAGACCCCAAGATGTGACCTTTACTGCCTACCACCTTATACTCCCCCACCTTTTTCCCACATTTTTCCTTAAGCAAATCCTCTTGCCAGTGTCTCTCTTAAGTCTGGCAAGTGGAAAGCAAAGCATCCCTCAAACATTAGTGATTCTCTTGACAAAAGCTTCAACCTGCCCAGATCCCCCGGGGACAGTTTGAGTGTCATCCTGACTCACACATGCTCAGTTGGACCATGGAGTGACCTCTAGAGTGATTGATGATACCTTTACCTCATTATAATTCTAAAATCTCGAACCAGGGAGGAGCAGGAGCCTTATCACAAGCCTTACTTACACAGCACACAGTGTGCGTGGAGACCTGTTTGCTTAAGTTGCATGTTTCACGTCATGTCCTCCTCTATCTATGGCGAGGTGGATCCTCTTTTTCATCCTAATTCAAAAAAAAAAAAAAAAAAAAAAAAAAAGGAGGGGCACCCGGGTGGCTCAGTCTGCCGAGCGTCCCGCTTTGGCTCAGGTCATGATCTCATGAATTGTGAATTCGAGCTCCTAGTAGGGCTCTCTGCTGACAGCTCGGAGCCTAGAGCCTGCTTCGAGTTCTGTGTCTCCCTCTCGCTCTCTGCCCCTCCCGCCCCTGGTTACACTCTGCTTTCTCTCTCTTTCAAAAATAAAAAACATTAAACATTTTTTCACATGAAAAAAGGAACCTATTCACCGCTGCTTCAGGAGTCATGGCTTTGGAAGTTACTCCCCACGATCTCCTCATTTGCTGCAAATAAAGTTTCCTTTTTGTGACAACTCACATGGTGTAGTTCCTTTCTGTGACTCACCAAGGAGCAAACTCATGTTGATTTGGTTGCAGTATCACAGTAAATTAATAGTGTATATGTGCCAAAATGTATGTACCATCTATGTGCTGAAAATTATGAAATACTCATAAGAGAAATTAAGACAAGTAAGTTGATAACTCTACTATCTATGGTCCGAGATGGGAGGCTTCAAAATGGTGATATCTCCAAGTTGATCTAAGATTAAATCAATTCAAATCCAAAACCAAGTAAGATTTTTTCCTTTTTGGTCGTCACCTACATGCTGATTTTACTTTTTTAAATACAGGTTATTTTTAGGACAATTTTAAATGTACAGAAAGAAAATGCAAAGATAGTACAGAGTTCCCAAATACACTGTACTCTTATATCAACATGCTATCTTAATAGTGTATATTTGTTACAATTCAGAAACAAAAGTGATATATCTATGATTTAACATGCATACTTTACTCAGATTTTCTATTCCAGGATCCCATCCGTGTTACCACAGCACAGTTAGCTGTCATGTGTTCTTAGGTTCCCCCTGGGTGTTACAGATTTTCCTTGTTCTTGGTGATGTGAATAGTTTTGAGGAGGACTTTCTAGGTACTTAAAAAAATATATCCTTCAGTTGAGATTGGTCTGGTATTTTTCTCATGCGTAGACCGGGATCATATATTTGGGGAGGAAGCCCACACAGGCCCAGAGTCACTTTTATCACATTATTATATCAAGAGCGCATGCTATGAATATGGCCTGTCACTGTTGATGATAACTTTCTTCAGTCCGGTACTATTTGCCAAGTGTTCCATTGTAAAGTTATTCTTTGTTTTCCCTTCCATATGATTCTGTAATGAGTTTTTGGAAGGAAATCATTATGTGCAGTGCGTACTTAGAGAGCGAGGAGTTATACCCGTCTCCTTGAAGCAGGAGTAGAATGATACCTGGAGCTGTATTTGGAATTCTGCATGCAAATTTTGTCTCATTGCCCCCATGTATTTATTTGATCAATTCTTTTATCCTGGTATGGGCTGATGGATATTTATTTTTTATTTTGGTTTATAGTACAATGGCACTTTATTTATTTTGTTATTTATTTTGTTGCTTAAATTGCTGTTGCTTTAGCCATTGGGAATTCGTTCGTCTGGTCTCTCGATCCGTTTGACCATCCCACATTATGTTAAGTAGTCCCCTCTTTTCTAGCAGTACACATGTTCCAGGCTCACCTTGCATGTGTCCTACCTCTGACTTATAATCAACTATTTCTGCAAGGAGCCCAGATTCCTTTAACTGGGTATTCTAATTCTAATTAAATATGGTCACTACCTGAACTTTTAAAAAAAAAAGTCAATGGAAACTGGAGAAAGAGCAAAGTAGGAGAACACAAATTACGATACTTGAAGACTAGCACAAGGGCACAATAATCAAGATATCTGTAGGACACCTGGGTAGCTCAGTGGGTTAAGTGTCTGACTCGATCTCAGCTCATGTCATATCTCAGGTTCATGAGTTCCAGCCCCACACTGGGCTCCACGCTGAGCATGAACCCTACTTAAGATAAAAGAAACTGATGAAAGAAGATAGTTACTCAGATCAATGGAACAGCATAGAGAGTTTAGAAATAGATTGACAAATAAAGTGTCAATTGACTTTTGGCAAAAGCGCCAATGATATTTCAATAGGACAATGTTGCTTTCAGCAAGCGATACGGGAATCATTAGACACTTACATGCAAAAACTTAAAGGAAGGAATTCAAGCCATCTAAAAAAGATTAACTTGCCTTGGAGTGTAGAATTCAATGTAAACTTACAGGTTTTAGAAGACTGCATGGGAGAAAAAAATTCAACCTCAGGTTAATTAAGAGTTTCTTAGGACAGAAGATGGCAGAACAGCATGGAAGTTTTTTGTGTGTCTCATGTCCATGAAATACAGCCAGACCAACACTGAACCATCCCACACACCTAGAAAACTGACTGGAGGATTAACACAACAATCTGCACAACCTGCACCCAGAATTCAGCAGGTACGTGGCACAGAGAGGTGAACTTGGGGAGTGAGAAGCCTTGGGAAGGGAGGTGTTTTGCGGGTGGAGAGAGGACAGAGACGGGGCGGGGGGGTGGGGAGTAAAATACAGGAAAAGCACCCCTCCCCCAAAGCAGCTGGAGAGAAAGTGGAAAATTGGAAACAGCCACAGGGACTAAACTAAAAAAAGAGAAAGGAGAGGGTTTAAATTCCATTAAGACTGTAAACAAGGGAAGCACAAAGTCTGCAACTCTGCAGCTCCATACCTGGTGGTGCTCCGATGGGAAGGGCGAATCCCCAGGAGCAGAGTGGGGTCTGGGAGGTCCTCGGGCCACATGGGGAAAAGCAATTCCACTGCTGCAAGGACATTTGGTAGAGACTGTTGGAGCCACCTGGTCCCAGCAGACCCCGGAAGTCAGCCACATTCACTGGTAGTGGCGCAAGGTCGTTGAGGACGAAGCCTGGTGCCAGATGTGTAGTGATTTTCCATAATCCCTGAAAGTCTGCTGAGACACTATCTCGAGAACTTTTTATTATTATTATCTTTTTTAATATGAAATTTATTGTCAAACTGGTTTCCATACAACACCCAGTGCTTATCCCAAGAGGTGCTCTCCTCAACACCCATCACCCACTCTCCCCTCCCTGCCACCCCCCCATCAAACCTCAGTTTTTTGTTCTCAGTTTTTAAGAGTCTCACATGGTTTGCCTCATTCCCTCTCTGTAACTTTTTTTCCCCTTCCCCTCCCACATGGTCTTCTGTTAAGTTTCTCAGGATCCACATAAGAGTGAAAACATATGGTATCAGTCTTTCTCTTTAAGACTTATTTCACTTAGCATCACACTCTCCAGTTCCATCCACGTTGCTACAAAAGGCCGTATTTCATCCTTTCTCATTGTCACGTAGTATTCCATTGTGTATATAAAACCACAATTGCTTTAGCCATTCAACAGTTGATGGACGTTTAGGGTCTTTCCATAATTTGGCTATTGTTGAAAGTGCTGCTATAAACATTGGGGTACAAGTGCCCCTATGCATCAGCACTCCCGTATCCCTTGGGTAAATTCCTAGCAGTGCTATTGCTTGGTCATAGCGTAATTCTATTTTTAATTTTCTGAGGAGCCTCCACACTGTTTTCCAGAGCGGCTACACCAGGATTCATTCCCCCCAGCAGTGCAAGGGGTTCCTGTTTCTCCACATCCTCGCCAGCATCTATAGTCTCCTGATTTGTTCATTTTAGCCACTCTGACTGGCGTGACGTCATATCTGAGTGTGGTTTTGATTTGTATTTCCCTGATGAGGAGCGACGTTGAGCATCTTTTCACGTGCCTGTTGGCCATCTGGATGTCTTCTTTAGAGAAGTGTCTATTCATGCTTTCTGTCCATTTCTTCATTGGATTATTTGTTTTTCGGGTGTGGAGTCTGGTGAGCTCTTTATAGATTTTGGATACTAGCCCTTTGTCCGATATGTCATTTGCCAATCTCTTTTCCCATTCCGTTGGTTGCCTTTTAGATTTGTTGATTGTTTCCTTGGCAGTGCAGAAGCTTTTTATCTTCATAAGATCCCAATAGTTCCTTTTTGCTTTTAATTCCCTTGCCTTTGGCGATGTGTCAAGTAAAAAATTGCTGTGGCTGAGGTCAGAGAGGTTTTTTCCTGCTTTCTCCTCTAGGGTTTTGATGCTTTCCTGTCTCACATTCAGGTCTTTTATCCATTTTGAGTTTGTTCTTGTGAATGGTGTAAGAAAGTGGTCTAGTTTCATCTTTCTGCATGTTGCTGTGCAGTTCTCCCCAGCACCGTTTGTTAAAGACACTGTCTTTTTTCCATTGGATATTCTTTCTTGCTTGGTCAAAGATGAGTTGGCCATCCTTTTGTGGGTCTAATTCTGGGGTTTCTATTTTATTCCTTTGGTCTATGTGTCTATTTTGGTGCCAATACCATGCAGTCATGATGATTACAGGTTTGTAGTAGAGGCTAAAGTCTGGGACTGTGATGCCTCCCACTTTGGTCCTCTTCAAAATTACTTTGGCTATTCAGGGTCTTTTGTGGGTCCATAAAATTTTAGGATTGGTTGTTCTAGCTTCGAGAAGAATGCTGGTGCAATATTGATTGGGATTACATTGAATGTGTACATATCTTTGGGTAGTATTAACATTTTAACAATATTTATTCTTCCTTTTATTTATTTATTTTTTTTAATGTATGAAATTTACTGTCTAATTGGTTTCCATACAACACCCAGTGCTCATCCCAAAAGGTTCCCTCCTCAATACACATCACCCACCCTCCCCTCCCTCCCACCCCCCATCAACCCTCAGTTTGTTCTCAGTTTTTAACAGTCTCTTATGCTTTGGCTCTCTTCCACTCTAAACTCTTTTTTTTTTTTTCCTTCCCCTCCCCCATGGGTTTCTATTACGTTTCTCAGGATCCACATAAGAGTGAAACCATATGGTATCTGTCTTTCTCTGTATGGCTTATTTCACTTAACATCACACTCTCCAGTTCCATTCACGTTGCTACAAAAGGCCATATTTCATTTTTTCTCATTGCCATGTAGTATCCATTGTGTATATAAACCACAATTTCTTTATCCATTCATCAGTTGATGGACATTTAGGCTCTTTCCATATTTTGGCTATTGTTGAGAGTGCTGCTGTAAACATTGGGGTACAAGTGCCCCTATGCATCAGTACTCCTGTATCCCTTGGATAAATTCCTAGCAGTGCTATTGCTGGGTCATAGGGTAGTCTATTTTTAATTTTCTGAGGAACCTCCACACTGCTTTCCAGAGCGGCTGACCAATTTGCATTCCCACCAACAGTGCAAGAGGGTTCCCGTTTCTTCACATCCTCTCCAGCATCTATAGTCTCCTGATTTGTTCATTTTGGCCCCTCTGACTGGCGTGACGTCATATCTGAGTGCGGTTTTGATTTGTATTTCCCTGATAAGGAGCGACGTTGAACATCTTTTCATGTGCCTGTTGGCCATCCGGATGTCTTCTTTAGAGAAGTGTCTATTCATGTTTTCTGCCCAATTCTTCACTGGGTTATTTGTTTTTCGGGTGTGGAGTTTGGTGAGCTCTTTATAGATTTTGGATACTAGCCCTTTGTCCGATATGTCATTTGCCAATCTCTTTTCCCATTCCGTTGGTTGCCTTTTAGTTTTGTTGGTTGTTTCCTTTGCTGTGCAGAGAAGCTTTTTATCTTCATAAGGTCCCAGTAATTCACTTTTGCTTTTAATTCCCTTGCCTTTGGGGATGTGCCGAGTAAGAGATTGCTACGACTGAGGTCAGAGAGGCTTTTCCCTGCCTTCTCCTCTAAGGTTTTGATGGTTTCCTGTCTCACATTCAGGTCCTTTATCCATTTTGAGTTTATTTTTGTGAATGGTGTGAGAAAGTGGTCTATTTCCAACCTTCTGCATGTCTCTGTCCAGTTCTTCCAGCACCATTTGTTAAAGAGGACTTTTTTCCATTGGATGTTCTTTCCTGCTTTGTCTAAGATGAGTTCACCATACGTTTGTGGGTCTGGTTCTGGGGTTTCTATTCCATTCCATTGGTCTGTTTTTATGCCAATACCATGCTGTCTTGATGATTACAGGTAGAGGCGAAAGTCTGGGATTGTGATGCCTCCTGCTTTGGTCTTCTTCTTCAAAATTACTTTGGCTATTCGGGGCCTTTTGTGGTTCCATAGGAATTTTAGGATTGCTTGTTCTAGTTTCGAGAAGAATGCTGGTGCAATTTTGAGTGGGATTGCATTGAATGTGTAGATAGCTTTGGGTAGTATTGACATTTTGACTATATTTATTCTTCCAACCCATGAGCAAGGAATGTCTTTCCATTTCTTTATATCTTCTTCAATTACCTTCATAAGCTTTCTATAGTTTTCAGCATACAGATCTTTTACATCTTTGGTTAGATTTATTCCTAGGTATTTTATGCCTCTTGGTGCGATTGTGAATGGGAACAATGTCTTTATTTGTCTTTCTGTTGCTTCATTATTAGTGTATAAGCATGAAATTGACTTCTGTACATTGATTTGGTATCCTGCAACTTTGCTGAATTCATGTATCAGTTCTAGCAGACTTTTGGTGGATCTATTGGATTTTCCATGTATAATATCATGACATCTGCAAAAAGCGAAAGCTTGACTTCATCTTTCTCAATTTTGATGCCTTTCATTTCCTTTTGTTGTCTGATTGCTGATGCTAGAACTTCCAGCACTATGTTAAACAACCGCGGTGATAGTGGGCATCCCTGTCGTGTTCCTGGTCTCAGGGAAAAAGCTCTCAGTTTTTCCCCGTTGAGGATGATGTTAGCTGTGGGCTTTTCATAAATGGCCTTTATGATCTTTAAGTATGTTCCTTCTATCCCGACTTTCTCCAGGGTTTTTATTAAGAAAGGGTGCTGGATTTTGTCAAAGGCCTTTTCTGCATCGATTGACAGGATCATATGGTTCTTCTCTTTTTTTTTTTTGTTAATGTGATGTATCACGTTGATTGATTTGTGAATGTTGAACCAGCCCTGCATCCCAGGAATGAATCCCACTTGATCATGGCGAATAATTCTTTTTATATGCCATTGAATTCGATTTGCTAGTATCTTATTGAGAATTTTTGCATCCATATTCATCAGGGATATTGGCCTGTAGTTGTCTTTTTTTACTGGGTCTCTGTCTGGTTTAAGAATCAAAGTAATACTGGCTTCATAGAATGAGTCTGGAAGTTTTCCTTACCTTTTTATTTCTTGGAATAGCTTGAGAAGGATAGGTATTATCTCTGCTTTAAACGTCTGGTAGAACTCCCCTGGGAAACCATCTGGTCCTGGACTCTTATTGGGAGATTTTTGATAACAGAGTCAATTTCTTCGCTGGTTATGGGTCTGTTCAAGCTTTCTATTTCCTCCTGATTGAGTTTTGGAAGAGTGTGGGTGTTTAGGAATTTGTCCATTTCTTCCAGGTTGTCCAATTTGTTGGCATATAATTTTTCATAGTATTCCCTGATAATTGTTTGTATCTCTGAGGGATTGGTTGTAATAATTCCATTTTCATTCATGGTTTTATCTATTTGGGTCATGTCTCTTTTCTTTTTGAGAAGCCTGGCTAGATGTTTGTCAATTTTATTTTTTTAAAAAACCAACTCTTGGTTTTGTTGATCTGCTCTACAGTTTTTTAGGTTCTATATTATTTCTGCTCTCTTCTTTATTATTTCTCTTCTGCTGGGTTCAGGCTGCCTTTGCTGTTCTGCTTCTATTTCCTTTAGGTGTGCTCTTAGATTTTGTATTTGGGATTTTTCTTGTTTCTTGAGACAGGCCTGGATTGCAATTTATTTTCCTCTCAGGACTGCCTTCGCGGCATCCCAAAGCATTTGGATTGTTGTATTTTCATTTCCGTTTGTTTCCATATATATTTTAATTTCTTCTCTAATTGCCTGGTTGACCCACTCATTCGTTAGTAGGGTGTTCTTTAACCTCCATGCTTTTGGAGGTTTTCCAGACTTTTTCCTGTGGTTGATTTCAAGCTTCATAGCATTGTGGTCTGAAAGTATGCATGGTATAATTTCAATTCTTGTAAACTTATGAAGGGCTGTTTTGTGACCCAGTATATGATCTATCTTGGAGAATGTTCCATGTGCACTCGAGAAGAAAGTATATTCTGTTGCTTTGGGATGCAGAGTTCTAAATATATCTGTCAAGTCCATCTGATCCAATGTATCATTCAGGGCCCTTGTTTCTTTATTGACTGTGTGTCTAGATGATCTATCCATTTCTGTAAGTGGGGTGTTAAAGTCCCCTGCAATGACCACATTCTTATCAATAAGGTTGGTCATGTTTATGAGTAATTGTTTTATATATTTGGGGGCTCCGGTATTCGGCGCATAGACATTTATAATTGTTAGCTCTTCCTGATGGATAGAACCTGTAATTATTATATAATGCCCTTCTTCATCTCTTGTTACAGACTTTAATTTAAAGTCTAGTTTGTCTGATATAAGTATGGCTACTCCAGCTTTCTTTTGGCTTCCAGGAGCATGATAGATAGTTCTCCATCCCCTCACTCTCAATCTAAAGGTGTCCTCAGATCTAAAATGAGTCTCTTGTAGACAGCAAATAGATGGGTCTTGTTTTTTTATCCATTCTGATACCCTATGTCTTTTGGTTGGCGCATTTAGTCCATTTACATTCAGTGTTATTATAGAAAGATACGGGTTTAGAGTCATTGTGATGTCTGTATGTTTTATGCTTGTAGCGATGTCTCTGGTACTTTGTCTCACAGGATCCCCCTTAGGATCTCTTGTAGGGCTGGTTTAGTGGTGACGAATTCCTTCAGTTTTTGTTTGTTTGGGAAGACCTTTATCTCTCCTTCCATTCTAAATGACAGACTTGCTGGATAAAGGATTCTCGGCTGCATATTTTTTCTGTTTAGCACACTGAAGATATCGTACCAAGCCTTTCTGGCCTGCCAAGTTTCAAAAGAGAGATCAGTCACGAGTCTTATAGGTCTCCCTTTATATGTGAGGGCACGTTTATCCCTTGCTGCTTTCAGAATTTTCTCTTTATCCTTGTATTTTGCCAGTTTCACTATGATATGTCGTGCAGAAGATCGATTCAAGTTCCGTCTGAAGGGAGTTCTCTGTGCCTCTTGGATTTCAATGCCTTTTTCCTTCCCCAGTTCAGGGAAGTTCTCAACTATAATTTCTTCAAGTACCCCTTCAGCACCTTTCCCTCTGTCTTCCTCCTCTGGGATACCAATTATGCGTATATTATTTCTTTTTAGTGTATCACTTAGTTCTCTAATTTTCCCCTCATACTCCTGGATTTTTTTATCTCTCTTTCTCTCAGCTTCCTCTTTTTCCATAACTTTATCTTCTAGTTCACTTATTCTCTCCTCTGCCTCTTCAATCCGAGCCGTCGTCGTTTCCATTTTGTTTTGCATTTCTTTTAAAGCGCTTTTCAGTTCCTCGTGACTGTTCCTTAGTCCCTTGATCTCTGTGGCAAGAGATTCTCTGCTGTCCTCTATACTGTTTTCAAGCCCAGCGATTAATTTTATGACTATTATTCTAAATTCACTTTCTGTTATATTATTTAAATCCTTTTTGATCAGTTCCTTAGCTGTTGTTATTTCCTGGAGATTCTTCTGAGGGGAATTCTTCCGTTTGGTCATTTTGGATAGTCCCTGGAGTGGTGAGGACCTGCAGGGCACTTCCCCTGTGCTGTGGTGTATAACTGGATTTGGTGGGCGGAGCCGCAGTCCAACCTGATGTCTGCCCCCAGCCCACCGCTGGGGCCACAGTCAGACTGGTGTGTGCCTTCTCTTCCCCTGTCTTAGGGGCGGGATTCACTGTGGGGTGGCATGGCCCGTCTGGGATACTTGCACGCTGCCAGGCTTGTGGTGCTGGGGATCTGGCGTATTAGCTGGGGTGGGTAGGCAAGGTGCACGGGGGCAGGAGGGGCAGGCTTAGCTCGCTTCTCCTTAGGTGATCCACTTCAGGAGGGGCCCTGTGGCAGCGGGAGGGAGTCAGATCCGCTGCCGGAGATTTGCCTCCACAGAAGCACAGAGTTGGGTGTTTGCGCGGAGCGAGCAAGTTCCCTTGCAGGAACTTGTTCTCTTTGGGATTTTGGCTGGGGAATGGGCGGGGGAGATGGCGCTGGCGAGCGCCTTTGTTCCCCGCCAAGCTGAGCTCTGTCGTCCGGGGGCTCAGCAGCTCTCCCTCCCTTTGTCCTCCAGCCTTCCGGCTTTCTGAGCAGAGCTGTTACCTTATGACCTCCCAGACGCTAAATTGCGCTTGATGTCGGAACACAGTCCGTCAGGCCCCTCCACTTTTGCCAGCCAGACTCGGGGGCTCTGCTTGGCCGGCGAGCTGCCCCTCCACCCCGGCTCCCTTCCGCCAGTCCGTGGAGGGCGCACCGCCTCGCCGCCCTTCCTACCCTCTTCCGTGGGCCTCTCGTCTGCCCTTGGCTCCGGAGACTCCATTCTGCTAATCCTCTGGCGGTTTTCTGGGTTATTTAGGCAGGTGTAGGTGGAATCTAAGTGATCGGCAGGACGTGCGGTGAGCCCAGCGTCCTCCTACGCCGCCATCCACAATATTTATTCTTCCAATCCATGAGCATGGAAGGTTTTTCCATGTCTTTATGTCTTCTTCAATACCCTCATAAGCTATAGTGCTCAGCAAACACATCTTTTCCATCTGTGGTTAAGTTTATTCCTAGGTATTTTATGCTTCTTGGTGCAATTGTGAATGGGATCAGTTTCTTTATTTGTCTTTCTGTTGCTTCATTATTAGTGTATAAGAATGCAACTGATTTCTGTACATTGATTTTGTATCCTGCGACTAGGCTGAATTCATGTAACAGTTCTATCAGACTTTTGGTGGAGTCTATCGGGTTTTCCACCTATAATATCATGTCACCTGCAAAAAGTGAATGCTTGACATCATCATTGCCTATTTTGATGCCTTGATTTCCTTTTGTTGTCTGATTGCTGATGCTAGCACTTCCAACACTATGTTAAACAGCAGAGATGAGCGTGGATGTCCCTGTCGTGTTCCTGGTCTCAGGGGGAAAGCTGTCAGTTTTTTTTCCTTTGAGGATGATATTAGCTGTGGGCTTTTCATAAATGGCTTTTATGATCTTTGTGTTCCTTCTATCCCGACTTTCTCAAGGGTTGTTAAGCAAGGATGCTGAATTTTGTTGAATGCTTTTTCTGCATCATAGACAGGATCATATGGTTCTTATCTTTTCTTTTATTAATGTGATGTATCAAATTGATTGATTTGCGAATGTTGAACCAGCCCTGCAGTCCAGGAATGCATCCTACTTGATCATTGTGTATAATTCTTTTTATATGCTGTCTAAATCGATTTGCTAGCATCTTATTGAGGATTTTTGCATCCATATTCATCAGGGATATTGGCCTGTAGGGTTTTTTTTTTTTTTCCCCTGGGCCTCCGCCTGGTTTAGGAATGAAAGTAATGCTGGCTTCATAGAATGAGTCTGGAAGTTTTCCTTACCTTTCTATTTTTTGGAACAGCTTGAGAAGGTTAGGTATTATCTCTGCTTTAAAAGCCTGGTAGATCTCCCCTGGGAAGCCATCTGGTCCTGGAATGTTGTTTGTTGGGAGATGTTTGTTAACTGATTCAATTTCATCGCTGGTTATGTGTCTGTTCGAGCTTTCTATTTCTTCCTGGTTGAGTTTTGGAAGTGTGTGGGTGTTTAGGAATTTGTCTATTTCTTCCAGGTTGTCCAGTTTGTTAGCACATAATTCTTCATAGTATTCCCTGATAATTGCTTGTATTTCTGAGGGATTTTTTGCAATAATTCCACTTTCATTCATGATTTTATCTATTTGGGTCATCTCCCTTTTCTTTTTGAAAAGCCTGGCTAGACTTTTATCAGTGTATTCAGAACATTTCATCCTAAAGCAGAAGAATATATTCTTCGCCAGTCCACGTGGAACATTCTCCAGAATAGACCACATACTGGGACACAAATCAGCCCTCAACAAGTGCAAAAATATCAAGATCATACCATGCATGTTTTCAGACCACAACGTTATGAAACTTGAAATCAACCACAGGAAAAAATTTGGAAAGGTAACAAATACTTGGAACCTAAAGCACATCTTATTAAGGAATGAATGGGCTAGCCAAGAGGTTAAAGAGGAAATTAAAAAGTGTATGGAAGTCAATGAAAATGATAGCACCACATCCCCAAAACTCTGAGACGCAACAAAGGCGGTCAAAAGAAGAAAGTATATAGCAATCCAGGCCTTCCTAAAGAAAGAAGAAAGATCTCAGGTACACAACCTTACACCTTAAGGAGCTTGGAAAAGAACAGCAAATTACACCCCAAACCAGCAGAATACAGGAAGTAATAAAGATTAGAGCAGAAATTAACAAAAATGATAAACCACTAGCCAGTTTGATCAAGAAGAAAAAGAAAAGGACCCAAATAAGTAAAATCAAGAATGAAAGAGGAGAGGTCACAACCAACACAACAGAAATAAAATCAATCATCAGAGGATATTATGAGCAATTTTTGTCAGTAAAATAGGCAATCTGGATGAAGTGGACTAATTCCTCGAAACCTATACACTACCAAAACTGAAACAGGAAGAAATAGAAAATTTGAACAGATCCATAACCAGTAAGGAAATCGAATTAGTAATCAAAAATCTGCCAAAAAACAAGAGTCCAGGGCCAGAAGGCTTTCCAGGGGGAATTCTACCAAACATTTAAGGAAGAGTTAACACCCATTCTCTTGAAACTGTTCCAAAAAATAGAAATGGAAGGAAAACTTCCAAACGCTTTCTATGAAGCCAGCATTATGTTGATTCCAAAACCAGACAGAGACCCCACTAAAAAGGAGAACTACAGACTAATTTCCCTGTGTACATGGATGTAAAATCCTCAAAAACTATTAGCCAAACAGCTCCAACAATACATTAAGAAAATTATTCACCACGACTGAGTGGAGTTTATACCTGGGATGTAGGGCTGGGTCAATATCTGCAAAACAATCAATACGATTCATCACATCAATAAAAGAAAGGACAAGAATAATAAAATCCTCTGAATAGATGCAGAGAAAGCATTTGACAAAATACAGCATCCTTTCTTGATAAAAACCCTCAAGAAAGTAGGGATAGAAGGATCAAACCACAAGATCAAAAAGCCATATGTGAATGACCCAAGGCTAATATCATCCTCAATGGGGAAAAATGGAAAGCTTTCTCCCTAAGGTCAGGAACAAGACAGGAACGTCCACTCTCACCACAGTTATTCAACATAGTAGTGGAAGATTTGAACTCAGCAATCAGAAAACACAAAGAAATAAAAGCATGCAAATTGGCCAGGAGGAGGTCAAACTTTCACTCTTCGGAGTTGACATGATACTCCTTATGGAAAACCCAAAGGGTTCCACCAAAAAACTGCTAGAAGTGATTCATGAATTGAGCAAAGTTGCAGGAGAGAAAAGCAATGCCCAGAAATAGGTTGCATTCCTATACACCAACAATGAAGCGACAGAAAGGGTAATCAAGGAATCGATCCCACTTACAGTTGCACCAAAACCCATAAAATACCTAGGAATAAATGTAACCAAAAAGGTGCAGAATCTATACACTGAAAACTATAGAAAGCTTATGAAAGAAATTGAAGAAGACACAAAAAAAGGGAAAAAGATTCCATGCTCCTGGATAGGAAGAAGAAATATTGTTAAAATGTCGATACTACCCAAAGCAATCTACATATTCAATGCAATCTCTATAGATATAACACTAGCATTCTTCCCAGAGCTAGAACAAATAATCCTAAAATTGGTATGCAACCAGGAAAGACCCCAAAGAGTCAAAGAAATCTTGAAAAAGAAAACCAAAGCAGGAGGCATCAAAATCCCAGACTTCAAGCTATACTGCAAAGCTGTATCATCAAGGCAGTATGGCACAAAAACAGTGCTGGCACAAGAACAGATGCTCAGATCAATGGAACAGAATAGAGAAACGAGAAATGGACCCATAAGTGGATGGCCACCTAATCTTTGACAGAGCAGGAAGCAATATCCAATGGAATAAAGACAATCTCTTCAGCAAGTGGTGCTGGGAAACTGGAGAGCGACATGCAGGAGAATGAACCTGGACCACTTTCTTACACCATCCACAAAAATAAACTCAAAGTGGATGAAAGACCTCAACGTAAGACAGGAAGCCATCAAAATCCTCGGGGAGAAAGCAGGCAGAAACCTCTTTGATCTTGGCCGCAGCAACGTCTTACTCAACACGTCTCTGGAGGCAAGGGAAACAAAAGCATAAATGAATTACTGGGACCTCATCAGAATAAAAAGCTTCTGGACAGCGAAGGAAACAATCACCAAAACTAAAAGGCAACCGACAGAATGGGAGAACATATTTGCAAGACATATCAGACAAAGGGTTAGTATCCAAAATCTATAAAGAACTTATCTAACTCTACACCCAGAAAACAAATAATCCAGTGAAGAAACGGGCAAAACACATGAATAGACACTCCTCCAAAGAAGACATCCAGATGGCCAACCGACACATGAAAAGATACTCCTCATCACTCATCATCAGGAGAATACAAACCAAAACCACGATGAGAAACCACCTCACACCTGTCAGAATGGCAACCATTAACATCTCAGCCAACAACAGATGTTGGCGAGGATGAGGAGAAAGAGAATCTTTTTTGCACTGCTGGTGGGAATGCAAAGTGGTACAGTCACTCTGGAATATAGTAATGGAGGTCCCTCAAAAATTAAAAATAGATCTACCCTATGACCCAGCAATTGCACTACTAGGCATTAATCCAAGGGATACAGGTGTGCTGTTTTGAAAGGACACATGCACCCCAATGCTTATAGCAGCACTATCAACAATAGCCAAAGTGTGGAAAGAGCCCAAATTTCCTTTGATGGATGAATGGATCAAGAAGATGTGTTACACACACACATACACACACACACACACACACACACACAATGGAGTATTACTCGCCAATCCAAAAGAATGAAATCTTGGCAAGTGCAACTATGTGGATGGAGCCAGAGAATATTGTCCTAAGCAAATTAGTCAGTCAGAGAAAGGCAAATATCATATGACTTCACTCATATGAGAACTTTAAGACACAGAACCGATGAACAGAAGGGAAGGGAAGCAAAATAATAGGAAAAGAGGGAGGGGGGACAAAAGAGACTCTTGAATATGGAGAACAAAGAGAGGGTTACTGGAGGGGTTGTGGGAGGGGGTTGGGTTAAGTGCGTAAGGGGCATTAAGGAATCTACTCCTGAAATCATTGCTGCACTATATGCTGACTAATTTAGATGTACATTAAAAAAAAATTAAAAAAAAACTAAAAATAACCTTATCTTAAGTGTGGCTAGCTCCTCATGGCCCTGAAAACCTTGATTCCAAATTCCTTAGAGGCTTAAGCTGTCCTTAATCCCCACTAACTAAACAATATATAATCAGTCACTTCTCACAATCCCAAGATAGCTCTCTTTGTCCACAGGTCCTGTCACTGGGCTTTAATAAAATCACCTTTTTTGCACCAAAGATGTCTCAAGAATTCTTTCTTAGCCCTTTGCTCACAAACCCCATTAAGAGGAAATGATCCTTTGTGCTTTAAACGATAGTGCTGTTTCTACTGACAGCTTTACTGAACTAAAGATTGTTCTTGAAACTAAGGTAAGAAAAAATTTCAAGAGAAGCAGTGATTGCAGAAGGAAAAATCGTTAACTACTAAAGGCACAAGTATAAAAGAAGTGCTCCCAAATAATTTGAGATGTAATGCACTAATGTGTGTTATTGACTAACAAATACACATGGAAAGACTCATAGGTCTCTAAGTGGTCTTGTGGTTGAGGATCATGTGGCTTTGTTTTCAAGATAAAGATCATGACACATTACTTTTTCAAAAGAAATTATTAAATCCCAGCTGGTTAACATATATGTAGTCTGGTAATTCATTCAGGAGTAGAATTTAGGAAATCGTCACTTATATACAACACCTAGTGCTCATCCCAACAGGTGTCCCCCTTAATGCCCATCACCCATTTGGCCCTCCTCTCAGCCAACAGCCCTCCAGCAACCCTCAGTTTTTTCTCTGTATTGAAGAGTTTCTTCTGGTTTGCTTCTTACGGTTTTCCTCCCTTTATGTTTTTAGCTTGTTTTTCCTTATCTTCCCCTATGTTTATCTAATTTGTTTCTTAAATTCCACATATGAGTGAAATCTTATATTTCTCTTTCTCTGACTGATTTTGCTTACCACGATACACTCTACTTGCACCCACATTGTTACAAATGCAAGACTTCATTCCTTCTGATGGCTGAGTGATATTCCATTGTAGAATATACCGTCTTTACCCATTCATCGGTGATGGCCATTTGGGCTCTTTCCATGATTTAGCTATTATTGAAACTGGTGCAAAACATTGGGGTGCATGTGACACTTCATATTAGCATTTGTGTGTCCTTTGGGCAAATACCTAGTAGTGCCATCATTGTTTCTAATTATAGGGTAGCTCTATGTTTCATTTTTTAAGAAACAGCCATGATGTTTTCCAGAGTGACTGCACCTGCTTGCATTCCCACCAGCAGTGCAAAAATGTTCCCCTTTATCCACATCCTTGCCAACATCTGTTCTTGCCCAAATTGTTCATTTTAGCCATTCTGACAGGTGTGAGGTGGTATCTCATTGTGGTTTTGATTTGTATTTCCCTGATGATGAGTGATGTGGAGCATCTTTTCATGTGTCTGTAGGCCATGTGGATGTCTCCTTTGGAAAAGTGTCTGTTCATGTCTTTTGTCTCTTTCTTCATTGGATTATTTGCCTTTTGAGTGTTGAGTTCCATAAGCTCTTTATAGATTTTGGATACTAATCCTTTATCGGATATGTCATTTGCAAATATTTTCTTCCATTCTGTCGGTTACCTTTTAGTTTTGCTGATTGTTTCCTTCGCGGTGCAGAAGGTTTTTATCTTGATGAGGTCCCAATAGTTCGTTTTTGCTTTTGTTTCTCTTGCCCCTGAAGACATGTCTTCATTTAAGTAAGAAGTTCCTGTGAGTGAGGTCAAAGAGATTGTTGCCTGTTTTCTACTCTAGGATTTAGATGGTTTTGACATTTAGATCTGTCATCCATTTTGAGTTGTTTTTGTGTATGGCATAAGAATGTGGTCCAGGTTCATTCTTCTACATGTTGCTGTCCCGTTTTCCCAACACCATTTGCCTTCTGAAGAGACTGTCTTCTTTCCTTTGGATATTGTTTCCTGCTTGGTCAAAGATTAGCTGGCTGTACATTTGTGGGTCCGTTTCTGGGTTCTCCGTTCTGTTCGTTGATCTATGTGTCTACTTTTGTGCCAGTACCATACTGTTTTGGTGAAAACAGCTTTGTAGAACAGCTTGATCCAGGATTGTGATGTGTCCAGCTTTGGTTTTCTTTTTTAACATTCGTTTGGCTATTCAGTGTCTTTTGTGGTTCCGTACAAATTTTGGGTTTGTTCTAGCTCTGTGAAGAACGCTGGTGTTATTTTGATAGAAATTGCATCGAATGTGTAGATTGCTTTGGGTAGTGTCAGGATTTTAACAATGTTTGTTTTCCAATCCATGAGCATGGAATGAAGACGATGACACATTTCAAGGAAACTGGTACTGCTGTGGAAAAAGCTGTTACCACTTTTCAAAAGAGGAGAAAACTTGGGAGAGGAGCATGGTGTCATGCCAAGATCTGCAGTCCAGTCTCCTGAAGATTGATACTAAAGAGGAGCAAGTATGTCTACTTTCCTAAACCTGATGTAAATGCTATGAGTATGCAAAGCATGTCTGGGGTTCAGACAATTATTTCGACTTCCTCCGGTATTATTTGGCATGTTGCTTTGAAGCACTTTGTTAACTGGCGCAGATTTCTCTGTGGAAGAGACATAGGTGTAACAGTGACCAAGAAGAACCATTGTTTTAAATCAAGAAGAACTGCTCTTCTGGGCATGCCATGGAATGATTTTCAGTCTTTAGTATTGTATATATTGCATCTTAACACTTAGTATGCTTCAGACGGCTCAGCATTACCTTCTCAGGGCTAATACAGGGCAAAAGAACAACGGCTTCAAGGGTATGAGCACTCTAAAGAGATAATTTCTCATTGTACTGAGTTCTATTGTTCCTTCATCAGTATATGGGAGGGATTCAACTTCAAAGGAAAGATGAGTCTCTCCCTTCATGGCCATGGGAAAAGAGGTTGAAAAATGAAGAGGTTGAATGTAGCTAGAATGCTTCTTTTTATTTACTTATTTTTTTTTAACATTTATTCACTTTGTAAGAGACAGAGAGAGACAGAGTGCGAGTGGGATTGGGGCAGAGAGAGAGGAAGACAGAATGTGAAGCAGGCTCCAGGCTCTTACCTGTCAGCACAGAGTCCGACGTGGGGCTCAAACTCACATACCGTGTGATCATGACCTGAGCCAAAATCAGACACTCACCCGATGGAGTCACCCAGGCACCCTGGAATGATTCTTTGGAAATGATTTTTTTTCCTTTTGCTTATAATCCAGAATGACAGAGAGAGCATCTCTTTTCTAGAAGAGAAAATGTAGATCACATTTGCCATTACTTTTAATGTTTGGCAATATGAAGTCAGTAGAATGGATTCTGTGGGGTTCCTTCTAATGATTCCATAAATAGTCCATGTAGGCACTGAGTTCTAGTTACACGATCTAGTTCTAGCAGTGATATTTCTATTAGTGTCTTGTGAAGGATGAGTTAAAAGCCCTATGTTTTCAAAAAGGAAAACAAAATAAAACCCAAACCAGGCCAATACTCAGGGGCATGTGGTTGGCCTAGTTGGTGGGCCATGTGCCTCTTGATCTGTGAGTTCTACCCCACGTTGCATGTAAAGTTTATCTAAAAAAAAAAAACCAAAGAAACAAACAAAAAGAGCCCTGTGTTTCTTGTTTATAAAATTCTTATTAAAATACTGATATGAATATGAATGATTCACTCATAAGTATGAGAAACAAATGAAGTACACATTAGCACATTGGTTCAAGCAAATTTTAAAAATCAAGGACCAATAATCCAGGACCTAATAATCCAGGACCTAAAAATCCAGGACCTAATAAGTACCTCGATTATTTTCAACCTCAGCTGTTATCAATCAACTTCCAAATGGTTGGAGTTTTCTTCTTTCACACATTAAGTTTATTTTTAATCCGTATTTCCCCTGTCATTTCCAATTCAGTGTTCTTCAGTTTCAGTCCTGCCATTGAAGTTTATGGACTTCAGAGTTTCAATGAAGCTTCTTATACTTGTTATCCCTGTGTTTCCAGGAACTATCTAGAGCCTTTGACGTTCCCTGAGACTTTTGCCATTGTTTAGAGCAAAATCTGAGTTTCATAGTCTAGCACCTCATTTGATGAGAACTTGGCTGTCAGTATCTGAACTGGGCTGTTGATACACTCTCTGAACTGGAGATTAGCTTTGCTACAGAAAAGCATTACTCTTACACTGATGGTTTAGGATTTCCCATGTTTTGCTGCTTTACCAACCCAGGAGTGTAATGACAGCAGGGGCTTAAGTCCATTGGTACTGAAATCTGAAATTGGCTTTGATACCTATGCATACCCCTAGCATCTAGCAAAATTATGTGAGTGAAAGAATCAAGGGACATTTAACATCAGTGTTGATTTGGAGACTTAGAAATGATAACATCTATTTGGTCGCAGTTCTATAATTCCCATTCGTTTTCCTTAGGCACTAACTATACACTCCTCAAATTTTTCTGATACAATGTAATTACTGTGAAGAGATATTGATGCATGTGTGTGTTTTTGGGTGCCTTTGTGTTAGAGAGAGAGAGAGAGGCTGAGAGAGATTCAATTACATTGCTTATAGCAAAGGATATTAACTTGTTACTTTCCATTCAATATGCCAATTGGAATAATGATTACAAAGAACTTACAGAATTTTTATGGTAGAGATATTGTAGACCCTGCATGCATTATTCAGTGCCCACACTGTTAACACAGACTGTATGATATCCACTGCATACAGAAGGAAAATTCTCACGGCAGTTTTATTTCCTTAGGTGTGTAGAGCAAATTAATGGGATACAGAGTTTGACCGCTTGTAGCTATAGTCTCTTCATTTTCACTGCTGTATAATATTCCCCAGCGTGGCTAAGAATCTCTAGAAGATGGAAGTTTGGGTTGTTTCCACCTTTTGTGGTTAGGAATAGTCCTTCATGAATCATTCTTAGACGTGTCTCAGTGCAAAACTCTCTTGTGTGTCCTCACTTCTCTTGATCACAAATCATCGTAGGAGTGAAATCATTGGGGACAGGGTTCCTAAAGGTCCATTTTCATGCGATATTTTAAAATTACATTTCAAAATGATTTTAGCAACATTTTGAAAGATGGATTTGATATCAACCATCCCACAAACTTGGTGCTGTTATTTTTAATTTCTGCCAATTCAATACTAGTAAAATATACCCTGGTGGCTTTGATTTGAATTTTCATGATCTCTAGTGAGCTTGGCATCTTTATTTCTTGGCTATACTCCCCAATTATTTGAAATATGTTCTCGTTTGTTGTGCTTTTTCTTATTGTGTAATCTTTTCCCTTGTTTATTTCTAAAAATACGTATTTTTGTTCTGTAAATTATTGCATATATCTCCAGACAAGGCTTGTCTTTTCACATGCTTTTTTTTTCTTAATTTTTTTAACGTTTATTTATTTTTGAGACAGAGAGAGACAGAGCATGAACAAGGGAGCAGCAGAGAGAGAGGGAGACACACAATCGGAAGCAGGCTCCAGGCTCGGAGCCATCAGCCCAGAGCCCGACGCGGGGCTCGAACTCACGGAGCGCCAGATCGTGACCTGAGCTGAAGTCGGACCCTTAACCGACTGAGCCACCCAGGCGCCCTGTCTTTTCACATGCTTTAAGGTGTCTTAGGATGAGGAAATTTCCTGACTTTGCCATCATATTTATCTATCTACTTTATCGTATGGGAAGATTTGTTTATTTCTAAGTCCATCCTGCCCCTTTGCTGATATCTTGGATCCAGTCACAGAGACTTGAGTGATTCCTTCATTGAAGCATTTCGACTCCTGTGTCTTCTCTACCCCATGGAGAAATGAGCCTGCCACTTCCATTTATCATAAAAGTGTTTGAAGATAAAAGTGCCCAGTATTTTATTGATGAGTCCTCTGTGGGTAAGATGTTTTCACTGATGCTGTGAATAATACTAATAATTCCAATTTTCTCACAGGTCCTTATTCAATCAAAAAACACAATCATTGGATTGGATTAAGTAGGGTTCAAGAAAGCAGGTATCCCTGGCAATGGCTGGATGGCTCACCCCTATCTCAGAAGCTGTAATTTTTCATTTCATGGCCTTTCTCCCTTTACTGCTCAGTAACGGAGTGGTAGGTTATTGGTGAAGAGGAAAAGATCCTTGGGGACTTAAGGAATATTGTTCATTCCATTTGATCTCGCTTCTTAGATTGGCAACCGAATGCAAATCTGAGACCTCACTAGACCCAAAGAGCATGATCTATTCCATGTTCTTTAATGGAAAGTCCTGCCAAACCTAGTGAAATGGCATTTTGCTTTTGTATCTTGTATGTCCTATGATACAAGCATGTCCACAGATATGGTTGCAGGAAATGGTAAAAGGTAATGAGGAGAGGAAAGTGGTTACAGCCAGCCTCCTCTGTACATGAAATTTGTACCTGTTTGCTTGGTATCATTCGAGAAAAACAACAAAAGAGCTTTTTCCAAAGGAGTCATTTAGTAATCTTGCAACTCTAATGTGGTATTTAATATCTTTCATGCTATTATTTAGCACAATTCCGCAAGAATTACTGCTAGCCTTGTTTCATTAATAAATCACATGTATTTGTCATTTGATGTTACGAAAGTAGTTTAGAAAATGAAGAAAAGTGATCCGTTGTAAATAAATCCAGATAACTGGCGGATATTATGGGAAACATGGGGTATTTAACATGCTGTTTATTGATGGCCCACAATGTGCCAGGCATCCTTCTAGTCACTGAAGCTATAGTGGTGAATGAAACACGCTACAGTCTTCTGCCGTTGTGGATAGTACATTCCAATGCAGGCTTGATGGAGCTCTTGGTGATGAGCGATGACAATCTCAACGTGCCAAGTGAATTACATGGCTCATTAGGGGGTGATATATGCTATGGAGTGATGTGAAATCTTTCCTTTTTCTACAGTGCAAAGTGTCTTTTGTGTATGAAGGTAAGAGGGAGAGGTTTCACTGCTTTCAGTGGAGTGGTCAGGACAGACTCCATGAGAAATGAAGTTCGTACAGCATGTTGAGTGAGCAGGGCATGTGGATTAGCTGATACAAATGCATCCCAGCAGTAGGAGTGTCCTTAGCATCCCTGAGGAAATAGCAAGAGGGCCTGGGACTGGAGCAAGGGGAACGAGGTGGGAGAAAAGTAAGTCAGAGAGGGAACGACGGTGAGAGCATGTGGGGATCAGAAAAATGTAAGACCTTGGATTGGCTCATGAGGGTCATGAGAAGATAGGACTTCTCATATAGCCTTCTCATAGAGGCTTTAAGCGGAGGAGGGACAAAGTCTGGCTCCTGCTTTGGAGACGCACTCTGGACAGTCTGTTGAGCTGAGATGGCTAAGTGGCCAGATTCTACACTTGTTCCAAACATGTGTGTGAGACGGACAAGTCAGGGATGGTGTCAGGTTTTTGGTCCAGGAGTGGTAAGAATGACGTTTCCATTAACGTTAATAGGGCATATTTGGAATTCAGTTTTAGATACATTGGTAGTAAAACTGTTAAAGCATTTAGGTATGTACGGGGGTGTCGCATGGGACTTGTGATAGATGATCATGCCGATCAGGTGAGAGGTTTGTGCCTGGGATGCAAATGTCTGCAGCAGTGGATAGACAGTGTGACAAGTGCGAGGCTGGGATGATTCTCGGGAATCTAAGGGCTGAGCCCTCGGACACCCTCATGTGGAAGGTCATGTTAAGTGGACAAGAGGATAACCAGAAAACATCACCCGGAAAAGTGTTTCAAGAGACAGAAATAAACCCATAACGCGTCAGGGAAGGCAATGGAACCCCCTGCAAAGAAGTTCTACTGAAATAACAGCTGACTATAAAAATTTGGGGACACCTCCATTTTATTTCTTGAAATGGTTACTTCCCATCAGATTCCTGAGGATTTGGGTGAAAATTAAAACTAAGAAACATTTTTTTTCTGGACAGTGTAGCCCAGCCTTCACATTTAAAATCCAGGTACCTCCTTCTCATTGCCCAATTTCACCGAAGTCTAATGCTTCGTTTGGTGTCGAAGACATTAGGCTCAGTGGAGAAAAAGTGCACACTATCTTAAAGGCAAATCAGCACCCTTTTTCCTCAAAGTGAGGCTAGCAGTGGAATTGCTTGCTCTGGGCACATCAGTCTGAATTATAAGCACTTGGAGATATGTTTATATGTAATTTCAGTGTATCACTTCCCGAACATTATTTGATCACTTCCCAGACGTGTCAGGAGTCTTAGGAGCATATTTCAAGTGTATATCTATAACTCCCTAGACCTTCCAGTCTATACTACCCTTTGTACTTCTTCACTAGTTCCAATGGTCCATTGGTAACATTTAATTAGGTTTAGATACAATTACGCTTCCTAATCTTAACGCTATATGACCCTCTCAACATTTGTAAGGCCATTGAAATAAGTGCACATATGTTTTCAATTTGTGATAAATTTTGCCTGAGAAATGTCTTTCTAAAATGAATTAATTTTCTGGTGCAGGAATTTCCAACAGAGTTTATCTCCTGTGAAATGTGGACACATGAGACCATCAACAATTTATACTGTTGACTGTAGTAACCGTTTCCGTTACATTTGTGAAAAGGAGTTCTCTGGCCCTGATAATTAAAGTGCTGTGATCAAGTGTTCACTATTTTCATTCTTTAACAGCTGTAAGGAAAAATACAGGGTATTCTCTCAAATTAGTCAACTATGCATGGCGTATGAAGGATTATAATCTTTCAAATATCCTTCAGCATGGATAAAAGAGTAAGTTTTAGAAATAGTAAAATCATCCATCCAAAAATGAACCTTTTTTTTTTTTTTGAAATTTCAAGAATCATTCCACCAGAGAATGTGAAAAAAGTTTCAGTGTAAGACTTTACATTTAGAATATAACTAAATGATCTTGATTTAAATAGGTAGTGAATACATTTGCAATGTTCACAGTGTAAGAGGTCCTAAATGATGAACACATCTTCTCAACCCATCTTGTGCTGTATTCACCTAGTTGCCACCTCAAAGGTACACATGTAACTGGTTTATATAGTATTCCAGAGGTATTCTAGTAAAGTACAAGTATACACAGGCCGTCTGCCAAACAAAATCTTATGTGGCTACAAACGACAGTAACGATCCTTTATGTTTCTGTTGAAAATGTACCACACGTGTGTTCCATATCAGTACATAGGTAGCCGTATTACTTTGTATACATTTCTGCAAATATCACACTGATAAATGTTTTATTTCCAGTGGACGTTTAGGTTTGTCCCAGAATTTTAGAATTGTGTGAATGAAAGCACTTAATACTGTATTACTTGCCATAGGGCGTATACATAGGGTAAATGTCTAGCAATGTCATTTCTATGTCAAAATATGTCCACATGAAATTGCATAGACGTTGAATTTACAATAGATGCTCTACATCTCTATCTGCAGTCAGCAGCATTCAAGAATTCCTGCTTCCTCTCTTGGTTACCACCGCAACGTGTTATCAGTCTGTTTGATTTTGCCAATAAAATCTTCACCAATTAAAAAAATGTTTATTTGATTCACTTCAATTTACGATGTCCTGTTATTTGTGTCTCTGAGCATTTGTTTATGGTATTTCCTTTCATTTAAAGTGTCTGTTTGTGTCTTTATGGATTAATATCACAAACGTAAGTTTGAGCAAAAAAACCCCAGACACAAAATCGCTCCTCCTGTAACGTTCCAGTTATTTATAAGGTTCTACACCAGGTAAGTCTAACCTATGCTATTAGAAATAGGGACAAAATTTCCTGCCACATGGATTTATTCGTAAAACGAATAGTAATGGGAAATGACTAGTCTTTACCATGGTGCAACGTTATGCTTGGAAAGAAACCATGTCCAAGGTGCATTTCTCAGGTGCTGATATTATGGAGTTTACTAATCTGGGTGCTGGTTACAGGGTGTTGTAGTGACCCCTTGGGCTGCCATGACAACTACCACAACCTGGGTGTCTTTGGACAACATACATTTATTTTTTCATGATTTTGGAGGCGAGAAGTTTAAACGTGAGGTGGCAAGGTCAAGCTCCATTTGAAACTCTTTAGTTTACTTTGTTGGACTAAATTCTTCCTCGCCTCAGAGAAAGTCATGAGAAACTTTAAAACTTTATTAAAAACTTTAAAAACTTAAAAATTTAAAAACTTTAAAACTTTTTATTTGTTTTTTTTTAACGTTTATTTATTTTTGAGACAGAGAGAGACAGAGCATGAACGGGGGAGGGTCAGAGAGAGAGGGAGACACAGAATGTGAAACAGGCTCCAGGCTCTGAGCCGTCAGCAGAGAGCCTGACGCGGGGCTCGAACTCACAGACTGCAAGATCGTGACCTGAGCCAAAGTCGGACGCTCAACAGACTGAGCCACCCAGGTGTCCCTGCCGTTGTTTGTTTTAAAGGATAAATTTGGCATAGTTTGAACTGGATGAAAGCAAATCACCAAGAGATCAAAATATGTGGAGGCTGAGTTCAATCAGTGTTTACAGGGAGAATGCTTCCATGGGAAGCACGTTTTCAATCAACAATCACAACTTCTCCCTTGAGAAAGTAGAATGAGGAAAAGAAATAAAACCCAAATCAAATTAAGGTGGAAATCATAAAATGAAATGCAGAAATCAGTGAGGTTGGAAATAAAAGAAATAATAAAATAAATGTAGCAGTGAGTTTTGAAAAGGCCGACCACAGTGATAAACCTCCAGCTGGACCGATCAAGAATAGGCCTAAATGACCAAATTGAAACATGAATGAGCAGCATTATTACAGACATTGAAGGATTTACTGATGATTATAAGGGAACATGATGAAGAATTTTTTGCCATTGAATTCTAAAACCTGAAAGGCATTGATTTCTTGAAAGAATTGATCTTTCAAAACACACTTAAGAAGAATTTGAAAACTTGAACTCGTTGTATATCTAAAATGAGTTATTCAATTTGTAGTTAAAACACTCCAGAGAGAACCTCAGATGGGTTCGCTGGTGAATTCTGTAAATATTTACTGAATAAAGAGTCAAATTTAAAAGGGAAAAAAAAGTGATCCAGGAGACAGAAGAAAATTGAAAATGTTCCAAATTATTCTGTGAGGCCAGTGTTACTTGGATAGTGAAACCAGATAGCCAAGAATCCACAGCCCATGTGCACAAAACAAGCAAAAATTCCTAACAAATAGTTGCACATCGAATTGCATGGAGCAATTTATTGAGAAGATTATATATCACGATGGAGTGGGTTTATTCCACATGTGAAAGATTAATGAATTGGGGTGATTTACTTGATTGATAGGCTGAGGAAGGAAAGCCACATGATAGCCTTCGTAGATGCAGATAAAGCACCTCAAAGTCGCCATCATTTCATGACAAATGGTCTCAGTAAACTAGGAATAAGTAAAGTAGGAGTAAGTGAGGTTTTCCTCCATATGATAATGACATTAGAAAGAAACAAACCCTCCAGTTAGTAATCTACTCAGCAGCGACAGATTGAGTGCTTTCCCTTAACACCGGTAAAGAAGCAAAGATATCTGGACTCATCACACCTCTTCACCATCCCAAGGGAGTCCATTTCAGTTCGATATGCAAGAAATAAAAAAGTGATACAGATTGGAATGCAAAAGGGAACGACCTCCAGTTGCAAAGACATAAGTTTCCAGATCAAGGACAGTATGTTAAAATTCAGTAATGTGTCTATGTGCTAAAAATAAGCTTTTGGAAATTGAAATAAACAAAAATATCATTTACGTTAGTATTGTCACCTGCTAGACCCCAAGATGTGACCTTTACTGCCTACCACCTTATACTCCCCCACCTTTTTCCCACATTTTTCCTTAAGCAAATCCTCTTGCCAGTGTCTCTCTTAAGTCTGGCAAGTGGAAAGCAAAGCATCCCTCAAACATTAGTGATTCTCTTGACAAAAGCTTCAACCTGCCCAGATCCCCCGGGGACAGTTTGAGTGTCATCCTGACTCACACATGCTCAGTTGGACCATGGAGTGACCTCTAGAGTGATTGATGATACCTTTACCTCATTATAATTCTAAAATCTCGAACCAGGGAGGAGCAGGAGCCTTATCACAAGCCTTACTTACACAGCACACAGTGTGCGTGGAGACCTGTTTGCTTAAGTTGCATGTTTCACGTCATGTCCTCCTCTATCTATGGCGAGGTGGATCCTCTTTTTCATCCTAATTCAAAAAAAAAAAAAAAAAAAAAAAAAGGAGGGGCACCCGGGTGGCTCAGTCTGCCGAGCGTCCCGCTTTGGCTCAGGTCATGATCTCATGAATTGTGAATTCGAGCTCCTAGTAGGGCTCTCTGCTGACAGCTCGGAGCCTAGAGCCTGCTTCGAGTTCTGTGTCTCCCTCTCGCTCTCTGCCCCTCCCGCCCCTGGTTACACTCTGCTTTCTCTCTCTTTCAAAAATAAAAAACATTAAACATTTTTTCACATGAAAAAAGGAACCTATTCACCGCTGCTTCAGGAGTCATGGCTTTGGAAGTTACTCCCCACGATCTCCTCATTTGCTGCAAATAAAGTTTCCTTTTTGTGACAACTCACATGGTGTAGTTCCTTTCTGTGACTCACCAAGGAGCAAACTCATGTTGATTTGGTTGCAGTATCACAGTAAATTAATAGTGTATATGTGCCAAAATGTATGTACCATCTATGTGCTGAAAATTATGAAATACTCATAAGAGAAATTAAGACAAGTAAGTTGATAACTCTACTATCTATGGTCCGAGATGGGAGGCTTCAAAATGGTGATATCTCCAAGTTGATCTAAGATTAAATCAATTCAAATCCAAAACCAAGTAAGATTTTTTCCTTTTTGGTCGTCACCTACATGCTGATTTTACTTTTTTAAATACAGGTTATTTTTAGGACAATTTTAAATGTACAGAAAGAAAATGCAAAGATAGTACAGAGTTCCCAAATACACTGTACTCTTATATCAACATGCTATCTTAATAGTGTATATTTGTTACAATTCAGAAACAAAAGTGATATATCTATGATTTAACATGCATACTTTACTCAGATTTTCTATTCCAGGATCCCATCCGTGTTACCACAGCACAGTTAGCTGTCATGTGTTCTTAGGTTCCCCCTGGGTGTTACAGATTTTCCTTGTTCTTGGTGATGTGAATAGTTTTGAGGAGGACTTTCTAGGTACTTAAAAAAATATATCCTTCAGTTGAGATTGGTCTGGTATTTTTCTCATGCGTAGACCGGGATCATATATTTGGGGAGGAAGCCCACACAGGCCCAGAGTCACTTTTATCACATTATTATATCAAGAGCGCATGCTATGAATATGGCCTGTCACTGTTGATGATAACTTTCTTCAGTCCGGTACTATTTGCCAAGTGTTCCATTGTAAAGTTATTCTTTGTTTTCCCTTCCATATGATTCTGTAATGAGTTTTTGGAAGGAAATCATTATGTGCAGTGCGTACTTAGAGAGCGAGGAGTTATACCCGTCTCCTTGAAGCAGGAGTAGAATGATACCTGGAGCTGTATTTGGAATTCTGCATGCAAATTTTGTCTCATTGCCCCCATGTATTTATTTGATCAATTCTTTTATCCTGGTATGGGCTGATGGATATTTATTTTTTATTTTGGTTTATAGTACAATGGCACTTTATTTATTTTGTTATTTATTTTGTTGCTTAAATTGCTGTTGCTTTAGCCATTGGGAATTCGTTCGTCTGGTCTCTCGATCCGTTTGACCATCCCACATTATGTTAAGTAGTCCCCTCTTTTCTAGCAGTACACATGTTCCAGGCTCACCTTGCATGTGTCCTACCTCTGACTTATAATCAACTATTTCTGCAAGGAGCCCAGATTCCTTTAACTGGGTATTCTAATTCTAATTAAATATGGTCACTACCTGAACTTTTAAAAAAAAAAGTCAATGGAAACTGGAGAAAGAGCAAAGTAGGAGAACACAAATTACGATACTTGAAGACTAGCACAAGGGCACAATAATCAAGATATCTGTAGGACACCTGGGTAGCTCAGTGGGTTAAGTGTCTGACTCGATCTCAGCTCATGTCATATCTCAGGTTCATGAGTTCCAGCCCCACACTGGGCTCCACGCTGAGCATGAACCCTACTTAAGATAAAAGAAACTGATGAAAGAAGATAGTTACTCAGATCAATGGAACAGCATAGAGAGTTTAGAAATAGATTGACAAATAAAGTGTCAATTGACTTTTGGCAAAAGCGCCAATGATATTTCAATAGGACAATGTTGCTTTCAGCAAGCGATACGGGAATCATTAGACACTTACATGCAAAAACTTAAAGGAAGGAATTCAAGCCATCTAAAAAAGATTAACTTGCCTTGGAGTGTAGAATTCAATGTAAACTTACAGGTTTTAGAAGACTGCATGGGAGAAAAAAATTCAACCTCAGGTTAATTAAGAGTTTCTTAGGACAGAAGATGGCAGAACAGCATGGAAGTTTTTTGTGTGTCTCATGTCCATGAAATACAGCCAGACCAACACTGAACCATCCCACACACCTAGAAAACTGACTGGAGGATTAACACAACAATCTGCACAACCTGCACCCAGAATTCAGCAGGTACGTGGCACAGAGAGGTGAACTTGGGGAGTGAGAAGCCTTGGGAAGGGAGGTGTTTTGCGGGTGGAGAGAGGACAGAGACGGGGCGGGGGGTGGGGAGTAAAATACAGGAAAAGCACCCCTCCCCCAAAGCAGCTGGAGAGAAAGTGGAAAATTGGAAACAGCCACAGGGACTAAACTAAAAAAAGAGAAAGGAGAGGGTTTAAATTCCATTAAGACTGTAAACAAGGGAAGCACAAAGTCTGCAACTCTGCAGCTCCATACCTGGTGGTGCTCCGATGGGAAGGGCGAATCCCCAGGAGCAGAGTGGGGTCTGGGAGGTCCTCGGGCCACATGGGGAAAAGCAATTCCACTGCTGCAAGGACATTTGGTAGAGACTGTTGGAGCCACCTGGTCCCAGCAGACCCCGGAAGTCAGCCACATTCACTGGTAGTGGCGCAAGGTCGTTGAGGACGAAGCCTGGTGCCAGATGTGTAGTGATTTTCCATAATCCCTGAAAGTCTGCTGAGACACTATCTCGAGAACTTTTTATTATTATTATCTTTTTTAATATGAAATTTATTGTCAAACTGGTTTCCATACAACACCCAGTGCTTATCCCAAGAGGTGCTCTCCTCAACACCCATCACCCACTCTCCCCTCCCTGCCACCCCCCATCAAACCTCAGTTTTTTGTTCTCAGTTTTTAAGAGTCTCACATGGTTTGCCTCATTCCCTCTCTGTAACTTTTTTTCCCCTTCCCCTCCCACATGGTCTTCTGTTAAGTTTCTCAGGATCCACATAAGAGTGAAAACATATGGTATCAGTCTTTCTCTTTAAGACTTATTTCACTTAGCATCACACTCTCCAGTTCCATCCACGTTGCTACAAAAGGCCGTATTTCATCCTTTCTCATTGTCACGTAGTATTCCATTGTGTATATAAACCACAATTGCTTTAGCCATTCAACAGTTGATGGACGTTTAGGGTCTTTCCATAATTTGGCTATTGTTGAAAGTGCTGCTATAAACATTGGGGTACAAGTGCCCCTATGCATCAGCACTCCCGTATCCCTTGGGTAAATTCCTAGCAGTGCTATTGCTTGGTCATAGCGTAATTCTATTTTTAATTTTCTGAGGAGCCTCCACACTGTTTTCCAGAGCGGCTACACCAGGATTCATTCCCCCCAGCAGTGCAAGGGGTTCCTGTTTCTCCACATCCTCGCCAGCATCTATAGTCTCCTGATTTGTTCATTTTAGCCACTCTGACTGGCGTGACGTCATATCTGAGTGTGGTTTTGATTTGTATTTCCCTGATGAGGAGCGACGTTGAGCATCTTTTCACGTGCCTGTTGGCCATCTGGATGTCTTCTTTAGAGAAGTGTCTATTCATGCTTTCTGTCCATTTCTTCATTGGATTATTTGTTTTTCGGGTGTGGAGTCTGGTGAGCTCTTTATAGATTTTGGATACTAGCCCTTTGTCCGATATGTCATTTGCCAATCTCTTTTCCCATTCCGTTGGTTGCCTTTTAGATTTGTTGATTGTTTCCTTGGCAGTGCAGAAGCTTTTTATCTTCATAAGATCCCAATAGTTCCTTTTTGCTTTTAATTCCCTTGCCTTTGGCGATGTGTCAAGTAAAAAATTGCTGTGGCTGAGGTCAGAGAGGTTTTTTCCTGCTTTCTCCTCTAGGGTTTTGATGCTTTCCTGTCTCACATTCAGGTCTTTTATCCATTTTGAGTTTGTTCTTGTGAATGGTGTAAGAAAGTGGTCTAGTTTCATCTTTCTGCATGTTGCTGTGCAGTTCTCCCAGCACCGTTTGTTAAAGACACTGTCTTTTTTCCATTGGATATTCTTTCTTGCTTGGTCAAAGATGAGTTGGCCATCCTTTTGTGGGTCTAATTCTGGGGTTTCTATTTTATTCCTTTGGTCTATGTGTCTATTTTGGTGCCAATACCATGCAGTCATGATGATTACAGGTTTGTAGTAGAGGCTAAAGTCTGGGACTGTGATGCCTCCCACTTTGGTCCTCTTCAAAATTACTTTGGCTATTCAGGGTCTTTTGTGGGTCCATAAAATTTTAGGATTGGTTGTTCTAGCTTCGAGAAGAATGCTGGTGCAATATTGATTGGGATTACATTGAATGTGTACATATCTTTGGGTAGTATTAACATTTTAACAATATTTATTCTTCCTTTTATTTATTTATTTTTTTTAATGTATGAAATTTACTGTCTAATTGGTTTCCATACAACACCCAGTGCTCATCCCAAAAGGTTCCCTCCTCAATACACATCACCCACCCTCCCCTCCCTCCCACCCCCCATCAACCCTCAGTTTGTTCTCAGTTTTTAACAGTCTCTTATGCTTTGGCTCTCTTCCACTCTAAACTCTTTTTTTTTTTTCCTTCCCCTCCCCCATGGGTTTCTATTACGTTTCTCAGGATCCACATAAGAGTGAAACCATATGGTATCTGTCTTTCTCTGTATGGCTTATTTCACTTAACATCACACTCTCCAGTTCCATTCACGTTGCTACAAAAGGCCATATTTCATTTTTTCTCATTGCCATGTAGTATCCATTGTGTATATAAACCACAATTTCTTTATCCATTCATCAGTTGATGGACATTTAGGCTCTTTCCATATTTTGGCTATTGTTGAGAGTGCTGCTGTAAACATTGGGGTACAAGTGCCCCTATGCATCAGTACTCCTGTATCCCTTGGATAAATTCCTAGCAGTGCTATTGCTGGGTCATAGGGTAGGTCTATTTTTAATTTTCTGAGGAACCTCCACACTGCTTTCCAGAGCGGCTGACCAATTTGCATTCCCACCAACAGTGCAAGAGGGTTCCCGTTTCTTCACATCCTCTCCAGCATCTATAGTCTCCTGATTTGTTCATTTTGGCCCCTCTGACTGGCGTGACGTCATATCTGAGTGCGGTTTTGATTTGTATTTCCCTGATAAGGAGCGACGTTGAACATCTTTTCATGTGCCTGTTGGCCATCCGGATGTCTTCTTTAGAGAAGTGTCTATTCATGTTTTCTGCCCAATTCTTCACTGGGTTATTTGTTTTTCGGGTGTGGAGTTTGGTGAGCTCTTTATAGATTTTGGATACTAGCCCTTTGTCCGATATGTCATTTGCCAATCTCTTTTCCCATTCCGTTGGTTGCCTTTTAGTTTTGTTGGTTGTTTCCTTTGCTGTGCAGAGAAGCTTTTTATCTTCATAAGGTCCCAGTAATTCACTTTTGCTTTTAATTCCCTTGCCTTTGGGGATGTGCCGAGTAAGAGATTGCTACGACTGAGGTCAGAGAGGCTTTTCCTGCCTTCTCCTCTAAGGTTTTGATGGTTTCCTGTCTCACATTCAGGTCCTTTATCCATTTTGAGTTTATTTTTGTGAATGGTGTGAGAAAGTGGTCTATTTCCAACCTTCTGCATGTCTCTGTCCAGTTCTTCCAGCACCATTTGTTAAAGAGACTTTTTTCCATTGGATGTTCTTTCCTGCTTTGTCTAAGATGAGTTCACCATACGTTTGTGGGTCTGGTTCTGGGGTTTCTATTCCATTCCATTGGTCTGTTTTTATGCCAATACCATGCTGTCTTGATGATTACAGCTTGGTAGTAGAGGCGAAAGTCTGGGATTGTGATGCCTCCTGCTTTGGTCTTCTTCTTCAAAATTACTTTGGCTATTCGGGGCCTTTTGTGGTTCCATAGGAATTTTAGGATTGCTTGTTCTAGTTTCGAGAAGAATGCTGGTGCAATTTTGAGTGGGATTGCATTGAATGTGTAGATAGCTTTGGGTAGTATTGACATTTTGACTATATTTATTCTTCCAACCCATGAGCAAGGAATGTCTTTCCATTTCTTTATATCTTCTTCAATTACCTTCATAAGCTTTCTATAGTTTTCAGCATACAGATCTTTTACATCTTTGGTTAGATTTATTCCTAGGTATTTTATGCCTCTTGGTGCGATTGTGAATGGGAACAATGTCTTTATTTGTCTTTCTGTTGCTTCATTATTAGTGTATAAGCATGAAATTGACTTCTGTACATTGATTTGGTATCCTGCAACTTTGCTGAATTCATGTATCAGTTCTAGCAGACTTTTGGTGGATCTATTGGATTTTCCATGTATAATATCATGACATCTGCAAAAAGCGAAAGCTTGACTTCATCTTTCTCAATTTTGATGCCTTTCATTTCCTTTTGTTGTCTGATTGCTGATGCTAGAACTTCCAGCACTATGTTAAACAACCGCGGTGATAGTGGGCATCCCTGTCGTGTTCCTGGTCTCAGGGAAAAAGCTCTCAGTTTTTCCCCGTTGAGGATGATGTTAGCTGTGGGCTTTTCATAAATGGCCTTTATGATCTTTAAGTATGTTCCTTCTATCCCGACTTTCTCCAGGGTTTTTATTAAGAAAGGGTGCTGGATTTTGTCAAAGGCCTTTTCTGCATCGATTGACAGGATCATATGGTTCTTCTCTTTTTTTTTTTTGTTAATGTGATGTATCACGTTGATTGATTTGTGAATGTTGAACCAGCCCTGCATCCCAGGAATGAATCCCACTTGATCATGGCGAATAATTCTTTTTATATGCCATTGAATTCGATTTGCTAGTATCTTATTGAGAATTTTTGCATCCATATTCATCAGGGATATTGGCCTGTAGTTGTCTTTTTTTACTGGGTCTCTGTCTGGTTTAAGAATCAAAGTAATACTGGCTTCATAGAATGAGTCTGGAAGTTTTCCTTACCTTTTTATTTCTTGGAATAGCTTGAGAAGGATAGGTATTATCTCTGCTTTAAACGTCTGGTAGAACTCCCCTGGGAAACCATCTGGTCCTGGACTCTTATTGGGAGATTTTTGATAACAGAGTCAATTTCTTCGCTGGTTATGGGTCTGTTCAAGCTTTCTATTTCCTCCTGATTGAGTTTTGGAAGAGTGTGGGTGTTTAGGAATTTGTCCATTTCTTCCAGGTTGTCCAATTTGTTGGCATATAATTTTTCATAGTATTCCCTGATAATTGTTTGTATCTCTGAGGGATTGGTTGTAATAATTCCATTTTCATTCATGGTTTTATCTATTTGGGTCATGTCTCTTTTCTTTTTGAGAAGCCTGGCTAGATGTTTGTCAATTTTATTTTTTTAAAAAACCAACTCTTGGTTTTGTTGATCTGCTCTACAGTTTTTTAGGTTCTATATTATTTCTGCTCTCTTCTTTATTATTTCTCTTCTGCTGGGTTCAGGCTGCCTTTGCTGTTCTGCTTCTATTTCCTTTAGGTGTGCTCTTAGATTTTGTATTTGGGATTTTTCTTGTTTCTTGAGACAGGCCTGGATTGCAATTTATTTTCCTCTCAGGACTGCCTTCGCGGCATCCCAAAGCATTTGGATTGTTGTATTTTCATTTCCGTTTGTTTCCATATATATTTTAATTTCTTCTCTAATTGCCTGGTTGACCCACTCATTCGTTAGTAGGGTGTTCTTTAACCTCCATGCTTTTGGAGGTTTTCCAGACTTTTTCCTGTGGTTGATTTCAAGCTTCATAGCATTGTGGTCTGAAAGTATGCATGGTATAATTTCAATTCTTGTAAACTTATGAAGGGCTGTTTTGTGACCCAGTATATGATCTATCTTGGAGAATGTTCCATGTGCACTCGAGAAGAAAGTATATTCTGTTGCTTTGGGATGCAGAGTTCTAAATATATCTGTCAAGTCCATCTGATCCAATGTATCATTCAGGGCCCTTGTTTCTTTATTGACTGTGTGTCTAGATGATCTATCCATTTCTGTAAGTGGGGTGTTAAAGTCCCCTGCAATGACCACATTCTTATCAATAAGGTTGGTCATGTTTATGAGTAATTGTTTTATATATTTGGGGGCTCCGGTATTCGGCGCATAGACATTTATAATTGTTAGCTCTTCCTGATGGATAGAACCTGTAATTATTATATAATGCCCTTCTTCATCTCTTGTTACAGACTTTAATTTAAAGTCTAGTTTGTCTGATATAAGTATGGCTACTCCAGCTTTCTTTTGGCTTCCAGGAGCATGATAGATAGTTCTCCATCCCCTCACTCTCAATCTAAAGGTGTCCTCAGATCTAAAATGAGTCTCTTGTAGACAGCAAATAGATGGGTCTTGTTTTTTTATCCATTCTGATACCCTATGTCTTTTGGTTGGCGCATTTAGTCCATTTACATTCAGTGTTATTATAGAAAGATACGGGTTTAGAGTCATTGTGATGTCTGTATGTTTTATGCTTGTAGCGATGTCTCTGGTACTTTGTCTCACAGGATCCCCCTTAGGATCTCTTGTAGGGCTGGTTTAGTGGTGACGAATTCCTTCAGTTTTTGTTTGTTTGGGAAGACCTTTATCTCTCCTTCCATTCTAAATGACAGACTTGCTGGATAAAGGATTCTCGGCTGCATATTTTTTCTGTTTAGCACACTGAAGATATCGTACCAAGCCTTTCTGGCCTGCCAAGTTTCAAAAGAGAGATCAGTCACGAGTCTTATAGGTCTCCCTTTATATGTGAGGGCACGTTTATCCCTTGCTGCTTTCAGAATTTTCTCTTTATCCTTGTATTTTGCCAGTTTCACTATGATATGTCGTGCAGAAGATCGATTCAAGTTCCGTCTGAAGGGAGTTCTCTGTGCCTCTTGGATTTCAATGCCTTTTTCCTTCCCCAGTTCAGGGAAGTTCTCAACTATAATTTCTTCAAGTACCCCTTCAGCACCTTTCCCTCTGTCTTCCTCCTCTGGGATACCAATTATGCGTATATTATTTCTTTTTAGTGTATCACTTAGTTCTCTAATTTTCCCCTCATACTCCTGGATTTTTTTATCTCTCTTTCTCTCAGCTTCCTCTTTTTCCATAACTTTATCTTCTAGTTCACTTATTCTCTCCTCTGCCTCTTCAATCCGAGCCGTCGTCGTTTCCATTTTGTTTTGCATTTCTTTTAAAGCGCTTTTCAGTTCCTCGTGACTGTTCCTTAGTCCCTTGATCTCTGTGGCAAGAGATTCTCTGCTGTCCTCTATACTGTTTTCAAGCCCAGCGATTAATTTTATGACTATTATTCTAAATTCACTTTCTGTTATATTATTTAAATCCTTTTTGATCAGTTCCTTAGCTGTTGTTATTTCCTGGAGATTCTTCTGAGGGGAATTCTTCCGTTTGGTCATTTTGGATAGTCCCTGGAGTGGTGAGGACCTGCAGGGCACTTCCCCTGTGCTGTGGTGTATAACTGGATTTGGTGGGCGGAGCCGCAGTCCAACCTGATGTCTGCCCCCAGCCCACCGCTGGGGCCACAGTCAGACTGGTGTGTGCCTTCTCTTCCCCTGTCTTAGGGGCGGGATTCACTGTGGGGTGGCATGGCCCGTCTGGGATACTTGCACGCTGCCAGGCTTGTGGTGCTGGGGATCTGGCGTATTAGCTGGGGTGGGTAGGCAAGGTGCACGGGGGCAGGAGGGGCAGGCTTAGCTCGCTTCTCCTTAGGTGATCCACTTCAGGAGGGGCCCTGTGGCAGCGGGAGGGAGTCAGATCCGCTGCCGGAGATTTGCCTCCACAGAAGCACAGAGTTGGGTGTTTGCGCGGAGCGAGCAAGTTCCCTTGCAGGAACTTGTTCTCTTTGGGATTTTGGCTGGGGAATGGGCGGGGGAGATGGCGCTGGCGAGCGCCTTTGTTCCCCGCCAAGCTGAGCTCTGTCGTCCGGGGGCTCAGCAGCTCTCCCTCCCTTTGTCCTCCAGCCTTCCGGCTTTCTGAGCAGAGCTGTTACCTTATGACCTCCCAGACGCTAAATTGCGCTTGATGTCGGAACACAGTCCGTCAGGCCCCTCCACTTTTGCCAGCCAGACTCGGGGGCTCTGCTTGGCCGGCGAGCTGCCCCTCCACCCCGGCTCCCTTCCGCCAGTCCGTGGAGGGCGCACCGCCTCGCCGCCCTTCCTACCCTCTTCCGTGGGCCTCTCGTCTGCCCTTGGCTCCGGAGACTCCATTCTGCTAATCCTCTGGCGGTTTTCTGGGTTATTTAGGCAGGTGTAGGTGGAATCTAAGTGATCGGCAGGACGTGCGGTGAGCCCAGCGTCCTCCTACGCCGCCATCCACAATATTTATTCTTCCAATCCATGAGCATGGAAGGTTTTTCCATGTCTTTATGTCTTCTTCAATACCCTCATAAGCTATAGTGCTCAGCAAACACATCTTTTCCATCTGTGGTTAAGTTTATTCCTAGGTATTTTATGCTTCTTGGTGCAATTGTGAATGGGATCAGTTTCTTTATTTGTCTTTCTGTTGCTTCATTATTAGTGTATAAGAATGCAACTGATTTCTGTACATTGATTTTGTATCCTGCGACTAGGCTGAATTCATGTAACAGTTCTATCAGACTTTTGGTGGAGTCTATCGGGTTTTCCACCTATAATATCATGTCACCTGCAAAAAGTGAATGCTTGACATCATCATTGCCTATTTTGATGCCTTGATTTCCTTTTGTTGTCTGATTGCTGATGCTAGCACTTCCAACACTATGTTAAACAGCAGAGATGAGCGTGGATGTCCCTGTCGTGTTCCTGGTCTCAGGGGGAAAGCTGTCAGTTTTTTTTCCTTTGAGGATGATATTAGCTGTGGGCTTTTCATAAATGGCTTTTATGATCTTTGTGTTCCTTCTATCCCGACTTTCTCAAGGGTTGTTAAGCAAGGATGCTGAATTTTGTTGAATGCTTTTTCTGCATCATAGACAGGATCATATGGTTCTTATCTTTTCTTTTATTAATGTGATGTATCAAATTGATTGATTTGCGAATGTTGAACCAGCCCTGCAGTCCAGGAATGCATCCTACTTGATCATTGTGTATAATTCTTTTTATATGCTGTCTAAATCGATTTGCTAGCATCTTATTGAGGATTTTTGCATCCATATTCATCAGGGATATTGGCCTGTAGGGTTTTTTTTTTTTTCCCCTGGGCCTCCGCCTGGTTTAGGAATGAAAGTAATGCTGGCTTCATAGAATGAGTCTGGAAGTTTTCCTTACCTTTCTATTTTTTGGAACAGCTTGAGAAGGTTAGGTATTATCTCTGCTTTAAAAGCCTGGTAGATCTCCCCTGGGAAGCCATCTGGTCCTGGAATGTTGTTTGTTGGGAGATGTTTGTTAACTGATTCAATTTCATCGCTGGTTATGTGTCTGTTCGAGCTTTCTATTTCTTCCTGGTTGAGTTTTGGAAGTGTGTGGGTGTTTAGGAATTTGTCTATTTCTTCCAGGTTGTCCAGTTTGTTAGCACATAATTCTTCATAGTATTCCCTGATAATTGCTTGTATTTCTGAGGGATTTTTTGCAATAATTCCACTTTCATTCATGATTTTATCTATTTGGGTCATCTCCCTTTTCTTTTTGAAAAGCCTGGCTAGACTTTTATCAGTGTATTCAGAACATTTCATCCTAAAGCAGAAGAATATATTCTTCGCCAGTCCACGTGGAACATTCTCCAGAATAGACCACATACTGGGACACAAATCAGCCCTCAACAAGTGCAAAAATATCAAGATCATACCATGCATGTTTTCAGACCACAACGTTATGAAACTTGAAATCAACCACAGGAAAAAATTTGGAAAGGTAACAAATACTTGGAACCTAAAGCACATCTTATTAAGGAATGAATGGGCTAGCCAAGAGGTTAAAGAGGAAATTAAAAAGTGTATGGAAGTCAATGAAAATGATAGCACCACATCCCCAAAACTCTGAGACGCAACAAAGGCGGTCAAAAGAAGAAAGTATATAGCAATCCAGGCCTTCCTAAAGAAAGAAGAAAGATCTCAGGTACACAACCTTACACCTTAAGGAGCTTGGAAAAGAACAGCAAATTACACCCCAAACCAGCAGAATACAGGAAGTAATAAAGATTAGAGCAGAAATTAACAAAAATGATAAACCACTAGCCAGTTTGATCAAGAAGAAAAAGAAAAGGACCCAAATAAGTAAAATCAAGAATGAAAGAGGAGAGGTCACAACCAACACAACAGAAATAAAATCAATCATCAGAGGATATTATGAGCAATTTTTGTCAGTAAAATAGGCAATCTGGATGAAGTGGACTAATTCCTCGAAACCTATACACTACCAAAACTGAAACAGGAAGAAATAGAAAATTTGAACAGATCCATAACCAGTAAGGAAATCGAATTAGTAATCAAAAATCTGCCAAAAAACAAGAGTCCAGGGCCAGAAGGCTTTCCAGGGGGAATTCTACCAAACATTTAAGGAAGAGTTAACACCCATTCTCTTGAAACTGTTCCAAAAAATAGAAATGGAAGGAAAACTTCCAAACGCTTTCTATGAAGCCAGCATTATGTTGATTCCAAAACCAGACAGAGACCCCACTAAAAAGGAGAACTACAGACTAATTTCCCTGTGTACATGGATGTAAAATCCTCAAAAACTATTAGCCAAACAGCTCCAACAATACATTAAGAAAATTATTCACCACGACTGAGTGGAGTTTATACCTGGGATGTAGGGCTGGGTCAATATCTGCAAAACAATCAATACGATTCATCACATCAATAAAAGAAAGGACAAGAATAATAAAATCCTCTGAATAGATGCAGAGAAAGCATTTGACAAAATACAGCATCCTTTCTTGATAAAAACCCTCAAGAAAGTAGGGATAGAAGGATCAAACCACAAGATCAAAAAGCCATATGTGAATGACCCAAGGCTAATATCATCCTCAATGGGGAAAAATGGAAAGCTTTCTCCCTAAGGTCAGGAACAAGACAGGAACGTCCACTCTCACCACAGTTATTCAACATAGTAGTGGAAGATTTGAACTCAGCAATCAGAAAACACAAAGAAATAAAAGCATGCAAATTGGCCAGGAGGAGGTCAAACTTTCACTCTTCGGAGTTGACATGATACTCCTTATGGAAAACCCAAAGGGTTCCACCAAAAAACTGCTAGAAGTGATTCATGAATTGAGCAAAGTTGCAGGAGAGAAAAGCAATGCCCAGAAATAGGTTGCATTCCTATACACCAACAATGAAGCGACAGAAAGGGTAATCAAGGAATCGATCCCACTTACAGTTGCACCAAAACCCATAAAATACCTAGGAATAAATGTAACCAAAAAGGTGCAGAATCTATACACTGAAAACTATAGAAAGCTTATGAAAGAAATTGAAGAAGACACAAAAAAAGGGAAAAAGATTCCATGCTCCTGGATAGGAAGAAGAAATATTGTTAAAATGTCGATACTACCCAAAGCAATCTACATATTCAATGCAATCTCTATAGATATAACACTAGCATTCTTCCCAGAGCTAGAACAAATAATCCTAAAATTGGTATGCAACCAGGAAAGACCCCAAAGAGTCAAAGAAATCTTGAAAAAGAAAACCAAAGCAGGAGGCATCAAAATCCCAGACTTCAAGCTATACTGCAAAGCTGTATCATCAAGGCAGTATGGCACAAAAACAGTGCTGGCACAAGAACAGATGCTCAGATCAATGGAACAGAATAGAGAAACGAGAAATGGACCCATAAGTGGATGGCCACCTAATCTTTGACAGAGCAGGAAGCAATATCCAATGGAATAAAGACAATCTCTTCAGCAAGTGGTGCTGGGAAACTGGAGAGCGACATGCAGGAGAATGAACCTGGACCACTTTCTTACACCATCCACAAAAATAAACTCAAAGTGGATGAAAGACCTCAACGTAAGACAGGAAGCCATCAAAATCCTCGGGGAGAAAGCAGGCAGAAACCTCTTTGATCTTGGCCGCAGCAACGTCTTACTCAACACGTCTCTGGAGGCAAGGGAAACAAAAGCATAAATGAATTACTGGGACCTCATCAGAATAAAAAGCTTCTGGACAGCGAAGGAAACAATCACCAAAACTAAAAGGCAACCGACAGAATGGGAGAACATATTTGCAAGACATATCAGACAAAGGGTTAGTATCCAAAATCTATAAAGAACTTATCTAACTCTACACCCAGAAAACAAATAATCCAGTGAAGAAACGGGCAAAACACATGAATAGACACTCCTCCAAAGAAGACATCCAGATGGCCAACCGACACATGAAAAGATACTCCTCATCACTCATCATCAGGAGAATACAAACCAAAACCACGATGAGAAACCACCTCACACCTGTCAGAATGGCAACCATTAACATCTCAGCCAACAACAGATGTTGGCGAGGATGAGGAGAAAGAGAATCTTTTTTGCACTGCTGGTGGGAATGCAAAGTGGTACAGTCACTCTGGAATATAGTAATGGAGGTCCCTCAAAAATTAAAAATAGATCTACCCTATGACCCAGCAATTGCACTACTAGGCATTAATCCAAGGGATACAGGTGTGCTGTTTTGAAAGGACACATGCACCCCAATGCTTATAGCAGCACTATCAACAATAGCCAAAGTGTGGAAAGAGCCCAAATTTCCTTTGATGGATGAATGGATCAAGAAGATGTGTTACACACACACATACACACACACACACACACACACACAATGGAGTATTACTCGCCAATCCAAAAGAATGAAATCTTGGCAAGTGCAACTATGTGGATGGAGCCAGAGAATATTGTCCTAAGCAAATTAGTCAGTCAGAGAAAGGCAAATATCATATGACTTCACTCATATGAGAACTTTAAGACACAGAACCGATGAACAGAAGGGAAGGGAAGCAAAATAATAGGAAAAGAGGGAGGGGGGACAAAAGAGACTCTTGAATATGGAGAACAAAGAGAGGGTTACTGGAGGGGTTGTGGGAGGGGGTTGGGTTAAGTGCGTAAGGGGCATTAAGGAATCTACTCCTGAAATCATTGCTGCACTATATGCTGACTAATTTAGATGTACATTAAAAAAAAATTAAAAAAAAACTAAAAATAACCTTATCTTAAGTGTGGCTAGCTCCTCATGGCCCTGAAAACCTTGATTCCAAATTCCTTAGAGGCTTAAGCTGTCCTTAATCCCCACTAACTAAACAATATATAATCAGTCACTTCTCACAATCCCAAGATAGCTCTCTTTGTCCACAGGTCCTGTCACTGGGCTTTAATAAAATCACCTTTTTTGCACCAAAGATGTCTCAAGAATTCTTTCTTAGCCCTTTGCTCACAAACCCCATTAAGAGGAAATGATCCTTTGTGCTTTAAACGATAGTGCTGTTTCTACTGACAGCTTTACTGAACTAAAGATTGTTCTTGAAACTAAGGTAAGAAAAAATTTCAAGAGAAGCAGTGATTGCAGAAGGAAAAATCGTTAACTACTAAAGGCACAAGTATAAAAGAAGTGCTCCCAAATAATTTGAGATGTAATGCACTAATGTGTGTTATTGACTAACAAATACACATGGAAAGACTCATAGGTCTCTAAGTGGTCTTGTGGTTGAGGATCATGTGGCTTTGTTTTCAAGATAAAGATCATGACACATTACTTTTTCAAAAGAAATTATTAAATCCCAGCTGGTTAACATATATGTAGTCTGGTAATTCATTCAGGAGTAGAATTTAGGAAATCGTCACTTATATACAACACCTAGTGCTCATCCCAACAGGTGTCCCCCTTAATGCCCATCACCCATTTGGCCCTCCTCTCAGCCAACAGCCCTCCAGCAACCCTCAGTTTTTTCTCTGTATTGAAGAGTTTCTTCTGGTTTGCTTCTTACGGTTTTCCTCCCTTTATGTTTTTAGCTTGTTTTTCCTTATCTTCCCCTATGTTTATCTAATTTGTTTCTTAAATTCCACATATGAGTGAAATCTTATATTTCTCTTTCTCTGACTGATTTTGCTTACCACGATACACTCTACTTGCACCCACATTGTTACAAATGCAAGACTTCATTCCTTCTGATGGCTGAGTGATATTCCATTGTAGAATATACCGTCTTTACCCATTCATCGGTGATGGCCATTTGGGCTCTTTCCATGATTTAGCTATTATTGAAACTGGTGCAAAACATTGGGGTGCATGTGACACTTCATATTAGCATTTGTGTGTCCTTTGGGCAAATACCTAGTAGTGCCATCATTGTTTCTAATTATAGGGTAGCTCTATGTTTCATTTTTTAAGAAACAGCCATGATGTTTTCCAGAGTGACTGCACCTGCTTGCATTCCCACCAGCAGTGCAAAAATGTTCCCCTTTATCCACATCCTTGCCAACATCTGTTCTTGCCCAAATTGTTCATTTTAGCCATTCTGACAGGTGTGAGGTGGTATCTCATTGTGGTTTTGATTTGTATTTCCCTGATGATGAGTGATGTGGAGCATCTTTTCATGTGTCTGTAGGCCATGTGGATGTCTCCTTTGGAAAAGTGTCTGTTCATGTCTTTTGTCTCTTTCTTCATTGGATTATTTGCCTTTTGAGTGTTGAGTTCCATAAGCTCTTTATAGATTTTGGATACTAATCCTTTATCGGATATGTCATTTGCAAATATTTTCTTCCATTCTGTCGGTTACCTTTTAGTTTTGCTGATTGTTTCCTTCGCGGTGCAGAAGGTTTTTATCTTGATGAGGTCCCAATAGTTCGTTTTTGCTTTTGTTTCTCTTGCCCCTGAAGACATGTCTTCATTTAAGTAAGAAGTTCCTGTGAGTGAGGTCAAAGAGATTGTTGCCTGTTTTCTACTCTAGGATTTAGATGGTTTTGACATTTAGATCTGTCATCCATTTTGAGTTGTTTTTGTGTATGGCATAAGAATGTGGTCCAGGTTCATTCTTCTACATGTTGCTGTCCCGTTTTCCCAACACCATTTGCCTTCTGAAGAGACTGTCTTCTTTCCTTTGGATATTGTTTCCTGCTTGGTCAAAGATTAGCTGGCTGTACATTTGTGGGTCCGTTTCTGGGTTCTCCGTTCTGTTCGTTGATCTATGTGTCTACTTTTGTGCCAGTACCATACTGTTTTGGTGAAAACAGCTTTGTAGAACAGCTTGATCCAGGATTGTGATGTGTCCAGCTTTGGTTTTCTTTTTTAACATTCGTTTGGCTATTCAGTGTCTTTTGTGGTTCCGTACAAATTTTGGGTTTGTTCTAGCTCTGTGAAGAACGCTGGTGTTATTTTGATAGAAATTGCATCGAATGTGTAGATTGCTTTGGGTAGTGTCAGGATTTTAACAATGTTTGTTTTCCAATCCATGAGCATGGAATGAAGACGATGACACATTTCAAGGAAACTGGTACTGCTGTGGAAAAAGCTGTTACCACTTTTCAAAAGAGGAGAAAACTTGGGAGAGGAGCATGGTGTCATGCCAAGATCTGCAGTCCAGTCTCCTGAAGATTGATACTAAAGAGGAGCAAGTATGTCTACTTTCCTAAACCTGATGTAAATGCTATGAGTATGCAAAGCATGTCTGGGGTTCAGACAATTATTTCGACTTCCTCCGGTATTATTTGGCATGTTGCTTTGAAGCACTTTGTTAACTGGCGCAGATTTCTCTGTGGAAGAGACATAGGTGTAACAGTGACCAAGAAGAACCATTGTTTTAAATCAAGAAGAACTGCTCTTCTGGGCATGCCATGGAATGATTTTCAGTCTTTAGTATTGTATATATTGCATCTTAACACTTAGTATGCTTCAGACGGCTCAGCATTACCTTCTCAGGGCTAATACAGGGCAAAAGAACAACGGCTTCAAGGGTATGAGCACTCTAAAGAGATAATTTCTCATTGTACTGAGTTCTATTGTTCCTTCATCAGTATATGGGAGGGATTCAACTTCAAAGGAAAGATGAGTCTCTCCCTTCATGGCCATGGGAAAAGAGGTTGAAAAATGAAGAGGTTGAATGTAGCTAGAATGCTTCTTTTTATTTACTTATTTTTTTTTAACATTTATTCACTTTGTAAGAGACAGAGAGAGACAGAGTGCGAGTGGGATTGGGGCAGAGAGAGAGGAAGACAGAATGTGAAGCAGGCTCCAGGCTCTTACCTGTCAGCACAGAGTCCGACGTGGGGCTCAAACTCACATACCGTGTGATCATGACCTGAGCCAAAATCAGACACTCACCCGATGGAGTCACCCAGGCACCCTGGAATGATTCTTTGGAAATGATTTTTTTTCCTTTTGCTTATAATCCAGAATGACAGAGAGAGCATCTCTTTTCTAGAAGAGAAAATGTAGATCACATTTGCCATTACTTTTAATGTTTGGCAATATGAAGTCAGTAGAATGGATTCTGTGGGGTTCCTTCTAATGATTCCATAAATAGTCCATGTAGGCACTGAGTTCTAGTTACACGATCTAGTTCTAGCAGTGATATTTCTATTAGTGTCTTGTGAAGGATGAGTTAAAAGCCCTATGTTTTCAAAAAGGAAAACAAAATAAAACCCAAACCAGGCCAATACTCAGGGGCATGTGGTTGGCCTAGTTGGTGGGCCATGTGCCTCTTGATCTGTGAGTTCTACCCCACGTTGCATGTAAAGTTTATCTAAAAAAAAAAAACCAAAGAAACAAACAAAAAGAGCCCTGTGTTTCTTGTTTATAAAATTCTTATTAAAATACTGATATGAATATGAATGATTCACTCATAATTATGAGAAACAAATGAAGTACACATTAGCACATTGGTTCAAGCAAATTTTAAAAATCAAGGACCAATAATCCAGGACCTAATAATCCAGGACCTAAAAATCCAGGACCTAATAAGTACCTCGATTATTTTCAACCTCAGCTGTTATCAATCAACTTCCAAATGGTTGGAGTTTTCTTCTTTCACACATTAAGTTTATTTTTAATCCGTATTTCCCCTGTCATTTCCAATTCAGTGTTCTTCAGTTTCAGTCCTGCCATTGAAGTTTATGGACTTCAGAGTTTCAATGAAGCTTCTTATACTTGTTATCCCTGTGTTTCCAGGAACTATCTAGAGCCTTTGACGTTCCCTGAGACTTTTGCCATTGTTTAGAGCAAAATCTGAGTTTCATAGTCTAGCACCTCATTTGATGAGAACTTGGCTGTCAGTATCTGAACTGGGCTGTTGATACACTCTCTGAACTGGAGATTAGCTTTGCTACAGAAAAGCATTACTCTTACACTGATGGTTTAGGATTTCCCATGTTTTGCTGCTTTACCAACCCAGGAGTGTAATGACAGCAGGGGCTTAAGTCCATTGGTACTGAAATCTGAAATTGGCTTTGATACCTATGCATACCCCTAGCATCTAGCAAAATTATGTGAGTGAAAGAATCAAGGGACATTTAACATCAGTGTTGATTTGGAGACTTAGAAATGATAACATCTATTTGGTCGCAGTTCTATAATTCCCATTCGTTTTCCTTAGGCACTAACTATACACTCCTCAAATTTTTCTGATACAATGTAATTACTGTGAAGAGATATTGATGCATGTGTGTGTTTTTGGGTGCCTTTGTGTTAGAGAGAGAGAGAGAGGCTGAGAGAGATTCAATTACATTGCTTATAGCAAAGGATATTAACTTGTTACTTTCCATTCAATATGCCAATTGGAATAATGATTACAAAGAACTTACAGAATTTTTATGGTAGAGATATTGTAGACCCTGCATGCATTATTCAGTGCCCACACTGTTAACACAGACTGTATGATATCCACTGCATACAGAAGGAAAATTCTCACGGCAGTTTTATTTCCTTAGGTGTGTAGAGCAAATTAATGGGATACAGAGTTTGACCGCTTGTAGCTATAGTCTCTTCATTTTCACTGCTGTATAATATTCCCCAGCGTGGCTAAGAATCTCTAGAAGATGGAAGTTTGGGTTGTTTCCACCTTTTGTGGTTAGGAATAGTCCTTCATGAATCATTCTTAGACGTGTCTCAGTGCAAAACTCTCTTGTGTGTCCTCACTTCTCTTGATCACAAATCATCGTAGGAGTGAAATCATTGGGGACAGGGTTCCTAAAGGTCCATTTTCATGCGATATTTTAAAATTACATTTCAAAATGATTTTAGCAACATTTTGAAAGATGGATTTGATATCAACCATCCCACAAACTTGGTGCTGTTATTTTTAATTTCTGCCAATTCAATACTAGTAAAATATACCCTGGTGGCTTTGATTTGAATTTTCATGATCTCTAGTGAGCTTGGCATCTTTATTTCTTGGCTATACTCCCCAATTATTTGAAATATGTTCTCGTTTGTTGTGCTTTTTCTTATTGTGTAATCTTTTCCCTTGTTTATTTCTAAAAATACGTATTTTTGTTCTGTAAATTATTGCATATATCTCCAGACAAGGCTTGTCTTTTCACATGCTTTTTTTTTCTTAATTTTTTTAACGTTTATTTATTTTTGAGACAGAGAGAGACAGAGCATGAACAAGGGAGCAGCAGAGAGAGAGGGAGACACACAATCGGAAGCAGGCTCCAGGCTCGGAGCCATCAGCCCAGAGCCCGACGCGGGGCTCGAACTCACGGAGCGCCAGATCGTGACCTGAGCTGAAGTCGGACCCTTAACCGACTGAGCCACCCAGGCGCCCTGTCTTTTCACATGCTTTAAGGTGTCTTAGGATGAGGAAATTTCCTGACTTTGCCATCATATTTATCTATCTACTTTATCGTATGGGAAGATTTGTTTATTTCTAAGTCCATCCTGCCCCTTTGCTGATATCTTGGATCCAGTCACAGAGACTTGAGTGATTCCTTCATTGAAGCATTTCGACTCCTGTGTCTTCTCTACCCCATGGAGAAATGAGCCTGCCACTTCCATTTATCATAAAAGTGTTTGAAGATAAAAGTGCCCAGTATTTTATTGATGAGTCCTCTGTGGGTAAGATGTTTTCACTGATGCTGTGAATAATACTAATAATTCCAATTTTCTCACAGGTCCTTATTCAATCAAAAAACACAATCATTGGATTGGATTAAGTAGGGTTCAAGAAAGCAGGTATCCCTGGCAATGGCTGGATGGCTCACCCCTATCTCAGAAGCTGTAATTTTTCATTTCATGGCCTTTCTCCCTTTACTGCTCAGTAACGGAGTGGTAGGTTATTGGTGAAGAGGAAAAGATCCTTGGGGACTTAAGGAATATTGTTCATTCCATTTGATCTCGCTTCTTAGATTGGCAACCGAATGCAAATCTGAGACCTCACTAGACCCAAAGAGCATGATCTATTCCATGTTCTTTAATGGAAAGTCCTGCCAAACCTAGTGAAATGGCATTTTGCTTTTGTATCTTGTATGTCCTATGATACAAGCATGTCCACAGATATGGTTGCAGGAAATGGTAAAAGGTAATGAGGAGAGGAAAGTGGTTACAGCCAGCCTCCTCTGTACATGAAATTTGTACCTGTTTGCTTGGTATCATTCGAGAAAAACAACAAAAGAGCTTTTTCCAAAGGAGTCATTTAGTAATCTTGCAACTCTAATGTGGTATTTAATATCTTTCATGCTATTATTTAGCACAATTCCGCAAGAATTACTGCTAGCCTTGTTTCATTAATAAATCACATGTATTTGTCATTTGATGTTACGAAAGTAGTTTAGAAAATGAAGAAAAGTGATCCGTTGTAAATAAATCCAGATAACTGGCGGATATTATGGGAAACATGGGGTATTTAACATGCTGTTTATTGATGGCCCACAATGTGCCAGGCATCCTTCTAGTCACTGAAGCTATAGTGGTGAATGAAACACGCTACAGTCTTCTGCCGTTGTGGATAGTACATTCCAATGCAGGCTTGATGGAGCTCTTGGTGATGAGCGATGACAATCTCAACGTGCCAAGTGAATTACATGGCTCATTAGGGGGTGATATATGCTATGGAGTGATGTGAAATCTTTCCTTTTTCTACAGTGCAAAGTGTCTTTTGTGTATGAAGGTAAGAGGGAGAGGTTTCACTGCTTTCAGTGGAGTGGTCAGGACAGACTCCATGAGAAATGAAGTTCGTACAGCATGTTGAGTGAGCAGGGCATGTGGATTAGCTGATACAAATGCATCCCAGCAGTAGGAGTGTCCTTAGCATCCCTGAGGAAATAGCAAGAGGGCCTGGGACTGGAGCAAGGGGAACGAGGTGGGAGAAAAGTAAGTCAGAGAGGGAACGACGGTGAGAGCATGTGGGGATCAGAAAAATGTAAGACCTTGGATTGGCTCATGAGGGTCATGAGAAGATAGGACTTCTCATATAGCCTTCTCATAGAGGCTTTAAGCGGAGGAGGGACAAAGTCTGGCTCCTGCTTTGGAGACGCACTCTGGACAGTCTGTTGAGCTGAGATGGCTAAGTGGCCAGATTCTACACTTGTTCCAAACATGTGTGTGAGACGGACAAGTCAGGGATGGTGTCAGGTTTTTGGTCCAGGAGTGGTAAGAATGACGTTTCCATTAACGTTAATAGGGCATATTTGGAATTCAGTTTTAGATACATTGGTAGTAAAACTGTTAAAGCATTTAGGTATGTACGGGGGTGTCGCATGGGACTTGTGATAGATGATCATGCCGATCAGGTGAGAGGTTTGTGCCTGGGATGCAAATGTCTGCAGCAGTGGATAGACAGTGTGACAAGTGCGAGGCTGGGATGATTCTCGGGAATCTAAGGGCTGAGCCCTCGGACACCCTCATGTGGAAGGTCATGTTAAGTGGACAAGAGGATAACCAGAAAACATCACCCGGAAAAGTGTTTCAAGAGACAGAAATAAACCCATAACGCGTCAGGGAAGGCAATGGAACCCCCTGCAAAGAAGTTCTACTGAAATAACAGCTGACTATAAAAATTTGGGGACACCTCCATTTTATTTCTTGAAATGGTTACTTCCCATCAGATTCCTGAGGATTTGGGTGAAAATTAAAACTAAGAAACATTTTTTTTCTGGACAGTGTAGCCCAGCCTTCACATTTAAAATCCAGGTACCTCCTTCTCATTGCCCAATTTCACCGAAGTCTAATGCTTCGTTTGGTGTCGAAGACATTAGGCTCAGTGGAGAAAAAGTGCACACTATCTTAAAGGCAAATCAGCACCCTTTTTCCTCAAAGTGAGGCTAGCAGTGGAATTGCTTGCTCTGGGCACATCAGTCTGAATTATAAGCACTTGGAGATATGTTTATATGTAATTTCAGTGTATCACTTCCCGAACATTATTTGATCACTTCCCAGACGTGTCAGGAGTCTTAGGAGCATATTTCAAGTGTATATCTATAACTCCCTAGACCTTCCAGTCTATACTACCCTTTGTACTTCTTCACTAGTTCCAATGGTCCATTGGTAACATTTAATTAGGTTTAGATACAATTACGCTTCCTAATCTTAACGCTATATGACCCTCTCAACATTTGTAAGGCCATTGAAATAAGTGCACATATGTTTTCAATTTGTGATAAATTTTGCCTGAGAAATGTCTTTCTAAAATGAATTAATTTTCTGGTGCAGGAATTTCCAACAGAGTTTATCTCCTGTGAAATGTGGACACATGAGACCATCAACAATTTATACTGTTGACTGTAGTAACCGTTTCCGTTACATTTGTGAAAAGGAGTTCTCTGGCCCTGATAATTAAAGTGCTGTGATCAAGTGTTCACTATTTTCATTCTTTAACAGCTGTAAGGAAAAATACAGGGTATTCTCTCAAATTAGTCAACTATGCATGGCGTATGAAGGATTATAATCTTTCAAATATCCTTCAGCATGGATAAAAGAGTAAGTTTTAGAAATAGTAAAATCATCCATCCAAAAATGAACCTTTTTTTTTTTTTTGAAATTTCAAGAATCATTCCACCAGAGAATGTGAAAAAAGTTTCAGTGTAAGACTTTACATTTAGAATATAACTAAATGATCTTGATTTAAATAGGTAGTGAATACATTTGCAATGTTCACAGTGTAAGAGGTCCTAAATGATGAACACATCTTCTCAACCCATCTTGTGCTGTATTCACCTAGTTGCCACCTCAAAGGTACACATGTAACTGGTTTATATAGTATTCCAGAGGTATTCTAGTAAAGTACAAGTATACACAGGCCGTCTGCCAAACAAAATCTTATGTGGCTACAAACGACAGTAACGATCCTTTATGTTTCTGTTGAAAATGTACCACACGTGTGTTCCATATCAGTACATAGGTAGCCGTATTACTTTGTATACATTTCTGCAAATATCACACTGATAAATGTTTTATTTCCAGTGGACGTTTAGGTTTGTCCCAGAATTTTAGAATTGTGTGAATGAAAGCACTTAATACTGTATTACTTGCCATAGGGCGTATACATAGGGTAAATGTCTAGCAATGTCATTTCTATGTCAAAATATGTCCACATGAAATTGCATAGACGTTGAATTTACAATAGATGCTCTACATCTCTATCTGCAGTCAGCAGCATTCAAGAATTCCTGCTTCCTCTCTTGGTTACCACCGCAACGTGTTATCAGTCTGTTTGATTTTGCCAATAAAATCTTCACCAATTAAAAAAATGTTTATTTGATTCACTTCAATTTACGATGTCCTGTTATTTGTGTCTCTGAGCATTTGTTTATGGTATTTCCTTTCATTTAAAGTGTCTGTTTGTGTCTTTATGGATTAATATCACAAACGTAAGTTTGAGCAAAAAAACCCCAGACACAAAATCGCTCCTCCTGTAACGTTCCAGTTATTTATAAGGTTCTACACCAGGTAAGTCTAACCTATGCTATTAGAAATAGGGACAAAATTTCCTGCCACATGGATTTATTCGTAAAACGAATAGTAATGGGAAATGACTAGTCTTTACCATGGTGCAACGTTATGCTTGGAAAGAAACCATGTCCAAGGTGCATTTCTCAGGTGCTGATATTATGGAGTTTACTAATCTGGGTGCTGGTTACAGGGTGTTGTAGTGACCCCTTGGGCTGCCATGACAACTACCACAACCTGGGTGTCTTTGGACAACATACATTTATTTTTTCATGATTTTGGAGGCGAGAAGTTTAAACGTGAGGTGGCAAGGTCAAGCTCCATTTGAAACTCTTTAGTTTACTTTGTTGGACTAAATTCTTCCTCGCCTCAGAGAAAGTCATGAGAAACTTTAAAACTTTATTAAAAACTTTAAAAACTTAAAAATTTAAAAACTTTAAAACTTTTTATTTGTTTTTTTTTAACGTTTATTTATTTTTGAGACAGAGAGAGACAGAGCATGAACGGGGGAGGGTCAGAGAGAGAGGGAGACACAGAATGTGAAACAGGCTCCAGGCTCTGAGCAGTCAGCAGAGAGCCTGACGCGGGGCTCGAACTCACAGACCGCAAGATCGTGACCTGAGCCAAAGTCGGACGCTCAACAGACTGAGCCACCCAGGTGTCCCTGCCGTTGTTTGTTTTAAAGGATAAATTTGGCATAGTTTGAACTGGATGAAAGCAAATCACCAAGAGATCAAAATATGTGGAGGCTGAGTTCAATCAGTGTTTACAGGGAGAATGCTTCCATGGGAAGCACGTTTTCAATCAACAATCACAACTTCTCCCTTGAGAAAGTAGAATGAGGAAAAGAAATAAAACCCAAATCAAATTAAGGTGGAAATCATAAAATGAAATGCAGAAATCAGTGAGGTTGGAAATAAAAGAAATAATAAAATAAATGTAGCAGTGAGTTTTGAAAAGGCCGACCACAGTGATAAACCTCCAGCTGGACCGATCAAGAATAGGCCTAAATGACCAAATTGAAACATGAATGAGCAGCATTATTACAGACATTGAAGGATTTACTGATGATTATAAGGGAACATGATGAAGAATTTTTTGCCATTGAATTCTAAAACCTGAAAGGCATTGATTTCTTGAAAGAATTGATCTTTCAAAACACACTTAAGAAGAATTTGAAAACTTGAACTCGTTGTATATCTAAAATGAGTTATTCAATTTGTAGTTAAAACACTCCAGAGAGAACCTCAGATGGGTTCGCTGGTGAATTCTGTAAATATTTACTGAATAAAGAGTCAAATTTAAAAGGGAAAAAAAAGTGATCCAGGAGACAGAAGAAAATTGAAAATGTTCCAAATTATTCTGTGAGGCCAGTGTTACTTGGATAGTGAAACCAGATAGCCAAGAATCCACAGCCCATGTGCACAAAACAAGCAAAAATTCCTAACAAATAGTTGCACATCGAATTGCATGGAGCAATTTATTGAGAAGATTATATATCACGATGGAGTGGGTTTATTCCACATGTGAAAGATTAATGAATTGGGGTGATTTACTTGATTGATAGGCTGAGGAAGGAAAGCCACATGATAGCCTTCGTAGATGCAGATAAAGCACCTCAAAGTCGCCATCATTTCATGACAAATGGTCTCAGTAAACTAGGAATAAGTAAAGTAGGAGTAAGTGAGGTTTTCCTCCATATGATAATGACATTAGAAAGAAACAAACCCTCCAGTTAGTAATCTACTCAGCAGCGACAGATTGAGTGCTTTCCCTTAACACCGGTAAAGAAGCAAAGATATCTGGACTCATCACACCTCTTCACCATCCCAAGGGAGTCCATTTCAGTTCGATATGCAAGAAATAAAAAAGTGATACAGATTGGAATGCAAAAGGGAACGACCTCCAGTTGCAAAGACATAAGTTTCCAGATCAAGGACAGTATGTTAAAATTCAGTAATGTGTCTATGTGCTAAAAATAAGCTTTTGGAAATTGAAATAAACAAAAATATCATTTACGTTAGTATTGTCACCTGCTAGACCCCAAGATGTGACCTTTACTGCCTACCACCTTATACTCCCCCACCTTTTTCCCACATTTTTCCTTAAGCAAATCCTCTTGCCAGTGTCTCTCTTAAGTCTGGCAAGTGGAAAGCAAAGCATCCCTCAAACATTAGTGATTCTCTTGACAAAAGCTTCAACCTGCCCAGATCCCCCGGGGACAGTTTGAGTGTCATCCTGACTCACACATGCTCAGTTGGACCATGGAGTGACCTCTAGAGTGATTGATGATACCTTTACCTCATTATAATTCTAAAATCTCGAACCAGGGAGGAGCAGGAGCCTTATCACAAGCCTTACTTACACAGCACACAGTGTGCGTGGAGACCTGTTTGCTTAAGTTGCATGTTTCACGTCATGTCCTCCTCTATCTATGGCGAGGTGGATCCTCTTTTTCATCCTAATTCAAAAAAAAAAAAAAAAAAAAAAAAAAGGAGGGGCACCCGGGTGGCTCAGTCTGCCGAGCGTCCCGCTTTGGCTCAGGTCATGATCTCATGAATTGTGAATTCGAGCTCCTAGTAGGGCTCTCTGCTGACAGCTCGGAGCCTAGAGCCTGCTTCGAGTTCTGTGTCTCCCTCTCGCTCTCTGCCCCTCCCGCCCCTGGTTACACTCTGCTTTCTCTCTCTTTCAAAAATAAAAAACATTAAACATTTTTTCACATGAAAAAAGGAACCTATTCACCGCTGCTTCAGGAGTCATGGCTTTGGAAGTTACTCCCCACGATCTCCTCATTTGCTGCAAATAAAGTTTCCTTTTTGTGACAACTCACATGGTGTAGTTCCTTTCTGTGACTCACCAAGGAGCAAACTCATGTTGATTTGGTTGCAGTATCACAGTAAATTAATAGTGTATATGTGCCAAAATGTATGTACCATCTATGTGCTGAAAATTATGAAATACTCATAAGAGAAATTAAGACAAGTAAGTTGATAACTCTACTATCTATGGTCCGAGATGGGAGGCTTCAAAATGGTGATATCTCCAAGTTGATCTAAGATTAAATCAATTCAAATCCAAAACCAAGTAAGATTTTTTCCTTTTTGGTCGTCACCTACATGCTGATTTTACTTTTTTAAATACAGGTTATTTTTAGGACAATTTTAAATGTACAGAAAGAAAATGCAAAGATAGTACAGAGTTCCCAAATACACTGTACTCTTATATCAACATGCTATCTTAATAGTGTATATTTGTTACAATTCAGAAACAAAAGTGATATATCTATGATTTAACATGCATACTTTACTCAGATTTTCTATTCCAGGATCCCATCCGTGTTACCACAGCACAGTTAGCTGTCATGTGTTCTTAGGTTCCCCCTGGGTGTTACAGATTTTCCTTGTTCTTGGTGATGTGAATAGTTTTGAGGAGGACTTTCTAGGTACTTAAAAAAATATATCCTTCAGTTGAGATTGGTCTGGTATTTTTCTCATGCGTAGACCGGGATCATATATTTGGGGAGGAAGCCCACACAGGCCCAGAGTCACTTTTATCACATTATTATATCAAGAGCGCATGCTATGAATATGGCCTGTCACTGTTGATGATAACTTTCTTCAGTCCGGTACTATTTGCCAAGTGTTCCATTGTAAAGTTATTCTTTGTTTTCCCTTCCATATGATTCTGTAATGAGTTTTTGGAAGGAAATCATTATGTGCAGTGCGTACTTAGAGAGCGAGGAGTTATACCCGTCTCCTTGAAGCAGGAGTAGAATGATACCTGGAGCTGTATTTGGAATTCTGCATGCAAATTTTGTCTCATTGCCCCCATGTATTTATTTGATCAATTCTTTTATCCTGGTATGGGCTGATGGATATTTATTTTTTATTTTGGTTTATAGTACAATGGCACTTTATTTATTTTGTTATTTATTTTGTTGCTTAAATTGCTGTTGCTTTAGCCATTGGGAATTCGTTCGTCTGGTCTCTCGATCCGTTTGACCATCCCACATTATGTTAAGTAGTCCCCTCTTTTCTAGCAGTACACATGTTCCAGGCTCACCTTGCATGTGTCCTACCTCTGACTTATAATCAACTATTTCTGCAAGGAGCCCAGATTCCTTTAACTGGGTATTCTAATTCTAATTAAATATGGTCACTACCTGAACTTTTAAAAAAAAAAGTCAATGGAAACTGGAGAAAGAGCAAAGTAGGAGAACACAAATTACGATACTTGAAGACTAGCACAAGGGCACAATAATCAAGATATCTGTAGGACACCTGGGTAGCTCAGTGGGTTAAGTGTCTGACTCGATCTCAGCTCATGTCATATCTCAGGTTCATGAGTTCCAGCCCCACACTGGGCTCCACGCTGAGCATGAACCCTACTTAAGATAAAAGAAACTGATGAAAGAAGATAGTTACTCAGATCAATGGAACAGCATAGAGAGTTTAGAAATAGATTGACAAATAAAGTGTCAATTGACTTTTGGCAAAAGCGCCAATGATATTTCAATAGGACAATGTTGCTTTCAGCAAGTGATACGGGAATCATTAGACACTTACATGCAAAAACTTAAAGGAAGGAATTCAAGCCATCTAAAAAAGATTAACTTGCCTTGGAGTGTAGAATTCAATGTAAACTTACAGGTTTTAGAAGACTGCATGGGAGAAAAAAATTCAACCTCAGGTTAATTAAGAGTTTCTTAGGACAGAAGATGGCAGAACAGCATGGAAGTTTTTTGTGTGTCTCATGTCCATGAAATACAGCCAGACCAACACTGAACCATCCCACACACCTAGAAAACTGACTGGAGGATTAACACAACAATCTGCACAACCTGCACCCAGAATTCAGCAGGTACGTGGCACAGAGAGGTGAACTTGGGGAGTGAGAAGCCTTGGGAAGGGAGGTGTTTTGCGGGTGGAGAGAGGACAGAGACGGGGCGGGGGGTGGGGAGTAAAATACAGGAAAAGCACCCCTCCCCCAAAGCAGCTGGAGAGAAAGTGGAAAATTGGAAACAGCCACAGGGACTAAACTAAAAAAAGAGAAAGGAGAGGGTTTAAATTCCATTAAGACTGTAAACAAGGGAAGCACAAAGTCTGCAACTCTGCAGCTCCATACCTGGTGGTGCTCCGATGGGAAGGGCGAATCCCCAGGAGCAGAGTGGGGTCTGGGAGGTCCTCGGGCCACATGGGGAAAAGCAATTCCACTGCTGCAAGGACATTTGGTAGAGACTGTTGGAGCCACCTGGTCCCAGCAGACCCCGGAAGTCAGCCACATTCACTGGTAGTGGCGCAAGGTCGTTGAGGACGAAGCCTGGTGCCAGATGTGTAGTGATTTTCCATAATCCCTGAAAGTCTGCTGAGACACTATCTCGAGAACTTTTTATTATTATTATCTTTTTTAATATGAAATTTATTGTCAAACTGGTTTCCATACAACACCCAGTGCTTATCCCAAGAGGTGCTCTCCTCAACACCCATCACCCACTCTCCCCTCCCTGCCACCCCCCATCAAACCTCAGTTTTTTGTTCTCAGTTTTTAAGAGTCTCACATGGTTTGCCTCATTCCCTCTCTGTAACTTTTTTTCCCCTTCCCCTCCCACATGGTCTTCTGTTAAGTTTCTCAGGATCCACATAAGAGTGAAAACATATGGTATCAGTCTTTCTCTTTAAGACTTATTTCACTTAGCATCACACTCTCCAGTTCCATCCACGTTGCTACAAAAGGCCGTATTTCATCCTTTCTCATTGTCACGTAGTATTCCATTGTGTATATAAACCACAATTGCTTTAGCCATTCAACAGTTGATGGACGTTTAGGGTCTTTCCATAATTTGGCTATTGTTGAAAGTGCTGCTATAAACATTGGGGTACAAGTGCCCCTATGCATCAGCACTCCCGTATCCCTTGGGTAAATTCCTAGCAGTGCTATTGCTTGGTCATAGCGTAATTCTATTTTTAATTTTCTGAGGAGCCTCCACACTGTTTTCCAGAGCGGCTACACCAGGATTCATTCCCCCCAGCAGTGCAAGGGGTTCCTGTTTCTCCACATCCTCGCCAGCATCTATAGTCTCCTGATTTGTTCATTTTAGCCACTCTGACTGGCGTGACGTCATATCTGAGTGTGGTTTTGATTTGTATTTCCCTGATGAGGAGCGACGTTGAGCATCTTTTCACGTGCCTGTTGGCCATCTGGATGTCTTCTTTAGAGAAGTGTCTATTCATGCTTTCTGTCCATTTCTTCATTGGATTATTTGTTTTTCGGGTGTGGAGTCTGGTGAGCTCTTTATAGATTTTGGATACTAGCCCTTTGTCCGATATGTCATTTGCCAATCTCTTTTCCCATTCCGTTGGTTGCCTTTTAGATTTGTTGATTGTTTCCTTGGCAGTGCAGAAGCTTTTTATCTTCATAAGATCCCAATAGTTCCTTTTTGCTTTTAATTCCCTTGCCTTTGGCGATGTGTCAAGTAAAAAATTGCTGTGGCTGAGGTCAGAGAGGTTTTTTCCTGCTTTCTCCTCTAGGGTTTTGATGCTTTCCTGTCTCACATTCAGGTCTTTTATCCATTTTGAGTTTGTTCTTGTGAATGGTGTAAGAAAGTGGTCTAGTTTCATCTTTCTGCATGTTGCTGTGCAGTTCTCCCAGCACCGTTTGTTAAAGACACTGTCTTTTTTCCATTGGATATTCTTTCTTGCTTGGTCAAAGATGAGTTGGCCATCCTTTTGTGGGTCTAATTCTGGGGTTTCTATTTTATTCCTTTGGTCTATGTGTCTATTTTGGTGCCAATACCATGCAGTCATGATGATTACAGGTTTGTAGTAGAGGCTAAAGTCTGGGACTGTGATGCCTCCCACTTTGGTCCTCTTCAAAATTACTTTGGCTATTCAGGGTCTTTTGTGGGTCCATAAAATTTTAGGATTGGTTGTTCTAGCTTCGAGAAGAATGCTGGTGCAATATTGATTGGGATTACATTGAATGTGTACATATCTTTGGGTAGTATTAACATTTTAACAATATTTATTCTTCCTTTTATTTATTTATTTTTTTTAATGTATGAAATTTACTGTCTAATTGGTTTCCATACAACACCCAGTGCTCATCCCAAAAGGTTCCCTCCTCAATACACATCACCCACCCTCCCCTCCCTCCCACCCCCCATCAACCCTCAGTTTGTTCTCAGTTTTTAACAGTCTCTTATGCTTTGGCTCTCTTCCACTCTAAACTCTTTTTTTTTTTTCCTTCCCCTCCCCCATGGGTTTCTATTACGTTTCTCAGGATCCACATAAGAGTGAAACCATATGGTATCTGTCTTTCTCTGTATGGCTTATTTCACTTAACATCACACTCTCCAGTTCCATTCACGTTGCTACAAAAGGCCATATTTCATTTTTTCTCATTGCCATGTAGTATCCATTGTGTATATAAACCACAATTTCTTTATCCATTCATCAGTTGATGGACATTTAGGCTCTTTCCATATTTTGGCTATTGTTGAGAGTGCTGCTGTAAACATTGGGGTACAAGTGCCCCTATGCATCAGTACTCCTGTATCCCTTGGATAAATTCCTAGCAGTGCTATTGCTGGGTCATAGGGTAGGTCTATTTTTAATTTTCTGAGGAACCTCCACACTGCTTTCCAGAGCGGCTGACCAATTTGCATTCCCACCAACAGTGCAAGAGGGTTCCCGTTTCTTCACATCCTCTCCAGCATCTATAGTCTCCTGATTTGTTCATTTTGGCCCCTCTGACTGGCGTGACGTCATATCTGAGTGCGGTTTTGATTTGTATTTCCCTGATAAGGAGCGACGTTGAACATCTTTTCATGTGCCTGTTGGCCATCCGGATGTCTTCTTTAGAGAAGTGTCTATTCATGTTTTCTGCCCAATTCTTCACTGGGTTATTTGTTTTTCGGGTGTGGAGTTTGGTGAGCTCTTTATAGATTTTGGATACTAGCCCTTTGTCCGATATGTCATTTGCCAATCTCTTTTCCCATTCCGTTGGTTGCCTTTTAGTTTTGTTGGTTGTTTCCTTTGCTGTGCAGAGAAGCTTTTTATCTTCATAAGGTCCCAGTAATTCACTTTTGCTTTTAATTCCCTTGCCTTTGGGGATGTGCCGAGTAAGAGATTGCTACGACTGAGGTCAGAGAGGCTTTTCCTGCCTTCTCCTCTAAGGTTTTGATGGTTTCCTGTCTCACATTCAGGTCCTTTATCCATTTTGAGTTTATTTTTGTGAATGGTGTGAGAAAGTGGTCTATTTCCAACCTTCTGCATGTCTCTGTCCAGTTCTTCCAGCACCATTTGTTAAAGAGACTTTTTTCCATTGGATGTTCTTTCCTGCTTTGTCTAAGATGAGTTCACCATACGTTTGTGGGTCTGGTTCTGGGGTTTCTATTCCATTCCATTGGTCTGTTTTTATGCCAATACCATGCTGTCTTGATGATTACAGCTTGGTAGTAGAGGCGAAAGTCTGGGATTGTGATGCCTCCTGCTTTGGTCTTCTTCTTCAAAATTACTTTGGCTATTCAGGGCCTTTTGTGGTTCCATAGGAATTTTAGGATTGCTTGTTCTAGTTTCGAGAAGAATGCTGGTGCAATTTTGAGTGGGATTGCATTGAATGTGTAGATAGCTTTGGGTAGTATTGACATTTTGACTATATTTATTCTTCCAACCCATGAGCAAGGAATGTCTTTCCATTTCTTTATATCTTCTTCAATTACCTTCATAAGCTTTCTATAGTTTTCAGCATACAGATCTTTTACATCTTTGGTTAGATTTATTCCTAGGTATTTTATGCCTCTTGGTGCGATTGTGAATGGGAACAATGTCTTTATTTGTCTTTCTGTTGCTTCATTATTAGTGTATAAGCATGAAATTGACTTCTGTACATTGATTTGGTATCCTGCAACTTTGCTGAATTCATGTATCAGTTCTAGCAGACTTTTGGTGGATCTATTGGATTTTCCATGTATAATATCATGACATCTGCAAAAAGCGAAAGCTTGACTTCATCTTTCTCAATTTTGATGCCTTTCATTTCCTTTTGTTGTCTGATTGCTGATGCTAGAACTTCCAGCACTATGTTAAACAACCGCGGTGATAGTGGGCATCCCTGTCGTGTTCCTGGTCTCAGGGAAAAAGCTCTCAGTTTTTCCCCGTTGAGGATGATGTTAGCTGTGGGCTTTTCATAAATGGCCTTTATGATCTTTAAGTATGTTCCTTCTATCCCGACTTTCTCCAGGGTTTTTATTAAGAAAGGGTGCTGGATTTTGTCAAAGGCCTTTTCTGCATCGATTGACAGGATCATATGGTTCTTCTCTTTTTTTTTTTTGTTAATGTGATGTATCACGTTGATTGATTTGTGAATGTTGAACCAGCCCTGCATCCCAGGAATGAATCCCACTTGATCATGGCGAATAATTCTTTTTATATGCCATTGAATTCGATTTGCTAGTATCTTATTGAGAATTTTTGCATCCATATTCATCAGGGATATTGGCCTGTAGTTGTCTTTTTTTACTGGGTCTCTGTCTGGTTTAAGAATCAAAGTAATACTGGCTTCATAGAATGAGTCTGGAAGTTTTCCTTACCTTTTTATTTCTTGGAATAGCTTGAGAAGGATAGGTATTATCTCTGCTTTAAACGTCTGGTAGAACTCCCCTGGGAAACCATCTGGTCCTGGACTCTTATTGGGAGATTTTTGATAACAGAGTCAATTTCTTCGCTGGTTATGGGTCTGTTCAAGCTTTCTATTTCCTCCTGATTGAGTTTTGGAAGAGTGTGGGTGTTTAGGAATTTGTCCATTTCTTCCAGGTTGTCCAATTTGTTGGCATATAATTTTTCATAGTATTCCCTGATAATTGTTTGTATCTCTGAGGGATTGGTTGTAATAATTCCATTTTCATTCATGGTTTTATCTATTTGGGTCATGTCTCTTTTCTTTTTGAGAAGCCTGGCTAGATGTTTGTCAATTTTATTTTTTTAAAAAACCAACTCTTGGTTTTGTTGATCTGCTCTACAGTTTTTTAGGTTCTATATTATTTCTGCTCTCTTCTTTATTATTTCTCTTCTGCTGGGTTCAGGCTGCCTTTGCTGTTCTGCTTCTATTTCCTTTAGGTGTGCTCTTAGATTTTGTATTTGGGATTTTTCTTGTTTCTTGAGACAGGCCTGGATTGCAATTTATTTTCCTCTCAGGACTGCCTTCGCGGCATCCCAAAGCATTTGGATTGTTGTATTTTCATTTCCGTTTGTTTCCATATATATTTTAATTTCTTCTCTAATTGCCTGGTTGACCCACTCATTCGTTAGTAGGGTGTTCTTTAACCTCCATGCTTTTGGAGGTTTTCCAGACTTTTTCCTGTGGTTGATTTCAAGCTTCATAGCATTGTGGTCTGAAAGTATGCATGGTATAATTTCAATTCTTGTAAACTTATGAAGGGCTGTTTTGTGACCCAGTATATGATCTATCTTGGAGAATGTTCCATGTGCACTCGAGAAGAAAGTATATTCTGTTGCTTTGGGATGCAGAGTTCTAAATATATCTGTCAAGTCCATCTGATCCAATGTATCATTCAGGGCCCTTGTTTCTTTATTGACTGTGTGTCTAGATGATCTATCCATTTCTGTAAGTGGGGTGTTAAAGTCCCCTGCAATGACCACATTCTTATCAATAAGGTTGGTCATGTTTATGAGTAATTGTTTTATATATTTGGGGGCTCCGGTATTCGGCGCATAGACATTTATAATTGTTAGCTCTTCCTGATGGATAGAACCTGTAATTATTATATAATGCCCTTCTTCATCTCTTGTTACAGACTTTAATTTAAAGTCTAGTTTGTCTGATATAAGTATGGCTACTCCAGCTTTCTTTTGGCTTCCAGGAGCATGATAGATAGTTCTCCATCCCCTCACTCTCAATCTAAAGGTGTCCTCAGATCTAAAATGAGTCTCTTGTAGACAGCAAATAGATGGGTCTTGTTTTTTTATCCATTCTGATACCCTATGTCTTTTGGTTGGCGCATTTAGTCCATTTACATTCAGTGTTATTATAGAAAGATACGGGTTTAGAGTCATTGTGATGTCTGTATGTTTTATGCTTGTAGCGATGTCTCTGGTACTTTGTCTCACAGGATCCCCCTTAGGATCTCTTGTAGGGCTGGTTTAGTGGTGACGAATTCCTTCAGTTTTTGTTTGTTTGGGAAGACCTTTATCTCTCCTTCCATTCTAAATGACAGACTTGCTGGATAAAGGATTCTCGGCTGCATATTTTTTCTGTTTAGCACACTGAAGATATCGTACCAAGCCTTTCTGGCCTGCCAAGTTTCAAAAGAGAGATCAGTCACGAGTCTTATAGGTCTCCCTTTATATGTGAGGGCACGTTTATCCCTTGCTGCTTTCAGAATTTTCTCTTTATCCTTGTATTTTGCCAGTTTCACTATGATATGTCGTGCAGAAGATCGATTCAAGTTCCGTCTGAAGGGAGTTCTCTGTGCCTCTTGGATTTCAATGCCTTTTTCCTTCCCCAGTTCAGGGAAGTTCTCAACTATAATTTCTTCAAGTACCCCTTCAGCACCTTTCCCTCTGTCTTCCTCCTCTGGGATACCAATTATGCGTATATTATTTCTTTTTAGTGTATCACTTAGTTCTCTAATTTTCCCCTCATACTCCTGGATTTTTTTATCTCTCTTTCTCTCAGCTTCCTCTTTTTCCATAACTTTATCTTCTAGTTCACTTATTCTCTCCTCTGCCTCTTCAATCCGAGCCGTCGTCGTTTCCATTTTGTTTTGCATTTCTTTTAAAGCGCTTTTCAGTTCCTCGTGACTGTTCCTTAGTCCCTTGATCTCTGTGGCAAGAGATTCTCTGCTGTCCTCTATACTGTTTTCAAGCCCAGCGATTAATTTTATGACTATTATTCTAAATTCACTTTCTGTTATATTATTTAAATCCTTTTTGATCAGTTCCTTAGCTGTTGTTATTTCCTGGAGATTCTTCTGAGGGGAATTCTTCCGTTTGGTCATTTTGGATAGTCCCTGGAGTGGTGAGGACCTGCAGGGCACTTCCCCTGTGCTGTGGTGTATAACTGGATTTGGTGGGCGGAGCCGCAGTCCAACCTGATGTCTGCCCCCAGCCCACCGCTGGGGCCACAGTCAGACTGGTGTGTGCCTTCTCTTCCCCTGTCTTAGGGGCGGGATTCACTGTGGGGTGGCATGGCCCGTCTGGGATACTTGCACGCTGCCAGGCTTGTGGTGCTGGGGATCTGGCGTATTAGCTGGGGTGGGTAGGCAAGGTGCACGGGGGCAGGAGGGGCAGGCTTAGCTCGCTTCTCCTTAGGTGATCCACTTCAGGAGGGGCCCTGTGGCAGCGGGAGGGAGTCAGATCCGCTGCCGGAGATTTGCCTCCACAGAAGCACAGAGTTGGGTGTTTGCGCGGAGCGAGCAAGTTCCCTTGCAGGAACTTGTTCTCTTTGGGATTTTGGCTGGGGAATGGGCGGGGGAGATGGCGCTGGCGAGCGCCTTTGTTCCCCGCCAAGCTGAGCTCTGTCGTCCGGGGGCTCAGCAGCTCTCCCTCCCTTTGTCCTCCAGCCTTCCGGCTTTCTGAGCAGAGCTGTTACCTTATGACCTCCCAGACGCTAAATTGCGCTTGATGTCGGAACACAGTCCGTCAGGCCCCTCCACTTTTGCCAGCCAGACTCGGGGGCTCTGCTTGGCCGGCGAGCTGCCCCTCCACCCCGGCTCCCTTCCGCCAGTCCGTGGAGGGCGCACCGCCTCGCCGCCCTTCCTACCCTCTTCCGTGGGCCTCTCGTCTGCCCTTGGCTCCGGAGACTCCATTCTGCTAATCCTCTGGCGGTTTTCTGGGTTATTTAGGCAGGTGTAGGTGGAATCTAAGTGATCGGCAGGACGTGCGGTGAGCCCAGCGTCCTCCTACGCCGCCATCCACAATATTTATTCTTCCAATCCATGAGCATGGAAGGTTTTTCCATGTCTTTATGTCTTCTTCAATACCCTCATAAGCTATAGTGCTCAGCAAACACATCTTTTCCATCTGTGGTTAAGTTTATTCCTAGGTATTTTATGCTTCTTGGTGCAATTGTGAATGGGATCAGTTTCTTTATTTGTCTTTCTGTTGCTTCATTATTAGTGTATAAGAATGCAACTGATTTCTGTACATTGATTTTGTATCCTGCGACTAGGCTGAATTCATGTAACAGTTCTATCAGACTTTTGGTGGAGTCTATCGGGTTTTCCACCTATAATATCATGTCACCTGCAAAAAGTGAATGCTTGACATCATCATTGCCTATTTTGATGCCTTGATTTCCTTTTGTTGTCTGATTGCTGATGCTAGCACTTCCAACACTATGTTAAACAGCAGAGATGAGCGTGGATGTCCCTGTCGTGTTCCTGGTCTCAGGGGGAAAGCTGTCAGTTTTTTTTCCTTTGAGGATGATATTAGCTGTGGGCTTTTCATAAATGGCTTTTATGATCTTTGTGTTCCTTCTATCCCGACTTTCTCAAGGGTTGTTAAGCAAGGATGCTGAATTTTGTTGAATGCTTTTTCTGCATCATAGACAGGATCATATGGTTCTTATCTTTTCTTTTATTAATGTGATGTATCAAATTGATTGATTTGCGAATGTTGAACCAGCCCTGCAGTCCAGGAATGCATCCTACTTGATCATTGTGTATAATTCTTTTTATATGCTGTCTAAATCGATTTGCTAGCATCTTATTGAGGATTTTTGCATCCATATTCATCAGGGATATTGGCCTGTAGGGTTTTTTTTTTTTCCCCTGGGCCTCCGCCTGGTTTAGGAATGAAAGTAATGCTGGCTTCATAGAATGAGTCTGGAAGTTTTCCTTACCTTTCTATTTTTTGGAACAGCTTGAGAAGGTTAGGTATTATCTCTGCTTTAAAAGCCTGGTAGATCTCCCCTGGGAAGCCATCTGGTCCTGGAATGTTGTTTGTTGGGAGATGTTTGTTAACTGATTCAATTTCATCGCTGGTTATGTGTCTGTTCGAGCTTTCTATTTCTTCCTGGTTGAGTTTTGGAAGTGTGTGGGTGTTTAGGAATTTGTCTATTTCTTCCAGGTTGTCCAGTTTGTTAGCACATAATTCTTCATAGTATTCCCTGATAATTGCTTGTATTTCTGAGGGATTTTTTGCAATAATTCCACTTTCATTCATGATTTTATCTATTTGGGTCATCTCCCTTTTCTTTTTGAAAAGCCTGGCTAGACTTTTATCAGTGTATTCAGAACATTTCATCCTAAAGCAGAAGAATATATTCTTCGCCAGTCCACATGGAACATTCTCCAGAATAGACCACATACTGGGACACAAATCAGCCCTCAACAAGTGCAAAAATATCAAGATCATACCATGCATGTTTTCAGACCACAACGTTATGAAACTTGAAATCAACCACAGGAAAAAATTTGGAAAGGTAACAAATACTTGGAACCTAAAGCACATCTTATTAAGGAATGAATGGGCTAGCCAAGAGGTTAAAGAGGAAATTAAAAAGTGTATGGAAGTCAATGAAAATGATAGCACCACATCCCCAAAACTCTGAGACACAAGAAAGGCGGTCAAAAGAAGAAAGTATATAGCAATCCAGGCCTTCCTAAAGAAAGAAGAAAGATCTCAGGTACACAACCTTACACCTTAAGGAGCTTGGAAAAGAACAGCAAATTACACCCCAAACCAGCAGAATACAGGAAGTAATAAAGATTAGAGCAGAAATTAACAAAAATGATAAACCACTAGCCAGTTTGATCAAGAAGAAAAAGAAAAGGACCCAAATAAGTAAAATCAAGAATGAAAGAGGAGAGGTCACAACCAACACAACAGAAATAAAATCAATCATCAGAGGATATTATGAGCAATTTTTGTCAGTAAAATAGGCAATCTGGATGAAGTGGACTAATTCCTCGAAACCTATACACTACCAAAACTGAAACAGGAAGAAATAGAAAATTTGAACAGATCCATAACCAGTAAGGAAATCGAATTAGTAATCAAAAATCTGCCAAAAAACAAGAGTCCAGGGCCAGAAGGCTTTCCAGGGGGAATTCTACCAAACATTTAAGGAAGAGTTAACACCCATTCTCTTGAAACTGTTCCAAAAAATAGAAATGGAAGGAAAACTTCCAAACGCTTTCTATGAAGCCAGCATTATGTTGATTCCAAAACCAGACAGAGACCCCACTAAAAAGGAGAACTACAGACTAATTTCCCTGTGTACATGGATGTAAAATCCTCAAAAACTATTAGCCAAACAGCTCCAACAATACATTAAGAAAATTATTCACCACGACTGAGTGGAGTTTATACCTGGGATGTAGGGCTGGGTCAATATCTGCAAAACAATCAATACGATTCATCACATCAATAAAAGAAAGGACAAGAATAATAAAATCCTCTGAATAGATGCAGAGAAAGCATTTGACAAAATACAGCATCCTTTCTTGATAAAAACCCTCAAGAAAGTAGGGATAGAAGGATCAAACCACAAGATCAAAAAGCCATATGTGAATGACCCAAGGCTAATATCATCCTCAATGGGGAAAAATGGAAAGCTTTCTCCCTAAGGTCAGGAACAAGACAGGAACGTCCACTCTCACCACAGTTATTCAACATAGTAGTGGAAGATTTGAACTCAGCAATCAGAAAACACAAAGAAATAAAAGCATGCAAATTGGCCAGGAGGAGGTCAAACTTTCACTCTTCAGAGTTGACATGATACTCCTTATGGAAAACCCAAAGGGTTCCACCAAAAAACTGCTAGAAGTGATTCATGAATTGAGCAAAGTTGCAGGAGAGAAAAGCAATGCCCAGAAATAGGTTGCATTCCTATACACCAACAATGAAGCGACAGAAAGGGTAATCAAGGAATCGATCCCACTTACAGTTGCACCAAAACCCATAAAATACCTAGGAATAAATGTAACCAAAAAGGTGCAGAATCTATACACTGAAAACTATAGAAAGCTTATGAAAGAAATTGAAGAAGACACAAAAAAAGGGAAAAAGATTCCATGCTCCTGGATAGGAAGAAGAAATATTGTTAAAATGTCGATACTACCCAAAGCAATCTACATATTCAATGCAATCTCTATAGATATAACACTAGCATTCTTCCCAGAGCTAGAACAAATAATCCTAAAATTGGTATGCAACCAGGAAAGACCCCAAAGAGTCAAAGAAATCTTGAAAAAGAAAACCAAAGCAGGAGGCATCAAAATCCCAGACTTCAAGCTATACTGCAAAGCTGTATCATCAAGGCAGTATGGCACAAAAACAGTGCTGGCACAAGAACAGATGCTCAGATCAATGGAACAGAATAGAGAAACGAGAAATGGACCCATAAGTGGATGGCCACCTAATCTTTGACAGAGCAGGAAGCAATATCCAATGGAATAAAGACAATCTCTTCAGCAAGTGGTGCTGGGAAACTGGAGAGCGACATGCAGGAGAATGAACCTGGACCACTTTCTTACACCATCCACAAAAATAAACTCAAAGTGGATGAAAGACCTCAACGTAAGACAGGAAGCCATCAAAATCCTCGGGGAGAAAGCAGGCAGAAACCTCTTTGATCTTGGCCGCAGCAACGTCTTACTCAACACGTCTCTGGAGGCAAGGGAAACAAAAGCATAAATGAATTACTGGGACCTCATCAGAATAAAAAGCTTCTGGACAGCGAAGGAAACAATCACCAAAACTAAAAGGCAACCGACAGAATGGGAGAACATATTTGCAAGACATATCAGACAAAGGGTTAGTATCCAAAATCTATAAAGAACTTATCTAACTCTACACCCAGAAAACAAATAATCCAGTGAAGAAACGGGCAAAACACATGAATAGACACTCCTCCAAAGAAGACATCCAGATGGCCAACCGACACATGAAAAGATACTCCTCATCACTCATCATCAGGAGAATACAAACCAAAACCACGATGAGAAACCACCTCACACCTGTCAGAATGGCAACCATTAACATCTCAGCCAACAACAGATGTTGGCGAGGATGAGGAGAAAGAGAATCTTTTTTGCACTGCTGGTGGGAATGCAAAGTGGTACAGTCACTCTGGAATATAGTAATGGAGGTCCCTCAAAAATTAAAAATAGATCTACCCTATGACCCAGCAATTGCACTACTAGGCATTAATCCAAGGGATACAGGTGTGCTGTTTTGAAAGGACACATGCACCCCAATGCTTATAGCAGCACTATCAACAATAGCCAAAGTGTGGAAAGAGCCCAAATTTCCTTTGATGGATGAATGGATCAAGAAGATGTGTTACACACACACATACACACACACACACACACACACACAATGGAGTATTACTCGCCAATCCAAAAGAATGAAATCTTGGCAAGTGCAACTATGTGGATGGAGCCAGAGAATATTGTCCTAAGCAAATTAGTCAGTCAGAGAAAGGCAAATATCATATGACTTCACTCATATGAGAACTTTAAGACACAGAACCGATGAACAGAAGGGAAGGGAAGCAAAATAATAGGAAAAGAGGGAGGGGGGACAAAAGAGACTCTTGAATATGGAGAACAAAGAGAGGGTTACTGGAGGGGTTGTGGGAGGGGGTTGGGTTAAGTGCGTAAGGGGCATTAAGGAATCTACTCCTGAAATCATTGCTGCACTATATGCTGACTAATTTAGATGTACATTAAAAAAAAATTAAAAAAAAACTAAAAATAACCTTATCTTAAGTGTGGCTAGCTCCTCATGGCCCTGAAAACCTTGATTCCAAATTCCTTAGAGGCTTAAGCTGTCCTTAATCCCCACTAACTAAACAATATATAATCAGTCACTTCTCACAATCCCAAGATAGCTCTCTTTGTCCACAGGTCCTGTCACTGGGCTTTAATAAAATCACCTTTTTTGCACCAAAGATGTCTCAAGAATTCTTTCTTAGCCCTTTGCTCACAAACCCCATTAAGAGGAAATGATCCTTTGTGCTTTAAACGATAGTGCTGTTTCTACTGACAGCTTTACTGAACTAAAGATTGTTCTTGAAACTAAGGTAAGAAAAAATTTCAAGAGAAGCAGTGATTGCAGAAGGAAAAATCGTTAACTACTAAAGGCACAAGTATAAAAGAAGTGCTCCCAAATAATTTGAGATGTAATGCACTAATGTGTGTTATTGACTAACAAATACACATGGAAAGACTCATAGGTCTCTAAGTGGTCTTGTGGTTGAGGATCATGTGGCTTTGTTTTCAAGATAAAGATCATGACACATTACTTTTTCAAAAGAAATTATTAAATCCCAGCTGGTTAACATATATGTAGTCTGGTAATTCATTCAGGAGTAGAATTTAGGAAATCGTCACTTATATACAACACCTAGTGCTCATCCCAACAGGTGTCCCCCTTAATGCCCATCACCCATTTGGCCCTCCTCTCAGCCAACAGCCCTCCAGCAACCCTCAGTTTTTTCTCTGTATTGAAGAGTTTCTTCTGGTTTGCTTCTTACGGTTTTCCTCCCTTTATGTTTTTAGCTTGTTTTTCCTTATCTTCCCCTATGTTTATCTAATTTGTTTCTTAAATTCCACATATGAGTGAAATCTTATATTTCTCTTTCTCTGACTGATTTTGCTTACCACGATACACTCTACTTGCACCCACATTGTTACAAATGCAAGACTTCATTCCTTCTGATGGCTGAGTGATATTCCATTGTAGAATATACCGTCTTTACCCATTCATCGGTGATGGCCATTTGGGCTCTTTCCATGATTTAGCTATTATTGAAACTGGTGCAAAACATTGGGGTGCATGTGACACTTCATATTAGCATTTGTGTGTCCTTTGGGCAAATACCTAGTAGTGCCATCATTGTTTCTAATTATAGGGTAGCTCTATGTTTCATTTTTTAAGAAACAGCCATGATGTTTTCCAGAGTGACTGCACCTGCTTGCATTCCCACCAGCAGTGCAAAAATGTTCCCCTTTATCCACATCCTTGCCAACATCTGTTCTTGCCCAAATTGTTCATTTTAGCCATTCTGACAGGTGTGAGGTGGTATCTCATTGTGGTTTTGATTTGTATTTCCCTGATGATGAGTGATGTGGAGCATCTTTTCATGTGTCTGTAGGCCATGTGGATGTCTCCTTTGGAAAAGTGTCTGTTCATGTCTTTTGTCTCTTTCTTCATTGGATTATTTGCCTTTTGAGTGTTGAGTTCCATAAGCTCTTTATAGATTTTGGATACTAATCCTTTATCGGATATGTCATTTGCAAATATTTTCTTCCATTCTGTCGGTTACCTTTTAGTTTTGCTGATTGTTTCCTTCGCGGTGCAGAAGGTTTTTATCTTGATGAGGTCCCAATAGTTCGTTTTTGCTTTTGTTTCTCTTGCCCCTGAAGACATGTCTTCATTTAAGTAAGAAGTTCCTGTGAGTGAGGTCAAAGAGATTGTTGCCTGTTTTCTACTCTAGGATTTAGATGGTTTTGACATTTAGATCTGTCATCCATTTTGAGTTGTTTTTGTGTATGGCATAAGAATGTGGTCCAGGTTCATTCTTCTACATGTTGCTGTCCCGTTTTCCCAACACCATTTGCCTTCTGAAGAGACTGTCTTCTTTCCTTTGGATATTGTTTCCTGCTTGGTCAAAGATTAGCTGGCTGTACATTTGTGGGTCCGTTTCTGGGTTCTCCGTTCTGTTCGTTGATCTATGTGTCTACTTTTGTGCCAGTACCATACTGTTTTGGTGAAAACAGCTTTGTAGAACAGCTTGATCCAGGATTGTGATGTGTCCAGCTTTGGTTTTCTTTTTTAACATTCGTTTGGCTATTCAGTGTCTTTTGTGGTTCCGTACAAATTTTGGGTTTGTTCTAGCTCTGTGAAGAACGCTGGTGTTATTTTGATAGAAATTGCATCGAATGTGTAGATTGCTTTGGGTAGTGTCAGGATTTTAACAATGTTTGTTTTCCAATCCATGAGCATGGAATGAAGACGATGACACATTTCAAGGAAACTGGTACTGCTGTGGAAAAAGCTGTTACCACTTTTCAAAACAGGAGAAAACTTGGGAGAGGAGCATGGTGTCATGCCAAGATCTGCAGTCCAGTCTCCTGAAGATTGATACTAAAGAGGAGCAAGTATGTCTACTTTCCTAAACCTGATGTAAATGCTATGAGTATGCAAAGCATGTCTGGGGTTCAGACAATTATTTCGACTTCCTCCGGTATTATTTGGCATGTTGCTTTGAAGCACTTTGTTAACTGGCGCAGATTTCTCTGTGGAAGAGACATAGGTGTAACAGTGACCAAGAAGAACCATTGTTTTAAATCAAGAAGAACTGCTCTTCTGGGCATGCCATGGAATGATTTTCAGTCTTTAGTATTGTATATATTGCATCTTAACACTTAGTATGCTTCAGACGGCTCAGCATTACCTTCTCAGGGCTAATACAGGGCAAAAGAACAACGGCTTCAAGGGTATGAGCACTCTAAAGAGATAATTTCTCATTGTACTGAGTTCTATTGTTCCTTCATCAGTATATGGGAGGGATTCAACTTCAAAGGAAAGATGAGTCTCTCCCTTCATGGCCATGGGAAAAGAGGTTGAAAAATGAAGAGGTTGAATGTAGCTAGAATGCTTCTTTTTATTTACTTATTTTTTTTTAACATTTATTCACTTTGTAAGAGACAGAGAGAGACAGAGTGCGAGTGGGATTGGGGCAGAGAGAGAGGAAGACAGAATGTGAAGCAGGCTCCAGGCTCTTACCTGTCAGCACAGAGTCCGACGTGGGGCTCAAACTCACATACCGTGTGATCATGACCTGAGCCAAAATCAGACACTCACCCGATGGAGTCACCCAGGCACCCTGGAATGATTCTTTGGAAATGATTTTTTTTCCTTTTGCTTATAATCCAGAATGACAGAGAGAGCATCTCTTTTCTAGAAGAGAAAATGTAGATCACATTTGCCATTACTTTTAATGTTTGGCAATATGAAGTCAGTAGAATGGATTCTGTGGGGTTCCTTCTAATGATTCCATAAATAGTCCATGTAGGCACTGAGTTCTAGTTACACGATCTAGTTCTAGCAGTGATATTTCTATTAGTGTCTTGTGAAGGATGAGTTAAAAGCCCTATGTTTTCAAAAAGGAAAACAAAATAAAACCCAAACCAGGCCAATACTCAGGGGCATGTGGTTGGCCTAGTTGGTGGGCCATGTGCCTCTTGATCTGTGAGTTCTACCCCACGTTGCATGTAAAGTTTATCTAAAAAAAAAAAACCAAAGAAACAAACAAAAAGAGCCCTGTGTTTCTTGTTTATAAAATTCTTATTAAAATACTGATATGAATATGAATGATTCACTCATAAGTATGAGAAACAAATGAAGTACACATTAGCACATTGGTTCAAGCAAATTTTAAAAATCAAGGACCAATAATCCAGGACCTAATAATCCAGGACCTAAAAATCCAGGACCTAATAAGTACCTCGATTATTTTCAACCTCAGCTGTTATCAATCAACTTCCAAATGGTTGGAGTTTTCTTCTTTCACACATTAAGTTTATTTTTAATCCGTATTTCCCCTGTCATTTCCAATTCAGTGTTCTTCAGTTTCAGTCCTGCCATTGAAGTTTATGGACTTCAGAGTTTCAATGAAGCTTCTTATACTTGTTATCCCTGTGTTTCCAGGAACTATCTAGAGCCTTTGACGTTCCCTGAGACTTTTGCCATTGTTTAGAGCAAAATCTGAGTTTCATAGTCTAGCACCTCATTTGATGAGAACTTGGCTGTCAGTATCTGAACTGGGCTGTTGATACACTCTCTGAACTGGAGATTAGCTTTGCTACAGAAAAGCATTACTCTTACACTGATGGTTTAGGATTTCCCATGTTTTGCTGCTTTACCAACCCAGGAGTGTAATGACAGCAGGGGCTTAAGTCCATTGGTACTGAAATCTGAAATTGGCTTTGATACCTATGCATACCCCTAGCATCTAGCAAAATTATGTGAGTGAAAGAATCAAGGGACATTTAACATCAGTGTTGATTTGGAGACTTAGAAATGATAACATCTATTTGGTCGCAGTTCTATAATTCCCATTCGTTTTCCTTAGGCACTAACTATACACTCCTCAAATTTTTCTGATACAATGTAATTACTGTGAAGAGATATTGATGCATGTGTGTGTTTTTGGGTGCCTTTGTGTTAGAGAGAGAGAGAGAGGCTGAGAGAGATTCAATTACATTGCTTATAGCAAAGGATATTAACTTGTTACTTTCCATTCAATATGCCAATTGGAATAATGATTACAAAGAACTTACAGAATTTTTATGGTAGAGATATTGTAGACCCTGCATGCATTATTCAGTGCCCACACTGTTAACACAGACTGTATGATATCCACTGCATACAGAAGGAAAATTCTCACGGCAGTTTTATTTCCTTAGGTGTGTAGAGCAAATTAATGGGATACAGAGTTTGACCGCTTGTAGCTATAGTCTCTTCATTTTCACTGCTGTATAATATTCCCCAGCGTGGCTAAGAATCTCTAGAAGATGGAAGTTTGGGTTGTTTCCACCTTTTGTGGTTAGGAATAGTCCTTCATGAATCATTCTTAGACGTGTCTCAGTGCAAAACTCTCTTGTGTGTCCTCACTTCTCTTGATCACAAATCATCGTAGGAGTGAAATCATTGGGGACAGGGTTCCTAAAGGTCCATTTTCATGCGATATTTTAAAATTACATTTCAAAATGATTTTAGCAACATTTTGAAAGATGGATTTGATATCAACCATCCCACAAACTTGGTGCTGTTATTTTTAATTTCTGCCAATTCAATACTAGTAAAATATACCCTGGTGGCTTTGATTTGAATTTTCATGATCTCTAGTGAGCTTGGCATCTTTATTTCTTGGCTATACTCCCCAATTATTTGAAATATGTTCTCGTTTGTTGTGCTTTTTCTTATTGTGTAATCTTTTCCCTTGTTTATTTCTAAAAATACGTATTTTTGTTCTGTAAATTATTGCATATATCTCCAGACAAGGCTTGTCTTTTCACATGCTTTTTTTTTCTTAATTTTTTTAACGTTTATTTATTTTTGAGACAGAGAGAGACAGAGCATGAACAAGGGAGCAGCAGAGAGAGAGGGAGACACACAATCGGAAGCAGGCTCCAGGCTCGGAGCCATCAGCCCAGAGCCCGACGCGGGGCTCGAACTCACGGAGCGCCAGATCGTGACCTGAGCTGAAGTCGGACCCTTAACCGACTGAGCCACCCAGGCGCCCTGTCTTTTCACATGCTTTAAGGTGTCTTAGGATGAGGAAATTTCCTGACTTTGCCATCATATTTATCTATCTACTTTATCGTATGGGAAGATTTGTTTATTTCTAAGTCCATCCTGCCCCTTTGCTGATATCTTGGATCCAGTCACAGAGACTTGAGTGATTCCTTCATTGAAGCATTTCGACTCCTGTGTCTTCTCTACCCCATGGAGAAATGAGCCTGCCACTTCCATTTATCATAAAAGTGTTTGAAGATAAAAGTGCCCAGTATTTTATTGATGAGTCCTCTGTGGGTAAGATGTTTTCACTGATGCTGTGAATAATACTAATAATTCCAATTTTCTCACAGGTCCTTATTCAATCAAAAAACACAATCATTGGATTGGATTAAGTAGGGTTCAAGAAAGCAGGTATCCCTGGCAATGGCTGGATGGCTCACCCCTATCTCAGAAGCTGTAATTTTTCATTTCATGGCCTTTCTCCCTTTACTGCTCAGTAACGGAGTGGTAGGTTATTGGTGAAGAGGAAAAGATCCTTGGGGACTTAAGGAATATTGTTCATTCCATTTGATCTCGCTTCTTAGATTGGCAACCGAATGCAAATCTGAGACCTCACTAGACCCAAAGAGCATGATCTATTCCATGTTCTTTAATGGAAAGTCCTGCCAAACCTAGTGAAATGGCATTTTGCTTTTGTATCTTGTATGTCCTATGATACAAGCATGTCCACAGATATGGTTGCAGGAAATGGTAAAAGGTAATGAGGAGAGGAAAGTGGTTACAGCCAGCCTCCTCTGTACATGAAATTTGTACCTGTTTGCTTGGTATCATTCGAGAAAAACAACAAAAGAGCTTTTTCCAAAGGAGTCATTTAGTAATCTTGCAACTCTAATGTGGTATTTAATATCTTTCATGCTATTATTTAGCACAATTCCGCAAGAATTACTGCTAGCCTTGTTTCATTAATAAATCACATGTATTTGTCATTTGATGTTACGAAAGTAGTTTAGAAAATGAAGAAAAGTGATCCGTTGTAAATAAATCCAGATAACTGGCGGATATTATGGGAAACATGGGGTATTTAACATGCTGTTTATTGATGGCCCACAATGTGCCAGGCATCCTTCTAGTCACTGAAGCTATAGTGGTGAATGAAACACGCTACAGTCTTCTGCCGTTGTGGATAGTACATTCCAATGCAGGCTTGATGGAGCTCTTGGTGATGAGCGATGACAATCTCAACGTGCCAAGTGAATTACATGGCTCATTAGGGGGTGATATATGCTATGGAGTGATGTGAAATCTTTCCTTTTTCTACAGTGCAAAGTGTCTTTTGTGTATGAAGGTAAGAGGGAGAGGTTTCACTGCTTTCAGTGGAGTGGTCAGGACAGACTCCATGAGAAATGAAGTTCGTACAGCATGTTGAGTGAGCAGGGCATGTGGATTAGCTGATACAAATGCATCCCAGCAGTAGGAGTGTCCTTAGCATCCCTGAGGAAATAGCAAGAGGGCCTGGGACTGGAGCAAGGGGAACGAGGTGGGAGAAAAGTAAGTCAGAGAGGGAACGACGGTGAGAGCATGTGGGGATCAGAAAAATGTAAGACCTTGGATTGGCTCATGAGGGTCATGAGAAGATAGGACTTCTCATATAGCCTTCTCATAGAGGCTTTAAGCGGAGGAGGGACAAAGTCTGGCTCCTGCTTTGGAGACGCACTCTGGACAGTCTGTTGAGCTGAGATGGCTAAGTGGCCAGATTCTACACTTGTTCCAAACATGTGTGTGAGACGGACAAGTCAGGGATGGTGTCAGGTTTTTGGTCCAGGAGTGGTAAGAATGACGTTTCCATTAACGTTAATAGGGCATATTTGGAATTCAGTTTTAGATACATTGGTAGTAAAACTGTTAAAGCATTTAGGTATGTACGGGGGTGTCGCATGGGACTTGTGATAGATGATCATGCCGATCAGGTGAGAGGTTTGTGCCTGGGATGCAAATGTCTGCAGCAGTGGATAGACAGTGTGACAAGTGCGAGGCTGGGATGATTCTCGGGAATCTAAGGGCTGAGCCCTCGGACACCCTCATGTGGAAGGTCATGTTAAGTGGACAAGAGGATAACCAGAAAACATCACCCGGAAAAGTGTTTCAAGAGACAGAAATAAACCCATAACGCGTCAGGGAAGGCAATGGAACCCCCTGCAAAGAAGTTCTACTGAAATAACAGCTGACTATAAAAATTTGGGGACACCTCCATTTTATTTCTTGAAATGGTTACTTCCCATCAGATTCCTGAGGATTTGGGTGAAAATTAAAACTAAGAAACATTTTTTTTCTGGACAGTGTAGCCCAGCCTTCACATTTAAAATCCAGGTACCTCCTTCTCATTGCCCAATTTCACCGAAGTCTAATGCTTCGTTTGGTGTCGAAGACATTAGGCTCAGTGGAGAAAAAGTGCACACTATCTTAAAGGCAAATCAGCACCCTTTTTCCTCAAAGTGAGGCTAGCAGTGGAATTGCTTGCTCTGGGCACATCAGTCTGAATTATAAGCACTTGGAGATATGTTTATATGTAATTTCAGTGTATCACTTCCCGAACATTATTTGATCACTTCCCAGACGTGTCAGGAGTCTTAGGAGCATATTTCAAGTGTATATCTATAACTCCCTAGACCTTCCAGTCTATACTACCCTTTGTACTTCTTCACTAGTTCCAATGGTCCATTGGTAACATTTAATTAGGTTTAGATACAATTACGCTTCCTAATCTTAACGCTATATGACCCTCTCAACATTTGTAAGGCCATTGAAATAAGTGCACATATGTTTTCAATTTGTGATAAATTTTGCCTGAGAAATGTCTTTCTAAAATGAATTAATTTTCTGGTGCAGGAATTTCCAACAGAGTTTATCTCCTGTGAAATGTGGACACATGAGACCATCAACAATTTATACTGTTGACTGTAGTAACCGTTTCCGTTACATTTGTGAAAAGGAGTTCTCTGGCCCTGATAATTAAAGTGCTGTGATCAAGTGTTCACTATTTTCATTCTTTAACAGCTGTAAGGAAAAATACAGGGTATTCTCTCAAATTAGTCAACTATGCATGGCGTATGAAGGATTATAATCTTTCAAATATCCTTCAGCATGGATAAAAGAGTAAGTTTTAGAAATAGTAAAATCATCCATCCAAAAATGAACCTTTTTTTTTTTTTTGAAATTTCAAGAATCATTCCACCAGAGAATGTGAAAAAAGTTTCAGTGTAAGACTTTACATTTAGAATATAACTAAATGATCTTGATTTAAATAGGTAGTGAATACATTTGCAATGTTCACAGTGTAAGAGGTCCTAAATGATGAACACATCTTCTCAACCCATCTTGTGCTGTATTCACCTAGTTGCCACCTCAAAGGTACACATGTAACTGGTTTATATAGTATTCCAGAGGTATTCTAGTAAAGTACAAGTATACACAGGCCGTCTGCCAAACAAAATCTTATGTGGCTACAAACGACAGTAACGATCCTTTATGTTTCTGTTGAAAATGTACCACACGTGTGTTCCATATCAGTACATAGGTAGCCGTATTACTTTGTATACATTTCTGCAAATATCACACTGATAAATGTTTTATTTCCAGTGGACGTTTAGGTTTGTCCCAGAATTTTAGAATTGTGTGAATGAAAGCACTTAATACTGTATTACTTGCCATAGGGCGTATACATAGGGTAAATGTCTAGCAATGTCATTTCTATGTCAAAATATGTCCACATGAAATTGCATAGACGTTGAATTTACAATAGATGCTCTACATCTCTATCTGCAGTCAGCAGCATTCAAGAATTCCTGCTTCCTCTCTTGGTTACCACCGCAACGTGTTATCAGTCTGTTTGATTTTGCCAATAAAATCTTCACCAATTAAAAAAATGTTTATTTGATTCACTTCAATTTACGATGTCCTGTTATTTGTGTCTCTGAGCATTTGTTTATGGTATTTCCTTTCATTTAAAGTGTCTGTTTGTGTCTTTATGGATTAATATCACAAACGTAAGTTTGAGCAAAAAAACCCCAGACACAAAATCGCTCCTCCTGTAACGTTCCAGTTATTTATAAGGTTCTACACCAGGTAAGTCTAACCTATGCTATTAGAAATAGGGACAAAATTTCCTGCCACATGGATTTATTCCTAAAACGAATAGTAATGGGAAATGACTAGTCTTTACCATGGTGCAACGTTATGCTTGGAAAGAAACCATGTCCAAGGTGCATTTCTCAGGTGCTGATATTATGGAGTTTACTAATCTGGGTGCTGGTTACAGGGTGTTGTAGTGACCCCTTGGGCTGCCATGACAACTACCACAACCTGGGTGTCTTTGGACAACATACATTTATTTTTTCATGATTTTGGAGGCGAGAAGTTTAAACGTGAGGTGGCAAGGTCAAGCTCCATTTGAAACTCTTTAGTTTACTTTGTTGGACTAAATTCTTCCTCGCCTCAGAGAAAGTCATGAGAAACTTTAAAACTTTATTAAAAACTTTAAAAACTTAAAAATTTAAAAACTTTAAAACTTTTTATTTGTTTTTTTTTAACGTTTATTTATTTTTGAGACAGAGAGAGACAGAGCATGAACGGGGGAGGGTCAGAGAGAGAGGGAGACACAGAATGTGAAACAGGCTCCAGGCTCTGAGCAGTCAGCAGAGAGCCTGACGCGGGGCTCGAACTCACAGACCGCAAGATCGTGACCTGAGCCAAAGTCGGACGCTCAACAGACTGAGCCACCCAGGTGTCCCTGCCGTTGTTTGTTTTAAAGGATAAATTTGGCATAGTTTGAACTGGATGAAAGCAAATCACCAAGAGATCAAAATATGTGGAGGCTGAGTTCAATCAGTGTTTACAGGGAGAATGCTTCCATGGGAAGCACGTTTTCAATCAACAATCACAACTTCTCCCTTGAGAAAGTAGAATGAGGAAAAGAAATAAAACCCAAATCAAATTAAGGTGGAAATCATAAAATGAAATGCAGAAATCAGTGAGGTTGGAAATAAAAGAAATAATAAAATAAATGTAGCAGTGAGTTTTGAAAAGGCCGACCACAGTGATAAACCTCCAGCTGGACCGATCAAGAATAGGCCTAAATGACCAAATTGAAACATGAATGAGCAGCATTATTACAGACATTGAAGGATTTACTGATGATTATAAGGGAACATGATGAAGAATTTTTTGCCATTGAATTCTAAAACCTGAAAGGCATTGATTTCTTGAAAGAATTGATCTTTCAAAACACACTTAAGAAGAATTTGAAAACTTGAACTCGTTGTATATCTAAAATGAGTTATTCAATTTGTAGTTAAAACACTCCAGAGAGAACCTCAGATGGGTTCGCTGGTGAATTCTGTAAATATTTACTGAATAAAGAGTCAAATTTAAAAGGGAAAAAAAAGTGATCCAGGAGACAGAAGAAAATTGAAAATGTTCCAAATTATTCTGTGAGGCCAGTGTTACTTGGATAGTGAAACCAGATAGCCAAGAATCCACAGCCCATGTGCACAAAACAAGCAAAAATTCCTAACAAATAGTTGCACATCGAATTGCATGGAGCAATTTATTGAGAAGATTATATATCACGATGGAGTGGGTTTATTCCACATGTGAAAGATTAATGAATTGGGGTGATTTACTTGATTGATAGGCTGAGGAAGGAAAGCCACATGATAGCCTTCGTAGATGCAGATAAAGCACCTCAAAGTCGCCATCATTTCATGACAAATGGTCTCAGTAAACTAGGAATAAGTAAAGTAGGAGTAAGTGAGGTTTTCCTCCATATGATAATGACATTAGAAAGAAACAAACCCTCCAGTTAGTAATCTACTCAGCAGCGACAGATTGAGTGCTTTCCCTTAACACCGGTAAAGAAGCAAAGATATCTGGACTCATCACACCTCTTCACCATCCCAAGGGAGTCCATTTCAGTTCGATATGCAAGAAATAAAAAAGTGATACAGATTGGAATGCAAAAGGGAACGACCTCCAGTTGCAAAGACATAAGTTTCCAGATCAAGGACAGTATGTTAAAATTCAGTAATGTGTCTATGTGCTAAAAATAAGCTTTTGGAAATTGAAATAAACAAAAATATCATTTACGTTAGTATTGTCACCTGCTAGACCCCAAGATGTGACCTTTACTGCCTACCACCTTATACTCCCCCACCTTTTTCCCACATTTTTCCTTAAGCAAATCCTCTTGCCAGTGTCTCTCTTAAGTCTGGCAAGTGGAAAGCAAAGCATCCCTCAAACATTAGTGATTCTCTTGACAAAAGCTTCAACCTGCCCAGATCCCCCGGGGACAGTTTGAGTGTCATCCTGACTCACACATGCTCAGTTGGACCATGGAGTGACCTCTAGAGTGATTGATGATACCTTTACCTCATTATAATTCTAAAATCTCGAACCAGGGAGGAGCAGGAGCCTTATCACAAGCCTTACTTACACAGCACACAGTGTGCGTGGAGACCTGTTTGCTTAAGTTGCATGTTTCACGTCATGTCCTCCTCTATCTATGGCGAGGTGGATCCTCTTTTTCATCCTAATTCAAAAAAAAAAAAAAAAAAAAAAAAAAAGGAGGGGCACCCGGGTGGCTCAGTCTGCCGAGCGTCCCGCTTTGGCTCAGGTCATGATCTCATGAATTGTGAATTCGAGCTCCTAGTAGGGCTCTCTGCTGACAGCTCGGAGCCTAGAGCCTGCTTCGAGTTCTGTGTCTCCCTCTCGCTCTCTGCCCCTCCCGCCCCTGGTTACACTCTGCTTTCTCTCTCTTTCAAAAATAAAAAACATTAAACATTTTTTCACATGAAAAAAGGAACCTATTCACCGCTGCTTCAGGAGTCATGGCTTTGGAAGTTACTCCCCACGATCTCCTCATTTGCTGCAAATAAAGTTTCCTTTTTGTGACAACTCACATGGTGTAGTTCCTTTCTGTGACTCACCAAGGAGCAAACTCATGTTGATTTGGTTGCAGTATCACAGTAAATTAATAGTGTATATGTGCCAAAATGTATGTACCATCTATGTGCTGAAAATTATGAAATACTCATAAGAGAAATTAAGACAAGTAAGTTGATAACTCTACTATCTATGGTCCGAGATGGGAGGCTTCAAAATGGTGATATCTCCAAGTTGATCTAAGATTAAATCAATTCAAATCCAAAACCAAGTAAGATTTTTTCCTTTTTGGTCGTCACCTACATGCTGATTTTACTTTTTTAAATACAGGTTATTTTTAGGACAATTTTAAATGTACAGAAAGAAAATGCAAAGATAGTACAGAGTTCCCAAATACACTGTACTCTTATATCAACATGCTATCTTAATAGTGTATATTTGTTACAATTCAGAAACAAAAGTGATATATCTATGATTTAACATGCATACTTTACTCAGATTTTCTATTCCAGGATCCCATCCGTGTTACCACAGCACAGTTAGCTGTCATGTGTTCTTAGGTTCCCCCTGGGTGTTACAGATTTTCCTTGTTCTTGGTGATGTGAATAGTTTTGAGGAGGACTTTCTAGGTACTTAAAAAAATATATCCTTCAGTTGAGATTGGTCTGGTATTTTTCTCATGCGTAGACCGGGATCATATATTTGGGGAGGAAGCCCACACAGGCCCAGAGTCACTTTTATCACATTATTATATCAAGAGCGCATGCTATGAATATGGCCTGTCACTGTTGATGATAACTTTCTTCAGTCCGGTACTATTTGCCAAGTGTTCCATTGTAAAGTTATTCTTTGTTTTCCCTTCCATATGATTCTGTAATGAGTTTTTGGAAGGAAATCATTATGTGCAGTGCGTACTTAGAGAGCGAGGAGTTATACCCGTCTCCTTGAAGCAGGAGTAGAATGATACCTGGAGCTGTATTTGGAATTCTGCATGCAAATTTTGTCTCATTGCCCCCATGTATTTATTTGATCAATTCTTTT